>NC_041224.1:60340923-60379524 GCF_002837175.3 Physeter macrocephalus
GGGCTTTCTCTAGTTGCGGCGAGCGGGGGCCACTCTTCATCGCGGTGCGCGGGCCTCTCGCTATCGCGGCCTCTCTTGTTGCGGAGCACAGGCTCCTGTCAGACACGCAGGCTCGGCAGTTGTGGCGCACGGGCCTACTTGCTCCGCGGCATGTGGGATCTTCCCAGACCAGGGCTCGAACCCGTGTTCCCTGCATTGGCAGGCAGATTCTCAACCACTGTGCCACCAGGGAAGCCCTCCCCATTTTAATAATGGTTCCGTGACCAAACATATTAACCTGCTGGCTGACAGTGACCCATCTTTATCATGTTCCAGTCACAGACAGTAGGAAGCAAGACTTGAGAGCCTCACTTTGAACAGGATGCAGCCTGGCTAACTTGCACAGGAAGTTCTCTGTGAATACTAGCTGCTAATTCCGTTCAAAAAGAATGAATTCATTGCCTCCTGAGTACCCTGACATTTACCTACATGTAGCTGTCATAAACAGGACAACTTCTTAGGGAGTAAGGAATACTTCCTATCATAGGGAGTACCTAATTTTATAGCTATTTAAGACACTGTATCTCAGTTACTCATATCAGTATGAAATACTTATCCAATGGGCTATTTGAAAAATATAAATTTGAGTGTGTATATTTAAATATGTTAGAATTTACTGATCAGAAAAATGATTTTAATGGAAGCAGGAAAACTTAGCTCCAGCAAACAGATGTTTATAATTAACTGAAAACATGTGTTTTCCCTAAGTATCAGGATTAGGTTGTGCCTCATATAATAGAAAACCAAAAAACAGTGACTTTAAGATGACAGAGGCTAATTTTTCTCTTGCATGAAACAAATTGTCTTTCAAAGTCTGGTCTGATGGCTCCACTTTGTCACAGAGCCAGGCAACATTCCTGTATCCTTTAAGGCAACAATTTATGGTCCAAGATGGCTGCAGGAGCTCCAAGTTCCAGGTGTCAGGAAGGCAGCAAAGGCAAAGGGTGCATGTTACTTCCCTGAATAAAATCTGTAAATAAGAAAGAGGAAGAGAATGGCAATGAATGGGCAGATAGCAGTCCTTGACATAACGACCTGGCAATCAGGTGGCAGTCAGTAATTGTTACTCTTAGCTGGTGCTTTTCCTTTCTGCAGAGCATCAAGAAGGGGAAGGAAAGTAATAGTCACTAACAGCATACAGAGTTCCAGGGATCACGCTGGACGTTGCACATGATCTCCTCCAATTATCACATCCTGTGTGGGTGGCATAGCAGCAGGTCAGGCGGGAGGAGATGTTGTGACTTGGGGTGAGACTCTATCCACATTTGGAGGTAGAAAGTGGAAGGGGGAGAGTTGGAATGTTTGCATAGGAAGCCCAGGGTCTTCTGGGAAGAAAGATTAAACCTCTAACACTTGTTTTCTGAGATAAAAGTTATCAAAAAATTTCAGGGTGAATCAGATGGTACTGACCAAGGTCAAGTGGCAGGAAAGTTAATACTATGCCCTTAAAATAAACGATAATCAAATAAAATTGCCATGAGTGCAGAAAGTGAAGAGATTCAAAAATTTAAAAGATAATAGAAAAACTGGGGAAAGACTTGAACAGGCACTTCACAGAATGGCAGCTAGAGATGGCCAGTGTGAAAATGTACTTAACGCCATCAGTCATCAGGGAAATACAAAATAAACTACCCCACAGTTAACCCTGGCAGGTCTGATGATACCACGTGCTGGTGAGGAGTAGAGCAATGAGATGTGAGGCTGTATGGCTGGGCTAAGAAGAAATTGGTGCAGCCACTTTGGAAAATTGTCCACATACCTTCTAAAATTGAAGATGAACTTACCCTATGAGTCATTTGATCCATTTCTAGTTGTAAACCCTAAAGAAACTCATGCACACTTGCACCAAGTTACAGGTAAAAGAATATTCAAAGCATCATTATTTGTAGTGGCCCCCAAACTGGAAACAACTCAAGTACCCATCAACAGCAGAGTGGGTAAAAACATTGCAGTGTATTCATGCCGTAGATGACCACGCAGTGATGAAAATGAGTGAACCACAGTTACATCCAGTGTTAGGCTCAACTGTAGCTCCCCTACCCTACCAGATTCAAATGTTGAAGCCCTAACCCCTATACTTCAGAGTGTGACCATATTTAATTACATAGGTAATTAATTAAAATGAGGTCATATGGGTGGGCCCTCATCCAATATAGCTGATGTCCTTATAGGAAGAGGAAATTTGGACACAGACACATACAGAGGGAAGATAATATGAAGACTCAGGGAGAAGACAGCCATCTATCGACAAGCCAAGGAGACCTGAAGCAGAGCCCTCAGGTCTGCTCAGAACGAACCTCATAGCCCTCAGAACGAACCAACCCTGCTGACACCTTGATCTTGGACTTCTAGCCTCTATAACCGTCAGAAAATAAATTTCTTTTGTTTAAGCCAGCCAGTCTGTGTTTCTTTGGTATGGCAGCTCTAGCAAACAGGTATACTCGGCCACATGGATGAATCTTATAAACATGATATTTAGTGGAAGAAGTAAGACAAAAAGAATACATACAAAATTTAGCATTTCTATAAATTTCAAAATTAGGCAAAACTAAACTATTGTTTAGGGACGCAAAAATAGTTTGTAAAAAATGATAAGGAAAGCAAAGAAAGGGTTACCATGAATGACGAGAAAATGGAAAGGAACACATGAAGGCTTCTGGGATGGCAGCTAAATATTTTATTCACTTGGGTGCTGGTTACTCAGGTGTTCTTCCTATAATTAGTCATTGAATTGAACCTTTGTGTGTTTATAATAAACTTCCCAATGTTTATTTATAATGAAATGTTGTAAAAGCAAGAAGGAGAAGGAGGTGGAGGAGGAGGAGGGAGGAGGGGGAGAAAGAGGGAGAGAAGGGGAAGGGGAAGAAATAAGGTGAAAGAACCCATGGGCTGACTTCTTACCAAGTGGGTTGGTCTAGGGGTCTGTAACCACAACTGTGGTTGTGAATGGAGGGTGTGAGGGTCAGGTGCTGGCTCTCAGTACATCACCTAAGCCTAGAATCTCATACCTTCCCCTAGAGGAGTCTTAGGAGCTTTGTAAGCTAGGGAAAGCCACTGCACTTCTCTGAGGTTTGTTTCTTCATCTCTAGACTGGGGAAGCCTCCCTGAATGCTGTAAGGCTCTTTCTCTTGCTAAGTCAGGTCACGGCTCAGATGTTACCTTCTCCAGGAGGCCTCCCTGACCACGGCACCTCCTTTTATTCTTTTCCCTTTTATTTTTCTTCATAATACTTGATACTGGTGATAGGTATTTATCACTGAAATTATGTCAAATATTTGTTTATTTTTTCACGAAGAGCATGATTTTTGTTTACCACTGTATCCCCAGTGCCTAAAACAGTGTTTGGCACAGAGTAGGTGCTCAGTAAGTATTTGCAGAGTTAACAAAGATTAGATAAGCTAATGCTCTGTAGTGCCTGGCCCCGAGGAGGGACTTAATAAATGCTGGCCCCCTTCCCCCCCTTTTAGCTGAGATCCCCACTCATGTTTCCTAGGGCTGGACCCCACCAGCCCCCTGTCTCATTTCCGCCTCCCCTCCAAGGTGGGACTGAGAAGATGCCCACAACTCACCCCCTGAACGTTAGCAACATTTCACCTTAGGTAACGTCAGAAACCTTGAAGTCCTTGGGGCCTGGGGTCTCCTGCATGATGACGCCTCATCCTGGGCCACTGCTTTGCCCTGAACCCAATGTGACCCGTTTCATCTGCCCCCTCCCCTCGCCCCTCCTGAGGGTCACAGCCTCCCTGCCCCAGGGGAGGGGACCTTCCCCTCCAAGTGGCTCAGCTGCCCCAGGATGATCAGGCTCTGAATGTTGACGGCGCTTTGGGCGTGTGGGTACTTTCCTCCATTTATAGTTACTGTTGTGGGCTCAGAGGGAGGCCCTGCAGACGCGCCATAAAGCCTCCTCCATTTCTCCATCAGCGTGAAGTGCTCCCTCCTCCCTGTCCTTGCCACGCGGCCCCTATATTTAGCAGTTGTTTCCTTCTGCCTTCCGTTAGCTGTGTACTTGCTTGCTCCCTGGCCCCCTCCCCGGGCCGGGCCGGGCCTTGAGCCCCTCTCCAGGGCTGGGGCCCGGCTTTATTCATTACTGTGCTCTGAGCACGGGGCACAGCACCTGATGTTTCATAGACAGTTTTTTAAAAGCGTCTTCTAAGATGATAAGATGTTAGACTTAAGATGGCATTAAACAACCTTCCTAGATAGACCATCTCCCAACTTCCCAATTTGAAAGCTAATTAAGACATAGGAAAAGACAAAAACTCAGAACCTTTCAGAAAAAGTGGCAAATGATTGGCAGGAGTCCAGGAGGAATTTTCCCTAATGATGTGCCAGTGGGCTGGGCAAGATGGCATGGTTGGTGGCCTGAGCATGCTTTGCCCTCTAATCTGGCCTAGAACCTTCAGACAGGAAGCATGTAGGGGGAATGTTTGACCCTCACTCCCTGTTTGGGGTTGTTCCAGCCAGAAAACTGGGCAGCTCCTCCTATCACGAAGGTATGGCTTCCTGAGGTAGTCACTTCTGTCTGCCCTGGGCCCTACCATTAGCCCACATCCATCTGGAGACTTAAGGGGCAGGGAGCTGAGTGGAACTGGCAAGACGTCTGTCTGGAAGGCATGTTTGCCTAATGTGCAGATGCCACAGATGGAAAGGGTGTATATTTAGCTATATCTTATATACAGTAATATGGGTGCATTGTAGTAATGAAATTGTATTAACTCAGTTGGAGGGTCTTTGGCTTTTAGTAGAGGAGCATAATGCATTTACATTTATTCTGGCATGTTTGGTCTTATTTTCATGTTTGGGCTTTATTTTCATGTTTTGGTCTATGCTTTCTCTTTTTTGTGTTTCTCTTGTTTTTTGCCTTCTATGATGTGTATGATTTGTTTTTTATCTTCTGTGATTTGCAAAGTGTACAGCTTATTGTTTTAATTCTGTTAACACCTTCCAGATTGTAAAACACTTTCTTGGACCCATGTTTCTCCAACTCTCAAATTCCAGAAACATGTATAGTTTTCTTCCTCCCTTACAAAGTAAGGTGAGAAGTTTCCCAGCTCCCTACTTCCATGCCTCTCCATTAAAGCCTCAATTATCATATCTCTCTTTTTAAAAACTATATAGGTCTTCTTTTTTCAAAAATGGGAATTCGTCATTCAAATTTTAACCATGTTTATGATATTTATATTGAATTCTCTATGCTTATACTGCATGTTCCAGTCACTGTGGCTGCATGTATTGCTCCCCAAAACCTTAATGGCTTAAAACAGTAATCATTTACTATCTCTTGCAGTTTCTGTGCATCAGGAACTTAGACAGGGTATGGCAAGGATGGCCTGTCTCTCCTCCATGACGTTGGAGGCCTCAGCAGGAAGACTCAGAAGCTTGAGTCTCTAGCTTGGCCTTAATCATCTGAAGGCCTGTTCATCCAACCATGGTTGGTGCAGGCTGTCATCCAGCTGGGGGCCTGGCTGGGGCTATTAACCAGAACTCCACACATGGCCTCTTGTGTAGCCTACACTTCTTCGAAATGCAGGGGCTGAGTTCCAAGGGCAAGCATCCCCCAAGAGAGAGATCCAGGTGGAAGCCGTACTATCGATAATTTGATGACCTAATCTCAGAAATGATTCATTGTCACTTCTGCTGCATCCTATTGGTTGGGGCAGTTATAAAGATCCACCCAGATCGAATGGAGTTATGTCAACATCATTACATAAGGTGAACAAGTGGGATGCTCACGTGCATACATACATGTACACGAACATGTACAAATACATACACATTACATACATACATATGTTGGTGTGGTCATACTTGAAAAATATAATCAGCCATACTGCATTTCCTTAAATTCTTGATTTTTACTTATGTTTCAGTGGGTTGGAGTCTATATGTACTTAAGTAATTTGAGTAATTCTTTCAGGAAGATTGCGTGAGTGAATATCTGAAAGCATCCATAAAGTCTTAATGTGTAGCATGTAAACTGCCGTCTTCCTTCTTATTTTAAAAATTTTAAAAGTAATACAGGTACACTGTAAATAATTCAAGTATTGCAAAAAAAGAAAAACCCAAACCCACAGGTAATGAAAAATCCTTCATCCCTCCACCTTCCAGAGATAAAGACTGTTAACAGTTTGGCATATATTCCTGTAGATTTTTCTGTATACATTTTAGCATATATTAGCATCACTATAAAATGGGATTGTACCATCCATATTGTTTTTTAACTCGCTTGATGGCATGGATTCCATTTCTACCCCACTTTTATAAGTGATCTGTGAGTGTCTTCTCCTGGCAGTCATGAGCAGCCTGGCCAGCTAGATCTGGTATATTCATATCTGAGATTGTGTGATGCCTTCATCCTTGAATAGCAGTCCAACTATGTGGGATTTTCTTGGGTCGCAACCTTTCACAGTACAATGAATGAGTCCAGCCAGCAGCAGACATGTTTAGGGACCTGCAAAAATTCAGTCCAGTGGGCGTTCAATTGACTTCCTTCCCCACTGTGCAAGAAGCCAGTTTGGACTCCATTTACACATTCACCTCAATATTCCTATAAACGTGGTCTATAAATGTGCCTGTTCTGTACTTTTGCCTTTGAATTGGTTATAGCATCTTCCTGGGTCCCTGGTTAATAATGAGTTAAAGAATATCTTTAGCTGTGTTCAGTTTGTTTCTGTATGAGAGTCATGATTGTAACTTTAAAAAAATTATCTTTCTTGAATTATCTATAACAATGTAGCAGACATGATATGATGCTACTATGTCTTTCTCTTTCTGACTTCACTTAGTTTGATAATCTCTAGGTCCATCCATGTTGCTGCAAATGGCATTATTTCATTCTTTTTGATGGCTGAGTAATACTCCATTGTGTATATATACCACACCTTCTTTATCCATTCATCTGTTGATGGACATTTAGGTTGTTTCCATGTCTTGGCTATTGTAATTAGTGCTGCTATGAACATAGGGGTGCATGTATGTTTTCTAATTATAATTTGTCTGGGTATATGCCCAGGAATGGGATTGCTGGATCATACGGCAACTCTATTTTTAGTTTTTTGAGGAACCTCCATACTGTTTTCCATAGTGGCTGCACCAATTTACATTCCCACCAACAGTGTAGGAGGGTCCCCTTTCTCCACACCCTCTCCAGCATTTGTTATTTGTAGACTTTTAATGCTGGCCATTCTGACCAGTGTTAGGTGGTACCTCATTGTAGTTTTGATTTTCATTTCTCTAATAATTAGCAATGCTGAGCATCTTTTCATGTGCCTCTTGGCCATCTGTATGTCTTCTTTGGAGAAATGTCTATTTAGGTCTTCTGCCCATTTTTGGATTGTGTTGTTTTGTTTTTTGTTGTTGGATATGATGCTACTATGGGCAATAGAAAGCAAATATATATATATGTGCAGTATGATTAAAACTGCATTTAACATTCATAAGAAAATAGACTGGAAAAGGTATACCAAAGTATAATGTATTAGACTGCTTGATATTTTTCTTTACTATGTTTTCCAAAAGATTTTACATACGAATGATGTTACCTTTGTTACAGAAGTCCAGTGAGGCTCCAGTCTGAGCCTTTGTTTTATTGATGGAGTAATGATTGTTTATGGATTGTGAGGGGCTGGAGAGAGGGACATCCTGTTCCCTGCACAGCTACAGGGTTCCACGCTGCTGGAGGGTGAGGGGGGCATATGATGATAGTAAAAGCAATAATAAAATAATGAGTATGTGTATTGTCCCAGGAATTGTGCTAAGCAGTATCTAATTTAACCCTCACAACAGTCCTTTGAAGTAGGTACTATTGGGTCCCATTCTACAGATGAGGAACTGAGGGAGTCAGGAAACTTAGGAGGCTAGGTAACTTGTCCAACTAATATATGGTGAAGCAGGAATTGAAACTCAAGAATTGAACGTGATACCCTGCATCACGTGAGAAACAATTGGAAAGGAAATCCTGGGATGCCTTTCTGAAAAATCACCCCCATTCCTGAATCCAAGCCCTCAGAATCAGTTTATTCAGGAAACATTTCCTGAACCTCCTCTGTGTCCCAGGCCCTGAGGATAAGACATGGCCGAGTCTTCAAGTAACTCACGAGCTAGGATGAGCTGGCGGGAATGGAAGCAGGAAGGGAGGGTGCTGTGGGAGCACAAATTAGGAGCACCCATGGGGCAGGGGTAGATGCTTCCAGGAGGAGGTGACAGCCAACTTGAGTCTCAAAGGAGGGCGGAGCCAGCCTGGTAAAGGGGTTGAGGGAGTGGTAAGGGCATTCATGGCAGAAGAAAGGCCAGAGCAGAGGGGTAACAAAGACACACCAGAGAAGCACTCGTTCTAGCACTGCTGTCCCCTACTTCCAGTGCCCCCCCATCACCTTCCCCAATTATAGAAAGCCATTTTGTCCAGTGGGAAGTGGGCGCAGTTGATTGTTGGGGGTGGGTACCTGAACATGCCAGTCAGAGCCCATTTTTCTTCAGGATGTCTGGACTTGGGTCAGACCACCCCTCCCCGAGGGTTAATGGTGTAAGAAACAGCCTGGGGCAGGTGGAAGCAGTGATGTGCAGAGGGTGTGTCAGGCGAGTTGGGCGAGGCTCTGCGAGGTCTGAGCGGTGG
Organism: Physeter macrocephalus; assembly: GCF_002837175.3. NCBI lineage: Eukaryota > Metazoa > Chordata > Mammalia > Artiodactyla > Physeteridae > Physeter > Physeter macrocephalus. Next base: position 60,349,574 of record NC_041224.1, read on the forward strand.
CCCTATGCATCCCTGCAGTCCAGCTGTCCGCCCAGCATGGGGTTCCATGCCACATGCCAGGTCATCTTAATCTAGTTCCCATTTCCTTTAGATAGTCCACATTGGGTTCCTGTCACCTGTAATGAAAGATCCCTGCCTGACACAGTCTCCAAGTTGGTCAGACTGAGTAGAGGGTCATTTCAGCTGACTCAGAGAGGCTGATTTGTAGATCAGGAAGCCAACTGATGCATTTACCAGGAGAAATTCAACTGCTCACTGGATCATCCTTTCAAGTCATTATTGCTGGTGTCTCCTTTTCCTGGAGAAAAAGCACGTGGATTGACAAATGGACGCTTGGAACCCTCTGGGTGAGCAGGCCCCTGTGCCAGCGGTGATTTTTGTGGCTACTGGCACCGGGCTCGGGCGATCCTAGCCTAGAAGGGCAATCCACATGCCAAGAAGGAAGAAGGTTGTCAAAGAGGCTGGGCAACTGGGTGGGCTGACCAGGGGTACTGCTGGGACCACAGCCTGGGCTTGTCACACTGGAGTCCTCTTCTTTCTGGTCATTCAGACCACCTTCTTCAAGTCAGCACCTTCCTGCAGGCGAAGCTCAGGACCCATGAGTGGGCTCAAGTGCCTGAATATGATGACACTTCCATCCTGGCTTCCCAAACTGTAGCCTCAGGCCACCTGGACGCAGCTACTCCTGACGCCTCTGAGGGCAGCTGTCCTGTCCAAGGCCCTGCAAGAAGCAGATCATGTAACCCCATCCACCCAACCCTGAGCAACAGAGGCGCCCTGGTGGGCTGCCTGTCAGAGGCCTGGCAGGGCACAGGCAGGGCAGTCAGTGACTTGGGGCCTGACTTGAAAACACAGGCTGGCTCTGGGGAGGGGTCTTAAAAGACCCAAAGGAAGCTGCAGTTCGTGGTGGGCTCTACGGCTGGAGGTTGGGTAGACTCAGGGTCTGGGGTGGCCGCAAGTGGCCAGGTGCCAGTTGAAGTTACCGGGGAGTAGAGATTGTGGGTGAGAAAGAAGGCTGGGTAGGAAGAGAAACAGAGTGGGGGCCATAGAGAGAGACAGACAGACAGACAGATTGGCTAACAGAGAGACGGTAGCTGAATCCCAGAACTGCCCTGTTTCTGGTAGGGGACTTCACAGTATCTTCAGGGCCACCACCCTGCCTTACCAAAAGTGTTGGTAAATCCCAACACTTTTCCTGGGTGATGCCAGCACGTCGCTGATACGCTCCATCAAACTGAAAGCCGCAACCGAGCAGGCCATTTCTGCTGCTGGCTGGGCTGCTCCCTTGGACAATGACTTATGATTTTACTCTTAGAGGGAACTTTCAACTGCAGGTTGAGGTCTCCTTGCTGTCTTTGTATGTGCAGGTTGGAATCTTTTCTCAACCACTGAAACCCACAGATGTGTGACCTGGGCCTCACCATCCTCACCTCTTAAATGGCCATCCTGCAGCCTGCTCCATCATGACAGCATTGAACTTTATCTGAACCCTGTGCTCCCAAAAGGCAGCTATGACTAAGAAATTCCCAGGACTTCCCTGGTGGCGCAGCAGTTAAGAATCCGCCTGCCAACGCAGGGGACACAGGTTTGAGCCCTGGTCCGGGAAGATACCACATGCCGCACAGCAACTAAGCCCGGGCGCCACAGCTACTGAGCCTGAGCTCTAGATTCCGTGAGCCACAACAACTGAGCCCGCGTGCCTAGAGCCCATGCTCTGTAACAAGAGAAGCCACTGAAATGAGAAGCCCACGCACCTCAACGAAGACCCAACGCAGCCAAAAGTAAATAAATAATTAATTAAATTAATTAATTTTAAAAATACTTGAAATGATAACAAGGTCCTGTAATAGGAGAACGAATGAACGAAAAAATTCCCCCACCTTATTAAGTTCTGGGGAAACAGGACCACCTTGCTCTCGCATATTCCAAGAAAACAACCCGTCTACATCCTTTCTTGCTATTCCCACGAGACTGGTTGATGACTCCCTGGTTCACCTGCCTCTCTAAAACCTCACGCCCCTTCCTTTTCTTTGAGAGGGTTCTCATTAATGAACCTTCTCTCTACTGCAATAGCCTGCATAAAATCTGTCATTGTCTGGTGGCTTTTGCTTAACGATTACTAGAAGCTGTTGTAAGCATCTATTGGGTGGGGCATCTGGAGTCCCAGGTTCCAGTCCTGGTTCACCCAGGCCTGGCTTCCCTTTCTGCCAGGTTTCAGTCTTCGTTGAGAGCTCCCTAAGGGCCTCTTACTTTCAGGATGTGAGTGGCAACTCAGCCTCTGCACGGGGAGGCGGGGCCAATACAGCAGCTGTAATATTTGCATGCCGCCACCAGAGGGCGGCGGCTCCGCGGAAGAAGGCCCTGGCCGCTGCACCCTCTCGCTCCCGCAGAGCCTTTAAAATGCGCTTTGGAAGTGGAAGCCAGGCAGCGTTTTCAGCCCTCGAGTGCTTTCGCCTGGTACACGCTGTTGCACTCCAGGCATTTCTTCTTTGCTCCCGCCTCCGGAGAGTCCTCGTCCGCCGATGTCAGTCAGAAGACTCGAGTGAGCTGGAGAGGGCCCAAAAGCCAGCCTTGAGCCTCTGGGCCTCTAGCGCTTGTCTGGGGACCATGTCCCTTCCCTTCTTGCGGCCCTCTGGCCCCCTTCTCTATTTAAGACAAGTTGAAGAATCCTTCAGGCTGCAGGCAAATGGGGAGGAGAGGCAGAAGGGAGGAGTCCAAAGAGGACTGCTTCGGGGGCAGCACTTAACCAGTCACTGCCGTCAGCCAGTTGGAGCATCACAGTGTCTCCTTAAAGTGGGCAAGGCAAGAGCTGTTACCCAGTCTGAAGGATGGGGAAACAGGCTCCCAGAGAGAAAAAGGGATTAGCCTCTGGTAGCACAGCTAGTAAATGGCAGAAATAGGTCAAGAACTCAGTTATCCAGACCCCAAACCAGAAGCTCTTGGGATGGCCAGGCACACACAGACAGAGATGGTTCACCACTTGGCAAAATTAAACATGGGCCACTCCAACAGAAAGGGGCCCTGGACATCCTTCAGGGTGGAAACGAAAGTGCAGCCATTGAAAGGACTCAAATTGTCCAGTTTTAAGTATTGATGTGGTAAGATGATCACATTTGCTTTTTCAAGTGTATATGTCTACATACACATTTGAAAAGCAAATATAAATACCAAAGCCAAATATAAATTAAAAAGCAAGTATAGGGACTTCCCTGGTGGAACAGAGGTTAAGAATCCACCTGCCAATGCAGGGGACACGGGTTCGAGCCCTGGTCCGGGAAGATCCCACATGCTCCAAAGCAGCTAAGTCTGTGCGCCACAACTACTGAGCCTGGGATCTAGAGCCTATGAGCCACAACTACTAAGCCCCTGCACCACAACTACTGAAGCTTGCGTGCCCTAGAGCCCATGCGCCACAACTACTGAGCACACATGCTGCAACTGCTGAGCCTGCGTGCTGCCACTACTGAAACCCCTGTGCCTAGAGCCTGTGCTCCACAAAAGAGAAGCCACTGCAAGGAGAAGCCCACGCACCGCAAGGAAGAGTAGCCCCTGCTCGCCACGACTAGAGAAAGCCCGCGCCAGCAACAAACACCCAACACAGCCAAAAAGAAAAAGAAAATTTTTTTTAAAAAGCAAATATAAAGCAGCCAGACTGTACACAGTGGGCTATCTCTGGTGGTTGGAATAGCGGTAGTGGGAGGAGGGTTTTCATTTTCTCTGGATTGTTCAAATTGTTCATTACTCACGTATATAAACCAGAAAGGAGACAAACGATTCCGTATTTCTGTTTGACAAAAAGTAATACCTCCTTGTTAAAGAGTTAGAAAGTACAAAAGAGTATGAAGAAAATGAAATTCATCAGTAACCCACCTTCCTCCCCATAGATACTGATGTTTTTCTTTCTAGTTGGTTTCTTTCTCTACAAAATGTGAATAACAGTATTAACTGTAGAGGAATGTTGTGAAGATTGAGGGAGAGGGTGTATATAATAGCTAACATTCCAGAAGCGTTAGCCATTTTTATACATAACAAAATCAGTACCGCACTGTATATATTTTTTATATGCTGGTGTTTTCACTTACAACATTGCTTCATGAACAGTTCCCCATGTCAACTCTTCTTTAAAAATGATATTTTTAGTGACTGCACGAAATTTCATTGTATTTAAGTACAGTTTATTTAACCGATTCCCAATCGTTGAACCTTTAGATTGTTTCCAATTTTTGCTGTTAAAATAACAGTGAGATTAACATTTTTAAACATCTCTCCTTGTCAGCATTTCTGATTACTTCCTGAGATGGATTTCTGGAGGTAGGATTACTGGGACAAAGGGTGCAAATATTTTTCAGGCTTTTGATTCAGGTTACCAAATTGCTTCCCAGAATGATCTTGCCAATTTACACTCCCACCTGCCGTGCGTGAGAATGCCTGTCCCACAGCACACAAAGGAGGGATTTTTTGGCAATGGGTGAGATTTGATTATGTTGCTGGTCTGAGGAGAAGGAGCCCTGTAGGGAGGGAGGGTTTAAATTTTAGGAGAGAGAGAGGATGTCGAAAGGAGTGAGGTCCCTGGGAGAAAGGGATGGGGTTTGGGAGAAAGGGATGGGGTTTTGAAGCGCACTTATAGGAATTGTCTTGGATTTAAGAAGGGACACCTCGTTTTCTGAGATGGGTGGAAGGAGCTGTGATTGGGTGTGGATATACAGTCACTGTAAGTAGGTAGGTGAGATTCAGGAGAGCTAGTCTCTAGGGGTCCCCTTTGCTCAATAAAGTAGGAGGCTGAGTCATCTATTCCAAGGTAAAAGGTGAGGGCTAAGGAGGAGACTTGAGGTAGGGCTGAGGGATACCACCCTTTTACTTCCAGGGAGTAAAAGTGTTGACAGTCCAGTTGAAGTGGATGACCTTGAGTTTGTGGTGGCACCATTCTTAAGGGCTGTGTGTACCTTACAGCATGTAGCCACCTAGGGAAAGAAAAACTTGTACACTTATTAATCTAAACCAAATCTTTCAAAGTATGTGGTAAACAGTAGAAAACAGTGAGGCTGGAGAAGTCATGGCAGTAAAAAGTTTATGAACTTCTGGAGTTGTACCAAACTTTCAAGGAACTGTTAATTCCTGTCTTCTGTAAGTTTTTCCAAAAAACTAGAAAAGAGCAAAAGCTGCCCAGATCATTTTATGAAACTAGTGTAATCTTGGTTCCAAAATCAGTAAAGACAAAGCAATAAATGAAAGAATAGGCTTTTTTCAACTATGATGTAGATATAAAAATCCTAAATAAAATATCAGCTAACTAACCCAGTTTTATATTTTAAAAAAATTTATTTTGATCAAGTAGGGTTTATCCCAGGAATTTCAGGTTGGCTCAACATCAGAAATCACCTCATTAATAAAGGACAAAAATCATACAGGTATCTCAATTGGTGAAGAAAAAGCATTTGATAAAGTTCATTACCTATTTATGGTTCAATAACTTAGCAAACTGGATATAGGAAAGACATTTTTAACTTGGTAAAGACGATGTATCAAAAACTTAAAGCAATCATACTTAAGAGATTTTAAGTGCATTCTTTTTAAAATCTGGAAAAAAATAAGGAATCCAACTGTACTGCTACCATTCAACATACAATAATGGAAGTTCTAGACAAAGCTATTAGGAAGAAAGAATAAGAGATAGATTAGAAGAGAAAAGATAAAAGTATCATGTTGAATGGATAAAGAAGAATGGAGATACACACACACACACACACACACACACACACACGTATATATAAAATCTTCTTTAATGGAATATTACTCAGCCATAAAAACGAATGAAATAATGCCATTTGCAGCAACATGGATGGACCTGGAGATTATCATGCTAAGTGAAGTAAGTCAGAAAGAGAAAGAAAAATACCATATATCACTTATATGTGGAATTTTAAATAGGATACAAATGAACTTATTTACAAAACAGAAACAGACTCATAGATGTAGGAAACAAACTATGGTTACCAAAGGAGAAAGGAGGTGGGGGAAGGATAAATTAGGAGTTTGATATTAGCAGATACAAACTACTATATATAAAATAGATAACAAGGTCCTACTGTATAGCACAGGGAACTATATTCGAGAGCCTGTAATAAACCGTAATGGAAAGAATATGAAAAAAATTACATGTATAAACCGAACCACTTTGCTGTACACCAGAAACTAACGCAGCAGTGTAAATCAACTATACTTCTATTAAAAAACTATCATCGGCTCCCTGGTGGGGGCTGTTCATGGCGGTTCCGGGGTCTCCAACATTTTTCCCGGTTGTGGTCCAAATCTGTCCGAAGCGGAGGCAGTGGAGCTTGAGGTTCTTGCTGGTGTGAAATGACTGAGTACAAACTGGTGGTGGTTGGATCAGGTGGTGTTGGGAAAAGCGCACTGACAATCCAGCTGATCCAGAACCACTTTGTAGATGAATACGATCCCACCATAGAGGATTCTTACCAAAAACAGGTGGTTATAGATGGTGAAACCTGTCTGTTGGACATACTGGATACAGCTGGACAAGAGGAGTACAGTGCCATGTGAGACTAATACATGAGGACAGGCGAAGGCTTCCTTTGTGTATTTGCCATCAATAATAGCAAATCATTTGCAGATATTAACCTCTACAGGGAACAGATTAAGCGTGTAAAAGACTCAGATGATGTACCTATGGTGCTAGTAGGAAACAAGTGTGATTTGCCAGCAAGGACAGTTGACACAAAACAAGCCCATGAACTGGCCAAGAGTTACGGGATTCCATTCATTGAAACCTCAGCCAAGACCAGACAGGGTGTTGAAGATGCCTTTTACACACTGGTAAGAGAAATACGTCAGTACCGAATGAAAAAACTCAACAGCAGTGATGATGGGACTCAAGGTTGTATGGGATTGCCATGTGTGGTGATGTAACAAGATACTTTTAAAGTTCTAGCATCAGAAAAGAGCCATCGTCAAGCTGCAGTGACACCTTGGTCCTGACTTCTCTGGAGGAGAAGTATTCCTGTTGCTATCTTCAGTCTCACAAAGAAGCTCCTGCGATTTCCCCAACTCTCAGTAGATCAGTATAATATTCTCTATTTGAGAAGTTCTCAGAGTAACTACCTCCTCAGTTGGTTGTCTGACCAGAGAAATGAACCTCTTGTTACTGCCAGTATTTCTCCACCCTGGGTTCTCCCCGAGCACACACAAACAAACCTCTGCCACCCCAGGTTTTTCATCTGAAAAGCAATTAATGCTCTGAAACAGAGAACCAAACTGTAGAAACATGAAATTCTGTAGAAAACAATGTCTTGAGCTCTGAAGTAGCAACTGGTGGTGATTTTTTTTCCTTTTTACTGTAGAACTTGGAACTATGTTGGATTTTGGAGAAATGTCATAAATTACTGTTTTGCTGAGAATATAGTTAATGTTGCTGTTTGTTTTGTTTGTAATGTTATCAGCTATATTCTATAAACTGGCATCTGCTCTGTATTCAGAAATACAAAAATGAATACTGAAAAAAAAACTATCATCATGTAGAAATAATATTTTCCTTTGCCTTGTAAAAACAAAGAGAAGCAACAGATAGACTGTTAAAACTATTAAGAGAATTCAGTAAAATCACCAGATACAATATTAACCTAAAAAAATAAATCCGTAACATTTCTCTTCACCAGAAGAATCAACTTCTAGTTACAATAGCAGCAAAAAAGCGTGTACAATGCCTAGGAATGAACTTAACGAAGAATATAAAAGAAACCGAGTTGGAGGCAGGCGCTCGCTGAGGCAGGAGGAGGGCTCTGGGCCCGCTGCCCGACAGGGACTTAGCCCGCAGAGCTCGGCCCCACGCATGCGCGCGCGCGGCCCCACACCGCCCACTCATCCACCTCCCTACTCCCTGCGCCGCCTCTTCCCACCCTGAGCAGAGCCGCCGAGGATGATAAACACCCAGGACAATAGGATTTTGCCTTTGAGTAACTGTCCCCAGCTCCGGTGCTGCAGGCACATTGTTCCGGGGCCTCTGTGGTGCTCCGGATGCCCCTCACCCACTGTCGAAGATCCCCGGTGGGCGAGGGGCCGGCAGGGATCCTTCTCTCTCGGCTCTAATATATAAGGACGAGGAGCTCACTGTGACCCAGGACCTCCCTGTGAACGATGGAAAACCTCACATCGTCCACTCCAGTATGAGGTCACCGAGGTGAAGGTCTCTTCCTGGGATGCAGTCCTGTCCAGCCAGAGCCTGTTTGTAGAAATCCCAGATGGATTATTAGCTGATGGGCGCAAAGAAGGATTGTTAGCACTGCTAGAGTTTGCTGAAGAGAAGATGAAAGTGAACTATGTCTTCATCTGCTTCAGGAAGGGCCGGGAAGACAGAGCTCCACTCCTGAAGACCTTCAGCTTCTTGGGCTTTGAGATTGTGCATCCAGGCCATCCCTGTGTCCCCTCTCGACCAGATGTGATGTTCATGGTTTACCCCCTGGACCAGAACTTGTCCGATGAGGACTAATGGTCATAGAGGATGCTTTGCCCAAGAGCCACAGTGGGGCAAGAGAGGAAGTTAGGCAGCCCTGGGACAGAGGAGGGGGCTTCTTGCTGTCTAGGGAAGGACGCTGAGGGGCTCAGGGTGAGGGTTGCCTGTTGTGTTCTCAGAGTTGACTCGTTGAAATTGTTTTCCATAAAGAACAGTATATATATATTTTTTTAATTCATGGAAGTGTGTTCTTGATTTCTCTCTTGATTTATGTAGAGCAAAGCAATTGGTTTATGACTCCTGAAATTATCTGTTTTTTGTACTAACACCTGTTTGGTCCTTTGCTTTGCATAAATGAGAGTCTCCTTTTGTCTAGGCAGTGATTTTATATGGTATGAGAAGAGAATTCTCTCTATGCTTTTATTTATTTTTATTTTTATTTTTTTAACATCTTTATTGGGGTATAACTGTTTTACAATAGTGTGTTGGTTTCTCCTTTACAACAAAGTGAATCAGTTATACATATACATATGTTCCCATATCTCTTCCCTCTTGTGTCTCCCTCCCTCCCCCCCTCCCTATCCCACCCCTCTCATGGTCACAAAGCACAGAGGTGATCTCCCTGTGCTATGCGGCAGCTTCCCACTAGCTATCTAATTTACATTTGGTAGTGCATATATGTCCCTGCCACTCTCTCACTTCGTCACAGCTTACCCTTCCCCCTCCCCATGTCCTCAAGTCCATGCTCTAGTAGGTCTGTGTTTTATTCCTGTCCTACCACTAATCTCTTCATGACATTTTTTTTTCTTAGATTCCATATATATGTGTTAGCGTACGGTATTTGTTTTTCTCCTTCTGACTTACTTCACTCTGTATGACAGACTCCAGGTCCATCCACCTCACTACAAATAACTCAGTTTCATTTCTTTTTATGGCTGAGTAATATTCCATTGTATAAACATATCATTCACATGTAATCACCAATAGTAAATGAAGATGTTTATGAACTGGCATTAGAAGCTTTTTAAACTGTGCTGTGTGATGTGCTCTATCTAGCCTAGGGAAGGACATTGCCTAGAGCGGGAGGGACTGTCTGGGTCCAGGGGCAAGGCCTGGAGAGCTGGTGGACAGCACTGTCAGGCTGAGGTTCCCCTGCTGTTGGGCTTTCTTTTTTGGTTTTTAAGACCTGTGTATTTTCTTTCCTTGCTTCCTGTCACCCTGGGGACTCCGGAGTATAGGCTTTTCAGCCCCTGGGCAGTGTCCTTCAGTTGTTTTTTGACACTCCACCTGGGCTTCTCTCTGTGTATTTGTTTCTGGCCTGGAGAAAGCAGGTCTGACCCCTCCTTTACAGCTTCGTGTTATTCTCTCATTTGGTTAAGCTGGCTTAATCTGTTTCATGTTATCAGTGCATTTAAAATAGGGGCATTGAAGTTCACTCCCACCACCAGGGCTTTTTTTGGGGTGCCTGGGCCTTAAAAAAATATTAGCCAAACTCCAATTCTCAGATTACGGCCAGGAGTTCTCGCTTTTGGCCGCAGGCCCAAGGTATGTCCTTCCTAGGGTCACAGACAGTAGAGGGGAAGAGGAAGAGCAGCTCAGGGCCTGGGGGTTGTGGGAGAATCTGCTCCGCAGGACTGGATACCTCTGCCTGGCTAAGTCTAGTGCTAACTGCGCCCCTCTCTAACAGGTTCTGAGTAGTGCCTGAGACCCTGCTCCACAGGGCTTGGCAGTGGCACTGAGGGTGTAGAAGTGGCCTGCCCTTTTCTGTTTTCACTGAACAGCTTGTTCTAAGGGAGGAGGAAGGGGGAGAGGTCTAGACTGGGCGAGGGGGTGGGGGTGTCAGGGAGGCAAGTGTGTTGTGTTACTGTGTCAATAAACTGATTTAAAGTTGTGAAAGAAAAGAAAAGAAGCCTATGGAGAAAACTTTAAAACTCTAATAAAGGATGTAGAAATTAACCTGAAGAAATTGAGGGAAATTGTATGCTCTTGGATGGAATTACTTAATATTATACAGGAGTCAGTTCTTTATGAATTAATTTATATATGCAATGAAATCCCAGTAAAGATTCCAGGTATATTTTCTAGGAACTTGATATACTCATTCTAAAATTTATATGGATGAGCAGGATTAAGTCAACCTTACCAAGAGTAAAGAGCAGCACACTACAAAGCCATGTAAAAAGCCAGACAAAGCAAAACAGGAAGATTGTTTTGCACAAAAACAGACCAATAGACCATGGAATAGAATAGACAACTCAAAGTCAGACCATGAGCATATGGTTGTTAGGCATTGCACATCAATGAAGAAGGGGCAGATTAAACCAGCTTAGTAGATGGAGAAAGACAAAGTAGGATTCCTGCCTGACACCAAATAGAAATGTACACTCTAAATGACAAAAGACCTCAATGTGAAAAGTAAAACTCTAAAGTTAATGGAAGAAAATATAAGAGGGTACCTTTGGGACCTGGGTTGAGAACGGAACTCTTTATACAAAACCTCAAAAGCACAAACCAGAAGGAAAAAAATGGATTAATTTGATAATGTCAAAATTAAGGATATCTGTTCAAAAGAGGATACCATGGACAATAGGTGATAGAATGGGAGAAGATATTTGTAAATCTAAAAATGATAAGGAATTACTATATAGAATATACAAGTTACTCATGCAAACCAAAAAGCAGAGAGGCTTCCAGTTTCCAGTTGGGCAGGTAAGGAGCTTGGAAGTCTGTACTCTGTCCTAACAGGTGAAAAGCTGAAAAAAACCGAGAATAAACAACCCTTCTTAGACCTGTCAGAGAATTGAGGACACAGGGCAAACCACTGCTCCAAAAAGTGGAAACACAGACAGGTGGATACTCACAGCTACCAGAGCAGAAACCCATGGACAGAAACCTCCCTGGGAACAAGCAGTAGGGTAGGCAAACCTCAACTGTGATTGGTGAATTGCTGGAGGCTCCATGTGGACAAGTTTGAGATTTAAAAACTCCAGGGGGGCCCAGTCTCATAGAGGCACCCAAACTTTTGTGAGTTTTACCTCTAGGAGCTCTACCAGGGTCTCACAGCAAATGTCAGAGAAAAATCGGGTCATGCTTCCAGCAGGGGGAGACAGAAAGTAACCATTTTGAAATATGTCAGAGGGTTCCATTCTTCTTAACACCCCCAGAAGAAACTATTTTACCTCAGCCTAACCTGCTGGGATTTCAGCAGAGCCTAAACAATCTGGGGGAAGGAAAATCCCCAACTCCAGCCAGCTCTAGCCATCCTGTTCCACTTAAGGGGGTGAAAAAAACTGAGAAGCACTGGTGAAGTTCACAATTCAGAGGTACATTCTCACGAAAAGACTGAGCCCTGGGCTTCCCTGGTGGCACAGTGTTTAAGAATCCGCCTGCCAATGCAGGGAACAAGGGTACAAACCCTAGTCCGGGAAGTTCCCCCATGCCGCGGAGCAATGAAGCCTGTGCAGCACAACTACTGAGCCTGCGCTCTAGAGCCCGTGAGCCACAACTACTGAGCCTACGCTCTAGAGCCCGCGAGCCACAACTACGGAAGCCCGCGTGCCTAGAGCCCATGCTCCACAACAAGAGAAGCCACCGCAATGAGAAGCCCACGCACTGCAACGAAGAGTAGCCCCCGCTTACCGCAACTAGAGAAAGCATGCACGCAGCAAGGAAGACCCAATGCAGCCAAAAATAAATAAATAAAATAAATTAATTAATTTAAAAAGGAAAAAGACTGAGCCCTAATCATAGGACTATAGGACTTCCCTCCTCACTTCCCCCTCTACCACATGACTACAGGCCTATTTACTGCAGTTCCTTTACATCATGTCTGGCTTTCAAAAAAATTACAATGCATCCTCAAAGACAAAAAACACAGTTTGAAGAGACAGAGCAAGCACCAGAACAAGACTCAGATCTGGCAGAGCTGTTGGAATTATCAGATTAGGTTTTAAAATAACTATGATTATTATGTTAAGTGCACTTAGATGGATAAAGTAAACAACATGCAAGAACAGATGGGCAATATATGCTGAGAGATGGAAAGTCTAAGAAAGACTCCAAAAGAAATGCTAGAGATCAAAAACACTATAACAAAAATGAAGAATGCCTTTGATGTACTCATTAGTAGACTGGACATGATTGAGGAAAGAATCTCTGAGCTTTAGGATATGTCTATAGATGCTTCCAAAACTGAAAAGCAAAGAGAAAAATGACTGAAAAGAAAAATGGAACAGGATATCCAAGGACTGTGGAGAACTGGAAAAGGTGTAACATACACATAATAGGAGTACTAAAGAATGAGAGAAAGGAACAGAAGAAATATTTGAAGCAATAATGACTGAGAATTTCCCAAAATTAATATCAGACACCAAAACACAGATCCAGGAAGCTCAGAGAACACTAAGCAGGATAAAAACAAGAACAACAACAACAACAAAACAAACCTACTATACCTAAGCATATTATCTTCAAATTGCAGAAAATCAAAGATAAAGAAAAAATACTGAAAGAAGCCAGGGGGGAGAATCACCTTACCTACAGAGGAACAAAGATCAGAATTACATCTGACTGCTCCTCAGAAACCATGCAAGTAAGAAGAGTGTGTAGTGAAATACTTCATCTTGAGAGAAAAAAAACCTCATCAACTTAGAATTCTGTATCCTGAGAAATTATCCTTACAAAGTGAAGGAGAAATAAAGACTTTCTCAGACAAACAAAAATTGAGGGAATTTGTTGCCAGTAAACCTGTCCTGCAAGAAATGTTAAAAGATGTTCTTCAGAGAGAAGGAGATGATATAGGTCAGAAACCTGGACCTACATAAAGAAAGGAAGAGCACTAGAGAAGGAATAAGTGAAGGTAAAATTAAAAACTTTTAGCATTCTTATTCTTAATAGAGAAAATAATAACAGCAACAATGTATTCAATGATTATAGCTTATGTATAAGTGAAATTAATGACAGCAATTATCCAAGGCATGGGAAGAAGGAATTAGGAATATTTGGTTATTGTAAAGTATTTGCAGTACCCATGAAGTGGTATAGTGTTATTTGAAAATGGACTTCGATTAGTTGTAAATGTATATTGAAAACTCTAGGGAAACCTCTGAAAAAGTTTTTTTATCAAAAGTTATCAGAAGCATAACAGATAATGCTAAGAAAAGAGAGAAAATGGAATCATATAAAATGCTCAATTAAAACCACAGAAGGAAGAAAAAAATTAGAGGACAAAAATAGGAACAGAAAACTGGGGTAACATATAGAAAACAGTAACAAATATAGTAGATATTAATCCAACTATGTCAATGATCATTTTATTTATTTATTTTTTGTGGCTGCGTTGGGTCTTCATTGCTGCATGCGGGCTTTCTGTAGTTGTGGCGAGTGGGAGCTACTCTTTGTTGCGGTGCACAGGTTTCTCAGTGCAGTGGCTTCTCTTGTTGTGGAGCACGGTCTCTAGGCGCGTGGGCTTCAGTAGTTGCAGCACGTGGGCTTGGTAGTGTGGCACGCGGGCCCTAGGGTGCTCATGCTTCAGTAGTTGCGGCACGTGGGCTCAATAGTTGTGGCGCATGGGCTCTAGGGAGTGTGAGCTTCAGTAGTTGTGGTGCACAGGCTTAGTTGCTCTGTGGCATGTGGGATCTTCAGGGACCAGGGCTCGAACCTGTGTCCCCTGCATTGGCAGGTGGATTCTTAACCACTGCGCCACTAGGGAAGTCCCTCAATGATCATTTTAAATGTCAACAGTCTAAATATACCAACTAGAAGACAAAGAGTGTCAGAGTGGATTTTAAAAAATGACCCAATTGTGTTGTCTGTAAAAAACACACTTTAAATATAAAGACACAAATAAGGAATTCCCTGGTGGTACAGTGGTTAGAATTCTGCACTTTCACAGCCGAGGACACGGATTCAATCCCTGGTCAGGGAACTAAGATCCCACAAGCCACACAGCACGACCAAAAAAAAAGGAAAAAAATATAAAGACACAAATAGTTTAAAAGTAAAGGGATGGAGATAGGTACACCATGATAACATCAATTAAGAGAAAGCTTTATTAATTTCGGACAGAGAAGACTACAGAGCAACGAAAGTTATCAGGGATAAAGGGAGGCATTATATAACAATAACAGGATCAATTCTCCAAGAAGACACAACAATCCTTAACATGTATTCACCTAACAATTAGACTGTCAATATATCTGAGTCAAAACTGATAGAACTGCAAGAAGAAATAGATGGATCCACTATCATAGTTGGAGACTTCAACACCTCTATCAGAAATAGGCAGAAAATCAGTAAGGACGTACATGAACACAAAACATCATCAATCAAGTGGATATAATTGATGTCCATCCAACAACTTCAGAATACACATTCTTCTCAAGCTCATATGGAACATTCACCAAGATAGAACATTCACCTGGATTGACCATATTCTGGGCCACAAAACACACCTTAACAAACTTAAAACAGAGATCATACAATGTCAGCTCTCAGACCACAATGGAGTTAAAGTAGAAATCAATAACAAAGATAGCTGGAAAATCCTGAGATACTTGAATATTAAACAAGACACTTCTAAATGGCACATGGGTCAAAGAAGAAGTCTCAAGAGAAATTTTAAACTATTTGGAAGTAAATGAAAATGAAAATACAATTAATCAAAAATTGTGTGACGCAGCAAAAGCAGTACTGAGAAATTTATGGCATCGATGCATGTATTAGAAAAGAAGAAAGATCTAAAATCAATGATCTAAGCTTCCATCTCAGGAAACTAGAAAAAGAAGACCAAATTAAATCCAAAGTAAGTGAAAGGTAGCAGGTCCTATAGAATAGTGGGCAAAATTTATCAACAGGCAATTTGTAAAAGTGGTAACCCAAACAGGCATGTGAAGAGAATTATTAAGGATTAAAACCATCAATAATGAGAAGTGCAATTAAGACAACAATGAAATATCACCTTCCACTTATTAGACTGGCAAAAATTGGAAAGCTGGGAAATGCCAAGTGTTAGCAGGTACGTGGAGATGTAGGCTCTTTTATGTTCTGCTGGTGGGGATGCAAAACAGTTAACCTTTCTGGAGAGCAGTCTGGCACTACATAGACAGATATATGCATAGCCTAGGGCCCAGCAAATCCACTCCTGGGAGATATACCAGACAAATGATCACACAGGTACATTTAGGGGATATGGATTAGAATGTTTACTGCTGTGTCAGTTCTGATAGTGGGCAATCACAGACATTCAG
The DNA here is from genome assembly GCF_002837175.3 of Physeter macrocephalus. Classification (NCBI taxonomy): domain Eukaryota; kingdom Metazoa; phylum Chordata; class Mammalia; order Artiodactyla; family Physeteridae; genus Physeter; species Physeter macrocephalus. The sequence continues at coordinate 60,365,288 of NC_041224.1, forward strand.
TTGTCCATCCGTCTGCGGAGGAGGAGATGGGTAAAATGTGGAAGATGCACACGATAGACTACCATGCAGCAGTTAGAGAAGCAAGGGAGTAGATGCATACATAGCAACATGAATGGACCTTAAAAACAGTGCTGAATCAACCTAAGTGTCCATCATCAGATGAATGGATAAAGAAGATGTGGCACATATATACAATGGAATATGACTCAGCCATAAAAAGAAACGAAACTGAGTTATTTGTAGTGAGGTGGGTGGACCTAGAGTCTGTCATACAGAGGGACTTGAGGACACGGGGAGGGGGAAGGGTAGGCTGGGACAAAGTGAGAGAGTGGCATGGACATATATACACTACCAAATGTAAAGTAGATAGGTAGTGGGAAGCAGCCGCATAGCACAGGAAGATCAGCTCGGTGCTTTGTGACCACCTGGAGGAGTGGGATAGGGAGGGTGGGAGGGAGGGAGATGCAAGAGGGAAGAGATATGGGAACATATGTATATGTATAACTGATTCACTTTGTTATAAAGCAGAAACTAACACACCATTGTAAAGCGATTATACTCCAATAAAGATGTTAAAAAAAACAACAACAGTGCTGAGTGACGAAAGTAAGAAGAATGAGATAAACAACTCAATACTATTCCTATCAATTAAAGTACATGCACATATTTTTGTAATTTACTGTATATATGTCATTTATCAATTTGAAAAATGCATACCAGGGGCGGGGGGGAGATGAGTAGGTGGACCACAGAGGATTTTTAGGACAGTGAAAATGTTCTGTATGATACCATAATGTTGGATACATGTCATTGAACATTTGTCCAAACCCACAGAATGTAAACACCAAGAGTGAACCGCAATGTAAACTCTGGGCTTTAGGTGATTCTGATGTGTGAGTGCCGATTCATCAGTTGCAACAAGTGTACCCTCTGGTGGGGATGCTGTAAATAGGGAAGGCTATGCATGTGTTGGAACAGGGGGTATAAGGGAAATCTCTGCACTTTCTTCTTAATTTTTCTGTGAACCTAAAACTGCTCAAAGAAAAATGAAGTATTTAAAAAATAAATATAAAATTTTAAAATGCATATACAAAAAACTTGAAATGGATCATAAACCTAAAACTACACAACTTCTAGAAGAACACATATGAGAAAATCTTTGATTTGGGGTTAGGCAGACATCTTTTTAGAATAAAAAAATTGCATGAATGGCAAAAGAAAAAATTGATACATTGAACACGACCAAATTGAAAACACTGGCTTTTCAAAAGACACTGTTAAGAAAATAAGAAGGCAAGCCACAGCCTGGGAGAAATATTTGCAAAACACACGTGTGATAAAGAATTTTGTGCCAGTCATCAATTTTTTATTTTCTTCTTCTCAGGTCTGAATCCTTTGCCTGCTCTGTGATGATGGAAGTGGGCTGTGGAAATATTTCACCTGCGACATTTGGTATGATGTAATGCCAGTAGAGGAGGCTGGAAGGACAGTGAAAAAGGAAGGAATTTCCTCTTCCTGTTTCCCCGAGTACTGCAGGGTGCAGGGTCTCTTGCACTGGCTGCAGGGTGCAGCTTTCTCCGTTGCCTGGCTCCTGCAGAGAGCAGCTTCCCCAGCTCCCAGTTCTGGTAGCTCAGGGCAACCAGCAGAGCCCAGCTGCTAGAAGCTTCCCTCAGAACTTTCTCAAAGTGATGTGCCACTGGCAAGGTACCTGACTGTGAACGGCTTCTTTGAGCATCCCTCAGTTGACTTTGCAGCAACTTCCAAGGTATGGTACCTCCCTGTGGACAACATCCCCCATTCTCCCAAAGGGCCCTTTTCTAGTATCCTCCGGTAAGCCATCTAGGTGTCATCCCCACCATCCACTGAACCACACTGTGCTCTGTCCAACAAGGTCTGGATCTTTTCCTTGGACACTCCATCTCAGCCCTGACAGTAGTTCCTGTCCCTGTATTTGCTATTCCTGTATTCACCAGAGTTCTCTAACTTTTACCAGTCAATTCTCCATTACTCCAGTCTCCTGTTAATAATTCTCCTGAATGCACCCTGAAGGATACTGACTTATATCCAGAATATATAAAGAAAACTCAAAACACAGTAACAAGTAAAACACACAAACTGCTTAAAAAATGAAGAAAAGGGACTTCCCTGGTGGTCCAGCAGTTAAGACTCCACACTCCCAATGCAGGGGGCCTGGGTTCGATCCCTCGTCAGGGAACTAGATTCCACATGCCGCAACTAAAAGATCCCACATGCCACAACGAAGACCTGGCCCCGCCAAATAAATAAATAAATATTTTAATGAATAAATCAATAAATTTCCTTAAAAAAATAAAGAAAAGATTTAAACAGACACTTTACCAAATAAGATGTATGGATGGTATATAGGCACATAAAAAGATCCTCAATACAATTAGTCATCAAGCAATTGCAAATTAACACCACAATGACATACTCCTAAATCACAAAATTGCTCACATCAAAAAATCTCACAATACCAGCTACTGTTGAGGATGCAGAACAACTGGAACTCTTATACATTGCTGGTGGAATGCAGAATGGTGCCTGACTTTGGAATACTATTTCTTATAAGGTTAAATATACACTCATATATATATCTCATTCATTCAATTTGCAATTCCTTAATGAAAAACGATGTTGAGGATCTTTTATAAGCTTATTTGCCATCTGTTTATCTTCTTTGGTGAGGTATCTGTTCAGAAGTTTTACCTTTTTTTTCATTTTTTTTTTAATTGGAGTATAGTTGCTTTACAGTGTTGTGTTAGTTTCTGCTGTACAGCAAAGTGAATCGGTTGTACACATACATATATTCCCTCTTTTTTAGATTTCCTTCCCATTTAGGTCACCACAGATCACTGAGTAGAGTTCCCTGTGCTATACAGCAGGTTCTCGTTAGCTATCTATTTTATACATAGTAGTGTATATATGTCAATCCCAGTTTCTCAATTTGTCCCACCCCCCCTTCCCTCCTTGAATTTTTACCTATTTTTAAGTTGGGTTGTTTGGTTTTTTACTGCTGAGTTTTAAGAGTTCTCTATGTATTTTGGATACAAGTCCTTTATCAGATATTTGTTTTGTCAATATTTTCTCTCAGGCTGTGACCTTTTCATTCTCTTAACAGCATCTTTTACAGAGCAGAAGGTTTTCATTTTCATAAAGTCTAACTTTTCCATTTTTTTTCTTTTATGAATCATGCTTTTGGTGTTATATCTAAAAATTCACTGCTTATCTAAGTTACCTAGATTTTCTCCCGTTGTCCTCTAGACGTTTTACAGTTTTGCGTTTTACATTTCAGTCTACAATCTATTTTGAGTTAGTTTTTGTGAAAGGTGTAAAGTCTGTGTCTAGTGTGTCTAGTCTTTTTTTTTGCCTGTGGATATCCAGTGTTGTAGCACCATTTGTTGAAAAGACTATTCTTTTTTCCACTGAATTGTCTTTGCTCCTTTGTCGAAGATCTGTTGACTACTATTGAATGTAAATTATACTTCAATAAAATTGACTCAGAAAAGGGAAAAATTACATGCACACAAAGCAAAATTACATATTTTTCAAAAATATAAACAGAAGTATGTACTTTAAACACAATAGATTGATTGTCCAGGTATATGGGAGGGTGTGTGGTATGGCTATAAAAAAGAGTGAGTGAATGAATGGACGGAACAAGTGAGGGGTCTTGCACAGATAAATGATGATCATTTTGGTGGATTGCCATAAACGGTTCTCTCCTTCCTGGGCACTGGGCAACCCAGCTAGAAACTACATTTGCCAGCCCCACCTTGCTACTTGGTGTGACTATGTGAATGAGCTCTCACCAGTGGGATGTGAGTAGAGGTGACTGTGCAACTTCCAGTTTCATATTCTTAAAGATATTTGCTCTGTACTCTACCTTCTATTTGGTTGTGGTGCAAAAATGGAAGTGAACAGCACTCTCCCACTCCCTCCCTGCCCCACCATATATACACACGGCACACAGTGGATTCCTGGGCACATAAAGGAGAGCAGGGAAGTCTTGAAGGAATAAGATAAGCATGAACAGGGCTTCCCTGGTGGCGCAGTGGTTGCGCGTCCGCCTGCCGATGCAGGGGAACCGGGTTCGCGCCCCGGTCCGGGAAGATCCCACATGCCGCGGAGCGGCTGGGCCAGTGAGCCATGGCCGCTGAGCCTGCGCCTGCGGAGCCTGTGCTGCGCAACGGGAGAGGCCACAACAGAGGAAGGCCCGCATACCGCCAAAAAAAAAAAAAGGATAAGCATGAACATTTTGCTAATACAGGTGGGTCCATACCTAATCATTATACTCTAGCATTCTACTAGAAGTCATTGATCACCTCCACTACAAAACTGAAAATAAGTACCACAGTACGTTTATAACCCACATGAAGTTAAGGTTAAATTTTTGCATTTTGTGTTCTTTTGAACCTTTTTGCATAATTTTGTTTTGAGTGTGTCTCTTATACGAGGCATATGATTGACTTCTTTTTCATCTAAACTGTCTGTGTGTCTTTGTCTTCTAATAGGGGGCTTTACCTCATTTACATGTATTGTTTTGATTATGTATATTGTTTTTGGTAATCTTGCGTATGATTCATGCTTGTTTATGATTCTATTTATTTTTTTCCTGTCGTTTGTTATGCAGACTGTGTTTTGTTTGCTTTTATCTTGCTGTGATTTGGAAGATAGATACACTATTTTTAAATTCCACTAGGGTTTAAGTTTTCAAAAATGTATTATTTTTTATTTCAAAGAGACCCACACATCTTTATTATCAAGCCTATTCAGCAATAACGTAACAAAAATATCAGTGTCCCTCTAAAAAATATATTTCTTTGTATCTTAGCATGTCACATCCAAATGAGATGTTACAGATTCCACATACACCCCCATCCTTTTTTGGTTTAGGGGGTAGCATGGTAAGAGTCTTGGACTTGGTACAAAATAATTATGTAATTTATCACACACACTGATACTCAGAAGTCCAGCTTTGATCTTCTTCAGTGACCCCTTTGCATCATAGCTGATCTTATTATTAGTTTTATTAGAATCTACTGACAATATAGTGATTTTTCTTTTGTTTCTCAGCCTTTTTTACCCCCAATGACATACATAATGAATTCACATACAAGGCACATTTTCATGAGCATAACCTGTTTCTGAGGAATATCAAACATTTCACAGACAAGTAAAATAAACAGCCCTTCAAATTTTTTTTTGGCATGCTATTTATAAAAGCATTTTATAAACAAATGAGTAGTAAAGTCAGCCCTTTAAAGAACTTTTAAAAACTTTGTCATTTTATAAGGAAAAGTGCATAAATATAACCAACTTAATTTTTTTAATATGCAGCTTTATTTAAATTAAAATGTACCTTTTAATAAATTTTCTTTTCCCCACATCTTCACACCATAGATAATATTAGGAAAGGAACAAATATGTGCTGTTGCAGAATAAACATGAGCTCGTCTTATTTTACTATTTAAAATTATAACAGAATTCAAATCTATATCGATGTGATTATGATTATGACAGATTGCCCTTGCACCATCAGTTTGTGTTTGATTTGGTCATTGCCACGTGGTTCCTAATAGAAATGATCCTCCTGTCAGGCTCTCTCCTGTGCCTTCTAGATGTGGATGTAGCCTTTGTGTTTGATTCATCTCCCCTGCCTCCTTCCCTATTAAGAATTTATCTATGGGTAAAATTAAGAAGAAAATCAAAGTAAGTATAAGAATCATGACTCACAGGCACCAGGATCGTTCATAATCCCCACAACTATTTGTGGTGCCACTGTCAGGGGTAACTGCCACCAACTGAGGCCGAGATAAGTTGTGGGTCATGTGCAATTAGGGGAGCTCACCGTACCAGCCATGAGAAGGTGCATCGTAATTCAAAGGAAGCAGAGTGCGTCATTACACTTAAAGGCACTCTGAGTTTTCAGTTAACTAATTAATTAGTTTCAAATTAGGAAATATTCCAAGCAATCAGAACAGTATACTCTCCACCTCGCTTAAGAGATAAAACATTAGAGACAATGAAAGCTCCTTCTGATTTAAAACAAAACAAAAACCCAAACCAAACCCCTCCACTTTTATGAAGTATCACATCCATCTACTAATTTACTTTTACGAATAAATAATTTTCAAAATTCAGTTCTTGAACCACCCCTTGTGATTAGTTTCTTGTGACAACTTTGCCTCTGATGATATCATAACATGGTGTTACAATAATACAACTGCTGGACATCGAATTTCTTGAGCCATCAAATTCATGAATGAAACTGTTTCTTTTGACTTTCTTCACTGTAAGATGTTACTGCAACACTTTTTCGTGGAATATCTAAATGCCAACAATTCAATGTTCAAAAATATAAGACTAAATGAAAAGTAAGTCTCTTGTCCATCCCTGTCCTCCAATCACTCATGACTTCTCCCAGGAGAGGTAGCTATGGCTACAGTTTCTTGTGTATCACTCCAGAAATATTCTATGTACTCATTGAATTTTCAAGCTCTATATGTGTCCGTTAGGCTGGATGAAACAGAAAGGCCACTATCCCAGCTTAACCAAGGAGGAGCTTCTGTTTCTCATTAACGAGAAGTCTGCAGGCAGGCAGTTAAGGGTGGGAAGCATCCTCATGATATCATCAATGTCCTGCTATTTTCCATCTTTCCACTCAGTCAGCCTTAATGTGCGGTTTTTCCTTTCTTGTTCATTGTCTCATGGTAACAAGCTGATTGTTCCACTTTCACTCTCACATCTCTATTTCACTAATCAAGAAGTAGGAAGAAAGAGGGAAAAGTGTATTAAAAGCAGAAACATTCTCAGAGGTCTTCAGCTGCCTTCCATTTACATCCCATTGGCCACAGTGATGTCAAATGGCCACTTGGAGGGAGCCTGGGAAGTGGAATAATTGCATCCTATGTCCATGAATCCTAGTTTGTTTTTTTTCACTTAACTATGTAATTCAATATGCTTTACCTCTTCAGGATACATATGTTCAATGTCAGTTAGGTTCATTTATTTAGTTATTCATTTAACAAATGAGAGTGTGTTGGTCACTTATGTGGCAGAGACTTCTTCCAATATCCATTTCTGCTGTTTTTAGAACCATTAATTTTTATTTTATTTTATTTTTTTTTGTATTTATAACATTCATTTTGTACTCATTTTAAAACTTATTTCAGTTGCATTTTCAGCTCATATATAACTTAACAGACGCATTATAGTTTTATAGGTTATTTGCAAAAAGTGAACTTACGTACACACCTTTTCTTAGAGATAAAAAGCACATAAGGAACAATCATGAGACGAGGGGCCACATCTGGGGATTACAACAATTTAGCTCTGTGGCAGCCACTATTATACTCTAATATCTGGGAAAGCAGAGGTCAGAAAGATGAGAAAATGACTCTCGAAGAAACAGTGTTGTCTTTCCATCACTTTCTATGGACTGACGCCAGTCCTAAAGAGACTTGTTAGACTACGCCCATCCCACTTGGCCGAACAGGGTTAGAACCACGAATTTTTAGATGGACATGAGACTGTCCAGCATCCTTGTAGTGAGGTGTGGCCATGTGACAAAGTCCTGGCCTATGGGATGAGAGCCCAAATGAGGCGTCCAATTTCTAGGTCCTGCCTTTGAAGAGGACACGTTTGACTACCCATTCCTCTGTTTCCCTTCCTGCTGGCTACATTTTGGCCTTTGTGGTGTTCCGTCATGCAGATGAGATTCTGTGTGTAACAGCAGCCAGATTTACATCCTAACTAATACGTCTGTGAACGAGGCAGACATTGGCTCCAACGAGGCTAGGAGCCCATGATACAAAAAATGATAAAATTAACTTCATGCCTTCGAGGACCTCAACATTTTGTGGGGGAACACCAATGGATAAACCAATATCTTTGGAGGCATTGGTCAGTGCTGGGGTAGGTCAAGGACTTTGGAGCCCAGCAAATCCAGTTACCTATCTTCCCCTATCTATCCATTTGTGCAGCTCCCTTAGCCATCCACCCATTTATTCATTTACCTACTTATCCATAGATCAATTCATTTACCATCCACCCATTCATCCTCCATTCAGTCATCACTTCCTTCCTCATAGCTCATGAGGACCCTGCACGTATTCTTTGTAGAGCGTTATGCAGAACCCATTCTGATGTATTTTTCTCAGATTCAAGTCAATCCGAATGGCACCTTTTGCCACAGTTTTAACAGATGCCAGGTATGGAGATCATCATACACTTACAATAGGATGGTGAAACTTCATATTCAGATCACATGATAAATGCTTATTTGTGCACATTTTTAGATTTTTGTAGATAATAAAAATTATATATTCACTAGTCTTTTTCAACCAGTCCCTCCCACTTCCCCTGACCTCTCACTTCCCCTGAGTCAGATGTGACACCACCTCAGATCACAGGCAAGGCTGGGGCAATGTAGGAAGAGAAGAAGGACAAATTCGGTGTTTGCTGTAATCATCTGTGATGCTATAAAACTAAGGGCTATCCCTAGCTGTGCATTCCCTATTTTTGAGGTCTAGGGTGAGGTGGCTGACTGCCAAGGGAGACAGCAGGCTTCATTCACCTCCGGGGAATGCAACTCATTGTCTCCCTCTCTTTCTCACTTAGGTCATTTAAACAAATTTTTAAAAATTCCCTTTAACAATAAAGAGGAAACCAAGGATGCAGATTATGGCAAGAACATAGTCAAGGTATGAAATTTTCTGTTTCATTTAGTGTCTGAGAAAACAGAGCTGTTGTTAAGAAATAAGATAGTTCACATATTGACCCCTATTAAGAAATATTAAATGTTACTTGTCAAAGACGCTATAAAATTTGGTTAAAAACGTTAAATATCAAACTTCAGACAAATCAAACTTCAGCAGTTAAGTCTGATAATAATGGAGCTGAACTGGGGGTGTGGGGAGGAGAACAAGGTCGGGGAAGGAAGGGAGGGAGGGGTGGGTGACATTTTTCTTTCTGAAATCAAAAGAGCTCTGGAACCTGTAGAAATTCTACCCTGTTCTTGGTATTGAGGGTATACAAAGATTCAGATCCCTTTTTCCTCTGTTCCTCGGTAGGAAATTTACTGTCTGCTCAGGTACATGAGATACACGACTGTGAGGTCAAATAGCAGAATGGGACAATGCTACAAGCAGTGTCACCAAGGGGATATGATGTGCCAAATGTCAAGTAAATAGCAGGAATAAGAAATGTGTGTTCCTCCAAAGGCTGGTAGTCACAAAGGGTTGAAAGGGCCAGGGAAGCTACTTTCCCCTCCTCTTCCTTTCCTTCCTCCCAGTTCCAGGCACTGGGGGATACAGGGAGGAAGAAAACAGAGAGAGATCTCTACCCTCAAGGAACTTGCATTCTAGTGGGGGAAGACAGACAATAAACAAAATAAATAAAAATAATCGAGTGTATAGGACAGTGACAAGTGCTATGGAAAGAATAAAACAGGGAAAAGGAATCAGGATGGTTGTCAGGGTGTAATTGAAATTTGGTGGTCAGGGAAGGCCCCACAAGGAAGGTGTCTTGAGTAAAAACTGAAGGAGGTGAGGGAGGGAGCCATGCAGGTAACTGGAGGAAGAGCCTTCCAGGCTGAGGGAGTAGTTATTCAGTGCCTACTGTGTGCCCCGCATGACAAGATAGCAATATGTGGCTATTTGCGAAACCATCTTCGACAAACCTTTAACACCTACTACAAAGAATGAGAGTGTTTCTTCCTTTCCCAGGAGATGGTAGGTTGAAGGTACATGGCGGAAGATTGCATAGAAGCAACAGCAATTGCATTTTTGAAAGAAGCAGTCTCTTAACCCAAATGGGGCGGATGGGAGCCTAGTAATGACTTTCCAGTCAGTGTGATGGAGGAGTTGTAGAGGGAAGGGAACATAATGAAAACGGGACAGGGAGATTTTGCTTCCAAGCACTCCTTCGTTCACAACTTAGGGCAGCTGACGTGCGCTCTGCAAAGATTCTGGGTGGAGATGCTTCCACGGGTACTAAGCAGCTGGGCTCCTGGAAGGTGTACACCAGGAGCAGCTCCCCAGAAGGTGTTAGATACCGCTTGAGACTCATTACACTGTCCAGAGTGCCTTAGATTACCAGGCAAAGTTGCCTCTGGCAATGTTTAGAGAAGGAAGGACTGTCCTTCCAGGCTAGCCTCTATGATCAGACTCTGGAGGAGTCTGCCTCCCTATAAAATACTACAAAAGGAGGCTACAGCTAAGGGGTTATTGGGCTCTTGGCTTCACTATGAATGAGTTCCATCTCCTAGCACCAGAGACACCTCCCGGTGCCTCAATTCTTTCATGCCTAAAATGGGAATAATAATAGTAGTACTTACCTCATAGGGTGTTCTGAGAATCACAGCCCTCAGTTGGTGATAGCTATCGTTACTTAGAGTTAATTATTATTAGTAGCAATACTTCCTCAGAATTGTTGCATGGATTGCAATATGTCCAAATAAACAGATTTTAAGGGCTCCCTGAAGACTGGCAGTAGGGTTGCAGTATCTGTAGAGCTTAAGAGTGGAGGGTCTCAGCCTGAATGCCTGAGTTTGCATCCAGGATGGCCACTTAGGCGCTGTGTGCCCTTGGACAAGTTACTTAACCTCCCTGAGCTTCTCTTTCCTCATCTTTCAAGTGAAAATAATAATTGTGCACATTTCACTACCCGGAAGGAGGCTGGGCCAGGCTTTCTACAGCCAGAGCATCTGTGCTGTCCAAAGGGCCTGGCAGTGCGGGAATATTCTTCTACTAATAGAATACTTATGAATACTGATACTTAAGAATACTAATAGGATAATTACGTTATTATAGTAACAGCACCTACCTCAAAGGGTTATTATGAGGAAAAAGCGCTTGCAGAGGGCTTTACCACAGTGGCAATAACTATGTGCCATTATCATTTTTCTTATCCCCATTTTGTAGATGAGGAAATTGAGGCCCAGAGAGGTGAAGAGACAGGACGCCAGGAGCATGCAGCTAGTCGTGGCAGGGCTGGCACTGGAATCCAGGGGTTCCGCCCGGTGCCCCGCAGCTGCCCAGCCCGGGAACTAGACAACTCCTCTCCCTGCCCTCCCCACTCCACCCCGGAAGGCACCCTGGGAACGGAAAGCTGGCCGCCTTCCAAGTTCCAGGAGCCCGGGAGTCCTGGAGCCCTGCCCCCGCTCCACCCTCCCCCATCCCCAGAACAAAGTACACTCGGCCGCGGGAACATTCCAGCCCCCAGAAGGCCAGGCGGGGTGGCGGCCGGGCTCCCGGAGCTGCGACGGGCGTCTGCGGCCCCGGCCCAGCCCCGCGGTGCCCCTGCCCGGCGCCCTCCCGGCTTCTGCGCCAACCGAGTGTGTAGACGCAATTGCACCGGAGGAATTCTGCCTTCTCTTCCCTCACCGCCGGGACACAAAACTGAAAAGGCCTGGGACGCGGTGGGCGGAGCAGATGCCGAGCAGGGCGCTGGTCCCCGAGGGCGCCGAGCGGGAGCCGAGTTCTCGGCGGCGCCAGCGCTGGGCAGAGCTGGCTCCGGGGCGCACTGGGCCCCCATGCCTCACTTTACTTCTTTATAAGAAATTGACCCATGCTTTTGTTAAAAAAAAAAAAAAAAAAAAGGACAAGTAGAACTAGGAGAAAGCTCTCCATTCATCCTACCACTCTGAGACAACTGCGATTAATTTTGGTTATGTCCTCGCAGACAGTTCTATGCACAAAAGCACACGGTTGTATATTGACATGAAAGGGATGCCGCTGCTATAGTTTGTTTTTAAAGTAACAGACTTTAGGTTTGGGAGCAGTTTTAGGTTTACAGCAAATTGAGGACAGAGTGCAGGGTCCCTCTATCCCCTTGTTCCCACCCTCACAGTTTTCCTCTATTAGTAACATCTTGCGTTGGGGTGGTACTTTTGTTACAATTGATGGAGCAACACTGATACACTATTATTAACTAAAGCCCGTAGCTTAATTAAGGTTCACTCTTTGTGCTGTAAAGTTCAAAGTTTTGATAAATGCCTAACGCGTCACGTGTCCACCACTACAGTAGCATACAGAACAGTTTTACTACCCTGAAAATCCCCTGTGCTCTACCAATTCATCCCTCCCCCTGAGACCCCTTGCGGCCACTGATCTTTTTATGGTTTCTCTAGTTTTGCATTTTCCAGAACGCCTATGGTTGGAGTCACACAGTAAGTAGCCTTTCCAAGCTGGCTTCTTTCGCTCAACAATATTCTTTTAAGCTTCCTCCATGTCTTTTCGTAGATTAATAGCTCATTTCTTTTTATCGCTGAATAATACTCCATTGTATGAACGTACCACTGTTTATCCATTCACCTCTGGAAGGACATCTTGGTTGCCTCCAGTTTTTGGCGGTTATAAATAGGCTGCTCTAAATATTCATGTGCGGGTTTATTGTACTGTTTTCTAGCTTGCTTTTCTAAGTTTTGTTATGAACGGCTTTTGGTATTATAAATATAGATGTCTGTTATCATTTTAATGGCTACATACAATAGCACAGTTTATTTAACCAGCTCCTTTGTTAAACATCTATGTTGTCTCCAGTCTCATAAATCTGTTCTAACTAGTTGGTCTACACCATATCTTGTGGTTAAGGCTTGGCTGACTGAGTCCTGTGTTCAAATCCTAGATACCCCACTAGATACCCACTGAGTGAACCTGGGCCAAGTTTTTAATTCCCTAGGACTTGGTGAAATCTGTGAAATGGAAATAGTAGTTGTACTTATGGTGAGGATTAAATGAGCTGATACATGTATTTAGAATAGTATGCAAAGTATTTAGAATAGTTTAGAACCCGCTACATATAAACTCATAATAAAATTCAGCTCTTATAATGTATTATCTGTTGCGCACCTACCATGTGTCCTGAGCTAGCCATTGTGGAAGTTTTCAAAGACTAAATCATATGTGTGATCTTACCTTCAAGGAACTTTGAATCAGCTCCTGATAGGGGATAATGCAAAGCAGAGCAATACTGATTCCTTATGTTGTTTTCTCTGTGCCAGGTACTGTTCTGGGGCTGGGAGAAAGCAAGGCTGGCATTTGAACAGAGGTCTGGTCTAACTACCACACTACTCTGCCTCTCTGTACATGTAGTTCCAATACAAAATACGAAGCAAGATGTGTCCTAAGAAAGTGGAGATGAAGTGTGAGAATTCAAGGGACCCAGTGATGGCTTCCACCTGGGCATACCAGGAAAGGCTTTATGTTAAAATCCATTCCCTTAACACCAGAAGAGCTTATCTGTACCAGGCACAGCCCCAAGCACCAGTTGAATAAAGAGGCAAATAAGGGACTTCCCTGGTGGTCCAGCGGTTAAGACTCCATGCTCCCAGTGCAGGGGACCCAGGTTTGATCCCTGGTCAGGGAACTAGATCCCGCATGCCACAACTAAAGATCCCTCATGCTGCAGCTAAGACCCGGCACAGCCAAATAAAATTAAAAAGAGGCAAATAAAACCAGTGGGGAGTTCTGGTGGGAGAGATCAAATGACAGGTTGTGATACAAGCCACAGAGGAAATACAGGCTGTCATGTTGGATACAGGAGGGTGTAGTGGAGGTTACGCCTTAGGGTGGTCGGGGAAGGCACCTGGGGAGGTGACTTTGAAACACTGAAAACTGTGGGGTGAGGAACCAGCCACATGAGGAGTTGTGTGGATATTATAGCAGCAAGAACTAGCAAAGGTGTGGAGGTAGAAGGGGGTTTTGGGTGTGGTCTGATTCTGTCAGAAGCCAGCGCGTGAGGAGCTCAGGGAGCAAGGGGAAAATGACTAAAGATGAAGTTGCAGAGTAGAAATGGACCTGTTTCTAAGAACTTTCCAACTTAAAAGAGCTCCTGAGAGTGGCTGGGCAGCCTGGGACAAGAGCACCTACTCTGTGTGTACCTGCTATGGACCAGGCTCCATACTGGGCTGTTCAGGCAGTATTGTGTTAGACCTTTCTAACAACTTACTCTACAGGTGAGGAAACTTAGGCTTGAGTTTTTATTCCAGGTGCAACGGGAAGCCATTGAAGGTTATTTCTGTGGTTTTTTTTTTTGCAGTACGCGGGCCTCTCACTGTTGTGGCCTCTCCCGTTGCAGAGCACAGAGCACAGGCTCCGGACGCGCAGGCTCAGCGGCCATGGCTCACGGGCCCAGGCGCTCCGCGGCATGTGGGATCTTCCCGGACCGGGGCACGAACCCGTGTCCCCTGCATCGGCAGGCGGACTCTCAACCAC
>NC_041224.1:60380125-60387779 GCF_002837175.3 Physeter macrocephalus
CACTGTTGTGGCCTCTCCCGTTGCAGAGCACAGAGCACAGGCTCCGGACGCGCAGGCTCAGCGGCCATGGCTCACGGGCCCAGGCGCTCCGCGGCATGTGGGATCTTCCCGGACCGGGGCACGAACCCGTGTCCCCTGCATCGGCAGGCGGACTCTCAACCACTGCACCACCAGGGAAGCCCCATTGAAGGGTTTTAAGCAAGGAAGTAGCATGGCTGGGTTGATATGGCAACAAGATCCAGCTGGCTGCTCTGTGGGACGTGGAGTGCAGGTTTGCAAGGAACAGAGCGACGAGTGAAGGGACTCTGCAGCCAGGTGAGGAGGGGAGAGAGGGAGAGGGAGGGAGGGAGAGAGAGAGAGGGAGGGCGAGAGAGAGAGAGAGAGAGAGAGAGAGAGAGAGAGAGAGGGAGAGGGAGGGAGAGAGAGCAAAAGAGACATTGACTGAGGTTTAACATTTTCTTGGAGATGTACAGGAGGGAGAGAGAGGGAGGGAGGGAGGGATGGGGAGGGGGGAGGGAGGGGGGAGGGAGGGAGGGAGGGAGGGAGGGAGGGAGAGAGAAAGTGGAGATTTGGCTAGTGTGGACGATGGAGAGCGAGCTGGATCAATTTGAGCCATTTGAGATTGAGAGGAGATGTTGATGAATTGGACTGGTAAGGAGAGGAAGGAAGCTGGTATGTGCTTATTTAATTAATTTAGTTAGATTTATTTATTTATTTATTTATTTATTTATTTATTTATGGCTGTGTTGGGTCTTCGTGGCTCTGCGCGGGCTTTCTCTAGTTGTGGCGAGCTGGGGCTAACTTTGTTGCAGTGCGAGGGCTTCTCATTGAAGTGGCTTCTCTTGTTGCAGAGCACGGGCTCTAGGCACGCGGGCTTCAGTAGTTGTGGCACGTGGGCTCAGCACTTGTGGCGCACGGGCTTAGTTGCTCCGCGGCATGTGGGATCTTCCCCGACCAGGGCTCGAACCCGTGTCCCCTGCATTGGCAGGCGGATTCTTAACCACTGCACCACCAGGGAAGTCCTATGCTCGTTTGAAATGATTCAAATTATTCAAGAAAGTATAAAGAAGAAACAATTTAAAATTCTCTGAAATCCAACTTCCCAGAGAGAAATACTGTTAACTTTTATTGGAACACCCTTCTTGACATCTTTCTGTATCCAAATCGGATAAATAAATGGGCTCTTTTAGTTGTAAAAACAAGGATCCACTCAAGCTAACTTATGTAACAAGTATTTTGCTGTGAGGACTCAGGGGTATCTCCCAGTATTGCAGCCAGTCAGGCTTCACGGGACTTGGAGAGAATGCAGAAAGCCAGGAACTCAGGTTATTCTCTTTCCTCTGCTTCTCTCTGCCTGCCTGCTCTGGTCTTCGCAGCGTTTTGGTTGACTAAAAAGCACACACCTGCCATAAGTTCCTTCCCTGACTTTGTATCTCTGCCCCCAAGTCAAGTACCTAATGAGGATGAGCTGACATCACTCTGCCAGAGGTCCCATTTTCTGGAAGAGGGAATGGGATCCAGTGCACTAGTGATGAGTTGGTCCATCCTTTGTAACATG
Organism: Physeter macrocephalus; assembly: GCF_002837175.3. Taxonomy (NCBI): domain Eukaryota; kingdom Metazoa; phylum Chordata; class Mammalia; order Artiodactyla; family Physeteridae; genus Physeter; species Physeter macrocephalus. The sequence goes on from NC_041224.1 coordinate 60,381,684, forward strand.
GAGAGAGGACATAGGTACAGAGGCAGGTAGGCTGTTTGGTGGCAGGAAGATGAGATATTTCCCTAGGTTGCTTCTTTTATCTCAAGGAAATGAGTGAGGTTGTCAGCTGAGAAGCTGAGAGTAGAGTGGGGACAGGTATGGGAGGTTTATTAAAAGGTGAGAAGAAATGAAGTAGTTCTCTCTGAAAGCGGAGACATGAATTTATGGGGATTAGTGCGGATGACCCACTTGAGGTTTGTGGTCATGAATTTAAAGTGAGATTAGTGGGTGCAACTGTGTTTTCCTCTAGCCACATCTGGGTGCTCAGGCGTGAGTGTGAGGTGCAGGGAATTAGCTTTTACCATTTTTCAGGACAATAAGATGAGGAAGAGAGAGGGGGCAAGGAGTAAAGTGATGGACTGTGGAATCGAAAGGGATAGTGAAGAAAATGAGATGAGCAAAGTGATGGGCAGTGAAAGTGTTGGGGAGTCTCCCTGGGGTTGAAGAATTTGAGTCAGGATACAAGAATAAGTGAGCTGGAAAGATTGGAAGGAATGGCCAAAGAGTGGGATGCTGGAAACTAATTTTAAATGTAGTGAAAGTGTTGTTGATGACAGTCAAGGGCATGACCATGGCAGTGGGAGGGGGAGGTTGCATGGAGGACAAGATAGTTGGAGGTGAAGAAATCAGGAAGCCGGATTACCAGACTCTCACCTGCTCCCTAGGGATTCTCACCTGGTGGTATTCACACCCCTTGTGTAGTCCCTCTCCAATTCAATAGAGCTGACCTGTGTAACTAATGGCTGTGTATGACTTCCAAGGTTAGGTTGCGAAAGACTTGTGGTTTCTGCTCCCCTCTCTCTTGGGAGAAGCCAGCCACCCATGGTACCCATGTGGTGTGGACCAATCAATGCTAACTTGCCAGGCACGTTTGGGAGCCACCTTGGGAGCCAGGTTTCCTGCCCCAGTTAAGCCTTCCGATGACTGTGGCAGCTCCAGCAGACAGACAGCACATCCTTAGAGACTCTGAGCCAGAATCACTGGTCTAAGGTGCTTCTGAATTCTTGACCCAGAGAAACTGTGTGAGATAATAAATGCTCATTGTTTGAAGTTTTGTAGTAATTTTGTTACACAACAATAGATAAGTAATGTGGAACCCGAAAAGCTAAGATGTATGGGTCTTTGATGGATGTTGGTTGAAGAATGGTTAGGTTTTAATGATGGAGAGAGAGGCTGAGAGCCAGGCCCTAAATCTTCAAGGAGTGAGGCAGAGTAGCCAGGACGCTGGGAAAGACTTCAATAGGAATAGTGGTGGTATAGTCTAAGGACACAAACTTCAAGGGAAAAGGGGTTTGTAGAAAAAAGGAAGGATAATTAGTCTAGAAAAGGTAAAGAAGAGCAGGGAAGACCCCCACCCTACCTCTGGGCCTGTGTAGGGGAAAAATCAGCTGCTACATGAGAGGGTTGCAAGAAAAGCAATGTCCCCAGGCAGAACCAGATTTTAGTGCAAGCAGGAAGGGGAAATGAATGTTTGGAGAAGAAGTCCAGGATTTAGGGCATTTTGCTAAGGGTGAACCATGAGTTCCAGGGTCAGAGTGGAAGAATGGGGGAAGTAGGAAGCGTGGGAAATTGGATTCGATTAAGGGATGTGCATCAGAGTCTGAGCAATGATGGATGACCATCAATAGATTTTGAATTTTATTGCTTTTTCTATTGAAAATCTATCATATGTTTATATGATTCTTCTTTATCCTGTTCATATGGTAAGTTTTAATCATTAATTTTCAAATTTATACCAACCTTGCATTCTTGGAATAACACAAACTTTCAGGATATATTATCTTTCGTGTATATTGTTGAATTCATTTTGCTGTTATTTTGTTTAGGGGTTTTTTGCACCTGTGTTCATTAGTGAGATTGACTTATACCTTTCCTTTCATTTATTATCCTTGTTAGATTTTAGTAACAAGGTTATGCTGGCCTCAGAATTTGAGTTTGGGTATGTTTCCTTTTTTCTATTCTCAGAAGTGTATGTGTAATTGTGGTATTTTTCTTTCTTAAATATTTATTAGAATTTGCCAGTGAAGCCATCTGGGACTGGAGTTTTCTTTGTTGGAAGATTTAAATTGTAAATTAAATTTCTTTAATATATATTGTATTATTCAGATTTTCTATTCCTTCTTTTGTTGGTTCTTGTAAGTTGTAGTTTTCTAAGAACTTTCTCAACTCCCTTAAAATTTTAATTTATTTGAAGACATCAAGTTGTAACTTTAGAATTTCTATAGGATCTGTAACAATGTCCTTTTTCATTACTAATATTGGTAATTCATGCCTTCTTTTTTTCTTTATCAATTTTCCAAGAAGCTTCTACATTTTACTAATGTTTTCACAGAATGGTCTTTTGACTTTGATCAATCTTTTATTGTAAGTTTGTTTTTTGTTGCATTAATTTCTGCTCTTGATGGATTCCTTTATACTTAAAAAAATATAATTCGTTGAAACTTAGAGTTACCATATGACCCAGCACTCCACTTCTAAATGTACCCAAGAGAAATGGAAACATGTTCACACAAAAACTTGTACATGAATGTTCATAGCAGCATTAGTCATAATTGCCCCCAAATGGAAACAACCCAAATGCCACCAACTGATAAATGGCAAAACAAAATGTGGTATATCCATACTGTATTAGTCTGCTAGGGCTGCCAGGCTGGGTGGCTTAAACAACAGAAATTTTTTGGGGGGCTTTCTCTAGTTGCGGCGAGCGGGGGCTACTCTTCGCTGCGGTGCGCGGGCTTCTCACTGCGGTGGCTTCTCTTGTTGCGGAGCATGGGCTCTAGGCGCACGGGCTTCAGTAGTTGTGGCACGTGGGCTTCAGTAGTTGTGGCTCGCGGGCTCTAGAGCGCAGGCCCAGTAGTTGTGGTGCACGGGCTTAGTTGCTCCGTCGCATGTGGGATCTTCCCGGACCAGGGCTCGAACCCGTGTCCCCTGCATTGGCAGGCGGATTCTTAACCACTGCACCACCAGGGAAGCCCAACAACAGAAATTTATTGTCTCACAGTTCTGGAAGCTGGAAGTCCAAGATCAAGGTTTGGCAGTTTTGATTTCTCCTGATGCCTCTCTCTTTGTCTCGTAGATGGATGCTTTCTCCCTGTGTCCTCACAGGGCCTTTTCTCAGTTCATGTGCATCCTTGGAGTTTCTTTCTCTTATAAGGACACCAGTCCTATTGGATTAGGGCCCCACCTTTATGACCTCATTTAACCTTAATTACCTCCTTAAAGTCCCTGTGTCCAAATAAGTTACTTTGAAGGTTAGGGTTTCAAAATATGAATTTGGGAGGAATACAATTTAGTCCATAATAATATTATTACATGTTTGTTAATTTTTATTGCTGTATAGAAATTCTTTGTGTGAATATACTATGTTTTATTTATCTATACTACTGTTAATGGGCTTTTGACTAGTTTCTAATTTGAGGTTATTATGAATAGTGTTTCTATGAACATTCTGTCTTTTGGATGAACATTAAAATCTCTGTTGGATATACACCTAAGAATTGCTGGGTTCATTAAGCATTCTTATTTTCAGCTTTACTAGATACTGCCAAACACTTTTCCCATACATTAATTTACACTCTTACCAATGGTTACTGAGAGTTCTGTTTGTTCTACATCTTTGTCAACACTTGATATTACCTGGGGGTATTTTTTCCATTTTTTTTTAGTCAATTCTGGAGGTAGTGTGGAATATCTGATGATTTTAATTTATATTTCTGTCATGACTAATGAAGGTGAATACCTTTTCTGTGTTTATTGGCTGTTGGAATGTAATTTATTGTGCAGTGCCATTTTCTTATTGATTTGTAGGGATTTTAAATATATTCTGGCCATATGAATACATCCTTTGTTATTGAAAATATCTTCTTGCATACTGTAGTTTGCCATTTTATTCTCTTTCAACTGGCAAATACTTTTAATATAGTCCAATTTTTCATTTTCCTTATATAGTTAGCCTAGTATTTTGGTCCTGTTTAACAAATCTTTGCATACTCAAGGTTGTGAAGATGTTCTCTTATGTTTTCTTCTAAAAGCTGTTTTGTTTTTAAAAGTTCATATTTGGATCTGCAGTCCGTTGGAATTATTTTTCATGTATAATGTAAGATAGGGACCAAAATTCTTTCTTCCATATGGACATTCAATAGCCCAAGACCATATATTAAAATAGTTTCCTTTCCCCAATGTACTGCAGTGTTACTTTTTCTATAAATTATGTGAGTGAATAAGTATGAATTGGATTCTGTTTATTGGTTTATTTGTTGATGTTAGGATTGATATATTTTTATCATTCTATTTCCATCTTCCATTAACTTGAAAATTATATATTTTTAAATTATTCTATTAGTGGTTACCCCAATGATTATAAATCTCTGATTTATCAAAGTCTAATATTACTAGGTAGTTTTACCTTCTTCCCAGATAATGTAGGAAATTTAGAACACTTTAACTCCATTTATCATCTTTCCCAACTTATATGTGATTTTTTTAAGATGCATTTTAGTTCCATATGTATTTCAAACCTCACAAGACATTATTATTGCTTTTGGCAATCGGTAGTCAATTAGATTTTTCTATATATCTGTTTGCTTTGTTGTTCTTCATTTCTTCCTGCATCTCTGTACTTCCATCTGATACCTTTTCCATCTGCCTGATGAAAACACTTTAATGTTTACTTTGAATCAAATCTGTGATGAATTCTCTTGATTTTTATTTATCTGAAAATATTTTTATTTCATCTTCAGTCTTGAAGAGTGTTTCTGCTGGGTGTAGTATTTTAGTACTCTTGATAGTATTATCACATTGTATTTTAGACTTCATTGTTTTTTTAAGATCTTATATGTCATAATTTTTCCTTCTTTGAAGGAAAGCTGTCTGTTCTCTCTTCTAAGATTTTCTTTGTGCTTGAGTTTATGATTTTTCTAGGTGTGGTTTTCTTTATTATTATTATTATTTTATTATTTTATTTTATTTTTATTTATTTATTTATATTTTGCGATACGTGGGCCTCTCACTGTTGTGGCCTCCCCCACCGCAGAGCACAGGCTCCGGACGCGCAGGCTCAGTGGCCATGGCTCATGGGCCCAGCTGCTCCGCGGCATGTGGGATCTTCCTGGACTGAGGCACGAACCTGTGTCCCCTGCATTGGCAGGCGGACTCCCAACCACTGCTCCACCAGGGAAGCCCTGGTTTTCTTTTTTAAATCCTCTTTGGGAGTTGGTAGTAATTCTTACGTCTGTGACTTGATATCTTTAATCAGTTTGGAAAATTCTCAGCCATTATCTCTTCCAGTATTGTTTCTGCATCATTTCTCTCTCTTTTACATATGGGACTCCATTATACATATGTTAGGCCTTCTTAATGTATTGCTTGCTTTCACTTCTATATTTTATTTATTTTTGACTCTTCATGCAATCTGGATATTTCTTCAGTTCTATTTTTTTAAGTACATTAAGTCTCTCCTCAGGTTTGTCTCATCTGTCATTAATTCCACACATTAAGTTTTTATTTGCTAGTTATGGTATTTTTCATATCTAGAATTTTTATTTTGTCCTTTTTTATGGTTTAGTTCTTTGATGAAGTTTTGAGGGGATACAAAGAGTTACTTAGTACATTCTCAAGCAGGTAGACTCTTGCCCCAAGACTGGCTTTGGAATCACCTGAGAATCTGTTGGAACGTGGACAGTGCCCTGTGAACAGCTCTCTGTTGACCAACAAATAGCTTCTTGGTTTATGAATGGAAGTTTCAAGATGAGTAGGCAGCATCTTGTTTGGAAGCCTGCTACTCTGATTGAAAAGGGTAAAAACAAATTGGCTCAGTGGTCTGAATTGCATGTTGTTTGCCTCCGTGTTTGGGCTTTTACTGACTTATAGGCAGTGGTCAATGGCCTAGCCTTATAGTTAGGAAGAAGGACAAAGGAAAGCAGGCCTGTGAAAGAGATACCCATATGGGGCACAGCTCTATGGAAGTCATCTTGGGAATTTGCATTAAAATAGGACATACTGGGCTTCCCTGGTGGCGCAGTGGTTGAGAATCCGCCTGCCGATGCAGGGGACACGGGT
>NC_041224.1:60387898-60415196 GCF_002837175.3 Physeter macrocephalus
CGGGAAGATCCCACATGCCGCGGAGCGGCTGGGCCCGTGAGCCATGGCCGCTGAGCCTGCGCGTCCGGAGCCTGTGCTCCGCAACGGGAGAGGCCACAACAGTGAGAGGCCTGCGTACCACAAAAAAAAAAAAAAAAAAAAAAAAATAGGACATACTGATGTCCATCTTATTTGTGCCTGGGTTGTCCTTTATAAAGGTGACCGAGTGATGACACTTAGAGATCAATGCCATTGAAAGGAGATTTTTATCACTTACATTTCCTGAGAGGAGGGAGCTTGTTATGCCATACAGGGCCACCAGGAGAAGCACTAGTGTTGGTCAGGAGACAGAAAGGAGCAAAGGGAAGGCATAGGTCACAACTTTTATTGGGGTTTCTGTGGGAAATGCAAGGCAGGCCAACATAAATAGCTTAGGACTGGCTAGTTTGAAAAGTTCCAATAAGCTTTGGAGCATGGGGGCTGTCTATAGTAGTCTGGTATCTGACCCTGGGGTGGTTTAGGGCAGGGGAAATATTGGTTTGGTGTATGAGAGTGAGATAAAGAGGTGATTCAGGGTATGGACTCTGGATCACAGGGGAGATTTAAACAACTTTGGCTGTTAGTTTGGCCCTGTGATTAATGGATGCCAAACAGACAAATACAGAATCTAAGAACACACAGTTTCATGATCAAAAGGTCATTGGAGCTAGCACATAGATATCCTGGTGTGTTCACTTGAGGTGGCCACCTAGGTCCATGAAATAAATGGATATGGGAGCTTCAGAAATGCAGATGTGGGCTGAATTTAGGTATATTCCTCTTGCATCCTCTGAGGCATGAAATGCCAGTAAGAACTGTTCTGTCTACCAAAAAGAGAGGCAGAGACTGCAGATACCTATGTGATGCCGAAAACTTGGCCTCTGTGCACCGGTGCCGAGTTGAATCTTGGAGACAGAGTTTTAGGTGAAGTAGAAAAGGATAACTTTATTGCTTTGCCAGGCAAAGGGAGCCACAGTGAACTCCTGCCTCTCAAAACTGTGTGTACCAACCCTGGAGGTTTTGGTGAGGAGTTTTATAGCAATAGTTCAAGGGTGGGGTTGTGGTAAGATTAGGGTGTGTGCAGGGCCTGCATTCCTTTAATCTCATCTCAGGTGGTCTCCTAATCTTGATGAGCTTCTCTGGTTCCTTTAATCTTAACTCAGGTCGTTTCTTGGCTGCTCCTCCCTTGTCTCTGCATCCCCTCCCTTTCCCAACTAGCAACTATTCAAATCTGCCCTTTGGAACCCAGGAAAGATCATGGAGTCTGGAGTCTGTTCCCTACAAACAAGAAATGGGGTACAGAAAGGCTTCCATGCCCAGGAGCCTCACAGGGTCCTTCTCGATTTCACATGGGGAAGATTCCTTGCGGGGGAAGGCAAATGGGACTGATACTGGTAGCATTGGGAGTCTACAAACGGGTCCTGACAAGAACAAACACTTACTCTGGTCTGGGCTTTGCATACCCAGCTGTAGATGCAGATGTTCAGGGTACTGTAAAAGAACTGGAACAAAGACAATGTTATTGAACACAAGTTCATGTGCCCGATGCACAGTGAGGCCAAACGAACTGAAATGTTGGAGTTTGGAGCAGAGAAAGGTTTATTGCAGGGACAAACAAGGACAATGGGTGGCTCATGCTCAAAAAACCCAAAATTCCTGAAGGTTTTGGGGGAGAAGTTTTATAAGCAAAATTTAGGATGAGGGCTGAAGGGTGTGTGACTTTCTTCTGATTGGTTGGTTGTGAGGTAACAGGATGGTGTTCCAGGAATCTTGTGCCCAGCCTGAAGTTATTACCCTCCACCTGGGTGGGGGCCTTAGTTGCTGCAGAAGAACTCAAAGATATTTTTATGTATATTCCTTGAGGAGGAACCAGGACCCTGCCCCAAGGCTGCACTATTATTTCTTGACTGCTTCTCCCTTGTTTCTGCATTCCCTCACTTCCTGATGAGCAACTGTTTGAACCTGCCCTTTGGAACTCAGGGAAGGTCATGGAGGCTGAATGAAGCCTATTTCCTACAAACAAGAAATGGGGGACACAGAAAGTATTTGTACCCGGGAGGCCCACAGGGTCTTGCTTGGTTTCAATAACAAGAGATGATATTGTCTCTTAGTTTATACCAAATACCTGAAAGTGTGATGCCATGTATTTCTGGGGCCACTCCTTCTTTTGACATGATCATACAGAAACCTGCAAACCTGAGTGACCTTGCCCTGGGACACATTTTGGTCATATGATATGATAATGAACTAGACTAATTATTAGTAACTGAAGGGGACTCTAGTAATGTGCCAGTTATCTTTTTACTCTTATTTTTCAGGTTACATCTACTATAGTGTGATAATAATGTAACATTGGTATTGTTTGTAAGAGTATAATAATGATATTGATGGCCAAGTGTGTTGGGAAATTGAGTTAAAAGCCTCCTATCCCTATCCTGCACTGGCTCTTCCTTATGTTAGGCATATTCATGTTGGAATGTTGCTGTATATGTTGTATAAATGTTACACCAAATGTAGATGCTTAGGTAGTGTTGATTGTTTTGTTATATGGGAACCATAACCAAAGATGGGGCAGGGTGGGGTGAAGGGGTGGGGGGGTGGCCTGTGTTTATAAGAAATAATTTGTCTGGTCTTTGTCCAGCATTCCTGGCGCAGAGCTTCTAAACCCCTTGGAATTTCCCAAGAGATCAGAATGTCTTTGTAATTCATGAGCTGTTGGATCATGTCTGAGTTTATGCTAATGAGATGACTCAGGGTGAGCCTGTAGATAGCCTCATGTCAGGGACTGGTTGAGACTGTGATATTAGCCTGACCTCTCAACCTCCAGGGAGGGGATGGGGCCTGGAGATTGAGTTCAGTCACGTGGCCAGTGATTTAATCAAGCTTGCCTGTGTAATGACACCCCAGCAAAAACTGAGACACTGAGCTCCACGGAGCTTCCTTGCTGTTGAGCACATCCGTGCACCCAGAGAGTGATATGCCCTGATTCTAGGGGCAGAGGGCATAGAGCACTATGTTCGGGGACTTCCCAAACCTCACCCTATGTCTCTCTCTTCATTTGGCTGCTCCTTTATAATAAAACTGCAGTCATGAGTATTGTGCCTTCCTGAGTTCTGTGAGTCATTCTAGTGAAATTTTGGACCTGAGGGAATCATGGGAACCCTCGAATTTGTAGCCAGTTGGTCAGAAGTGCAGGTGGCCTGGGGACAAGCCCACAACAGGTGTGGCTTGTGTCTGAAGTGAGGCACAGTCTTTTGGGGAACTGGCTGTTCCCTTATACCTGTAGAGTTCACTGCTAACTCCAGGTGGTCATTGTCAGAGTTGCATCTCGGGGCACCAGTTAGTGTCAGAAGAGACTCTGATTTTTATCCCTTGCCCCAAAGGCTGACAAATACTCTGCTCAGCTTCTCAACCTCTCAAATGCCTTTTCCAGACTCATCTGATGCCCACTGAGGAAAGGCAACACTAAACGCTGAGCTTACCTCTCTAGGTTTTCTTTTTCTGGATTTTGACCCTCTAAGTTTTCATCGCCTTGTTAGATCTTCAATCCTCCAATCAGATGTTTTTCATATTCTGCCCAGATTTTCTGATTGTCCTCAGTTTGGTCTGTGAATCCAGTCTATTCATTAATGGAAACATAAATCTCTCTTTTCATCGATTTTTTTCATTGTGATTTAATACATATTAACTTAAAATGTATCATTTAAGCCATTTTTAATGTGTATAATTCAGTGGCATTTAGTGCATTTTCAGTGTTGTTTAATCATCACCACTACCTCATTCCCGAACATTTTCATCACCTCAGAAGGAAACCCCACATCTCTTACTAGGTACTCACCATCCCCTCTCCACCCAGCACATGGCAACCACTCATCTGCTTTCTGTCTCTATGGATTTGTCTATTCTGGGCACTTCATGTAAATGGAATCATACAACATGGAGGCCTTTTGTGTCTGGCTTCTGTCACTTAGCATGTTTTCAAGGTCATGGATTTTTTTACATGTGTTTTCTTTGTTTTCAGAATTTTCTTCAGTTATTGTTTTTGATTTCCTCTTTGACTCAGAAGGCATTTAGAAGACTGTTGTCTAATTTTTATTCTATTTTTATTATTCATTGGTCAGTTTTGATGCACTATAGTCAGAGAATATGACTGATTCTATTTGTTTTCTTTGTTTTTTGTAAATCATTTTCTTTATGGCCTGTTGTACTATCAGATTTTGTAAAAGTCTCATGAGGGCTTGAAAATAAGATATGGTCTCTATATTCAGGATATATACATACATATATATATTTAGCCGTCTAACCTGCTAGTTAACTATCTCTCGTCAATCTTATTAAAGATATTATTCAAAATCTCTGAATCACAACTTATTTTTTGTCTGTCTGATTTGTCAATATCTGAGAGAGATGAATTAAAGCACCTTATTACACTATTATTTCTGTACTTATTTCAGTATTATTCTCTGTAAATTAATCCTTATAATTGTTATATTTTTACTTTACGTTTTTCAATGCTGTTATTTGTTATAGCATTCCTTAGCTTGAATTCAGCCTGTTACTATTAACAGAATTCTTGCCTACTTTTTGTTTGTATTTACATACAATATGTTTGTTTCTCCATTAATACCAACCTTCCTGGGTTTTTTTATTTTAGGTAAATCTCTCACTGATAACATACAACTGTCTTTCGTTTTCTTTTAAACAGTGAGCTTATATTAGTTTTATTCATCCCTGCAACAGATCGGTTTAGTCTACTTCTGTCATATTTTGTGTTCTCTGCTTTTATGCTTCTGTGTGGTCTGTTTTTTGTTTGCTGCTTTCTGGCAATTTGGAAGGTATTCAGACTGTTTTTAGTTCTACTGGTGGTTACCTTTGTAATTTTAAATAATATGTTTAACCAATATTTTTCAATTTATTGTCTTCAGAGAAGAAACCATACCGTTTATTCTCTCCTAAGAAAAATAAGAACATTGGTGATTTAAACAGTATTCCTTGCAGCTGCTTTGGAAAGCTGTATGGCAGTTCTTCAAAAAATTAAACAAAGAATTACCATATGACCCAGCGATCTCACTTCTGAGTATAGAAGTGAAAGCAGAAACTCTGACATGTATTTGTACACCCATGTTCATAGCAGCATTATTCGCAATAGCCAAAAAGCAGAAGCAGCCTGTGTGTCCATCAACATGTGAATGGACATAAAAATGTGGGATTCGAATATTATTCAGCCTTAAAAATGAAGGAAATTCTGACACATAGTACAACATGGACAAACCTAGAAGACGTTTTGCTAGATGAAAGAAACCAGTCACAAAAGGACAAATACTGTATGTTTCATCTTATACAAGATTCCTAAAGCAGTCAAGTACATAGAGACAGAAAGTAGGTAGGTGATTGCCAGGGGCTGGAGGAAGAGGGATAGGGAGTTAGTGTTTATTCGGTACAAAGTTACAGCTGGGAAGATGAAAAAGTTCTGGAGATGGATGGTGGTGATGGTTGCACAACAATGTGAAGGTACTTAATGCCCCAGAATGGTACATTGGTTAAAATGGTAAATTTTATTTATGTCTATTTCACCAAAATACGAACAAACACCAATCTCTTTTCCTTCTATCCTCTCCCATCTTCTTTTTAAATGACAGTTTTGAGATTCTTTCCCCCCATAACTTACCATCAACAACAGCATTTTGTAGGCCTTTGGTTGTTGTTGTTCACAATAGCTATACCCATAGTATTATTTTCCTGGTAAATACAATCATTACAGCTATAAGAGCTTACTTATATCTTTAAATAGATTTAATGGCCACCACCAGTCTTTTTATACCTCATTTCCTTCTACGTAAGTTCTTTTTTTTTTTTTTGCATTTTATAAAACATTTTTATTGAAGTACAGTTGATTTACAATGTTGTGTTAATTTCAGATGTACAGCAAAGTGATGCAGTTTGTACGATCTTAATTTGAATTCATCTTTTGGTTGTTTTCATCATGTCTTCAAATAGAGAGAGAGATTTCCTGACGATAGAATGAATGATAAGAATGTTACTGCGATGTCTTTGGAGGAGACCCTTCCAGCCGGGGCCTGGGAACAGCTTCCCTGCTGTTGCAGACTCTGGGGTGCAGCACATTCCCCTTTGGTTTCCCTCAACTCTTGCCTACACTTTGTCCATCATTCCTTCATTAAACTCTCCTTCCTCATCCAGCTTGAGGGCGCTTTTTCCATCATGCCTGAGAGCTGGTGCCCCCTCTTCCTTCCATGTGTCCAGCCTCCTGTGCCCTTTCTCTCTCTCTCCTTCCCTTTTGCCATCCCTCACTCCTGCCCCTCACTCTTCTGTTTCTTCTTTCTTCCTCCTTTCTTCTTCTCCTTTTGGAGCCGGTGACAGGCGAGTATGTAGGTTAGCATATCAGGCTCCTCATCTGGTCTGTGGTTGCCCTCGTCCCTGGGTGGTCAAGAATACAGTATTCCTTTCTGCACTGCTCCGTATTCTGGCTGGTTTTCAGAGTGTGCAGCCCATTGCCCAGCCTCTCAGCAACCCAGCAGAGCTCACAACTCTGTCCTATGCTTTCTTCCTATAGGCAACCCATTTATTTCCTAGTCGGACATCTCGGGAGGGTGGGTGAGACCAGATCTCTTACATCAGTGTCTAGATGGAGTATTTACTTGTTCAGGCCAAGACATTATGAATTGCATTTTTATTGCTTTCCCAATCCTTGTGTTCAGATTTTATTGTGCTAGGAGTTTAAAATGTAATAAACAAGGAGAAAAAAAAAATTTTAAGTCACTCTGGCTAAAGACTCCAGCCTAACAAAATCTTTAACAGACCCTTGTAAGTCCTGTTGTTGGGGAGTATTTGTCCAACAGACCTGGAACAGTTTAAAAAAGGAGTGGAGGTTTGGTTAACATTAAAGAAACACAAAGATTTTTCATCTGGCTCTGGGGGAGACCAGAGCCACAGAGGGAACAAGAAAAGAAAGAGGGGATTGAGCATTTTTGCAAACAAATGATAAAACTGCCTTTTAAAGAAGGAAGGGGGGGGGACCCCTTGTCCAAACAAGACTTTTGCCAGGGTAGGAAATCATTTCTGCATTTGTTTACAATGCTCAGGCAGCCCGTCCAAAGTCAACATGGCCTGGGAGCGTTGCCCTGGAGCCTCCTGCTCCTTGCCAGCTGCCTGCCAGCTCGGGCTCAGCTATTTCTGGGACTTGGTTCCCTCCCTTGAAAAACAAACTGTGGCCCTCACTGTCATCCCCAATAAAACCCCCAGTTTCTGCAGCCTTAATCACGTTTTCCAGAAGAGTTGTCCAACTGGGGGCCTAGATGCTAAGTGCTGGGTGTCAGAGAGCCAGTGGTGGTGGGGGGAGAAGCCTTTCATTTGCAAGGTGCCAAGGTGGAAATTTCCATTGCACTCCAAGATGGCTTCCCCTGTGGCCAAGGAAACCTGTTCTGTCCAAAGAGGAGACCCTGGCTAATGGACATCCCGAAATGTATGCCCTTTCCTACAGTTCATTCTACAAATCCACAGCAAGGTTTGCCTTTACTAAAAAGCGCTGTGATTACCAGTAAGAACCCTATACATCTGGCTCTCATTTTCGTGTAGAAAAGACTTCTGCTTCTGTTATCTTATTTGATCTCCACCATGAGAAAGGTATTATTAAGCTCATTTATTTAATTAATCCATCTATTTGTTTCCTAGTTTTGTATTAATAATACAGTCACATGGTTTGAAAATTTTCAAGTGAAAATAAAGTCTCCCTTCCACTCTGTCCTCCATCCTCCCAGTCTCCACCTGCCATGGGTAACCACGGTTGTTCATTTCTTGTGTATCTTTCCAGAAATGCTTTCTGTCTATGTAAGCAACTTGGAGTGGTACAAGGAGAGAGTGTTGCACTGAGACAAGAGTCCCAGGCACTAGTCTTAGCTCTGCCTCTGATCTGCTGTGTGACATTGTGCATGCCACTCTCCCTCTCTGGACTTCACTTATGTCACTTGGGAAAATGGGAATACTAATGGCCGGTATTCATTAGGCTTATATGTATTACACGTGAAACCGAGCAGGACCCTGTGGGGCTCCTGGGCATGGAAGCCTTTCCATGTCCCCCATTTCTTGTTTGTAGGGAACAGCCTCCAGCCTCCATGACCTTCCCTGAGTTCAAAAGGGCAGATTCAAACAGTTGCTAATCCGGGAAGGGAGGGGATGCAGAGACAAGGGAGGAGTGCCCAAGAAACAATAGTGCAGCCTTGGGACAGGGCTCAAGGGATACACATAACAATATCTTTGAGCTCTTTATAGAACTAAAACCCCCAACAAATGGAAGATGCCAGCATTCTTCATTCCAGATTAAAGGAACAAGAGAAGCTCTTTAAGACGACCACCTGAGGCCAGGTTAAAGGAACCACAGAAACTCATCAGATTACCTGAGACCAGATTAAAGGAGTGCAGGCCCTGCACATACCCTAATCTTATCAGCAACCCCAACCTTGAATTGTTTGCTATAAAACTCCTCATCAAATCCCCCCGGGTTGAAACACATAGTTTTCAAGGGGCACGAGCCAACTGTGTCCCCCTTTGCCTGGCAAAGCAATAAAGCTATTCTTTTCATTTTTTTTTTTTTTTTAGTATTTATTTATTTATTTGGCTACGCCAGGTATTAGTTGCGGCATGCGGCATCTTTTAGTTGTGGCATGAAGGCTCTTTTAGTTGTGGCATGCGGGATCTAGTTCCCTGACGAGGGATTGAACCTGGGCCCCCTGCATTGGGAACGTGGAGTCTTAACCACTGGACCACCAGGCAAGTCCCTATTCCTTTCTACTTTACCCAAAAGTCTGTCTCTGAGATTTGATCTGGCAAGAGTGTAGAGACACCAAGCTTTCAGCATAACATGTATTAGTTGAATAAGTTCACCACAACACTATAAGGAGGCATTATTAGCCCCATTAATCAATGACAAAACTGAGGCATAGAGAAATTAAATGACTTACCCCTGTCATAGCTAATTAGAGGAGAGCCTGCGTTTTATGAAGCTAGGCAGTCTAACAGTAGAGCTCATAGCTGCCTAGACCACTGTGCCACTACACTGCCACTCACTGATTATATAGACAGTGCTCATACTGGCTTGAGGCAGCAGGCTGACCCAAAGTGGTTCTTCCCAAGTCTGATATCTATGGTCCTGTGTCCAGTTCTTGTGACACTCTGGCCAGGCAGCTCTGACTCACTCAACCCCATTTAGATGGACAGTGGGCAAAGAACAGCAGACAGCAGGGCAAGGCTCAGGCGTGAACCCTGGTGTCAGCCCAGTGTCTCCCTCTCTGTCCCTCCAGGGGCATCAGGACAACTCTTTAAAAACAATTTTTTATTTTTATCAAAAGCAGTAATGTACATAATTTTAAAAGTCAACTAGTCAACTAATATTTGGAGACATCGCAAGAAGACTGCATCCCAGGACAACCCCTTAACCCCTTTGGCTACTTCTTTATGTATTTATCTCTGTTATTCGAAATCAGCAGTTTACTTTTCTGTAAAAGGGCAAACTTTTTCTGTAAAGGGCTACGTAGTAAATGTTTTCACCTTTGTGGACCATACAGTCTTTGTTGCAGCTACTCCACTCTCCTTGTAGCTAGAAAGCAGCATGGGAAATATAGGTAAATGAGTGGGTAGAGATATGTCCCAATACAACTATATTTACAAAAACAGATTTATTTACAAAAACAGATTTGGTCTGTGCGCTGTAGCTTGTTCTAATTGCTTAAACGTCTATTTCTTAATTTTCTTAATTTGTAATTTTAGGCATTGCCCATTAATTTTCTATTAGAGCAGATAAGACTGTACCTTTCTTATTTACCCTCTCTGCAGTTATTTATCCTCCCCAAGTCATCCTAATAGAGTTATAGCATGATTATCAGTTAAATCAATGTTTGCATTATTGTGACTGAGTAAATACTATTCTCTGCTGAGTCAAGTAGTATACTATGTGACATTTCCTATTTCCTTTCTCAGGCAGCTTTTGTTTTTACCTGAACTTAATAACTATTTCATTCTTTTTTTCATTTGCATAATTTCTTTGACCTTCAACAGCCTCTCTCAGATAATTTTCTACATGGTTAAACAGAGAGTGTATCAGTGTCTTCCCCACCACCACCCCCACCCCCACCCATACGTGCCATTGTTTTACTGGAGCCCCTCCCAGAGCCCTTCAGCCTCCTGCTCCAATGTGGTCTGGGTACTCCCTCTAGGCTTTGGCTCAGCTCTTATGCTAGGATGTCCTTTCTCCTAGGAAAAAGGAGAAATCCACTTAACTTCTTTTCTGTGTTGGATCTCTTTTTCCCAGATCCCATGTCTACTTCTCTGACTTACTTCCTCATTTTGCTGGAGCACATCCTCTAGTAGCTTCCTGAGAAAGGGTACATGGGAGGTAAAATTTTGAAATTTGGTGTATCTGAAAATGTCTTTAATCTATCACCACTCTTGAATGATAGTTTTGCAAGGTGTAGAATTCTAGACTGGAAATCATTTTTTCCTCAGTATTTTAAAGCATACAGATTGTTAGAGGTCTGATAGCTTTTGGATACTCAGTTCTTTGTATGCAGTCTGTTTTTTCTTCTCTAGAAGTGTTTATGTTCTTCTCATTGTTCCTAGTGTTCTGCAATTTCCATATTATGTACCTTGGTGAGGCCTAATTTCTAGTCATTGTGCCAGGCACTGAGTGGACCCTTTCAATCTGAAAATTCACGTCCTTTAGTTCTGAGAAATTTCTTTGTGATATTTCTTTCATAATTTCCTTTCTCTATTTTCTCTGTTCTTTCTTTCTGAAGCTCCAGTTCATTGGTTTCTAGACCTCTTGGACTGATCCCTTAATCGGATTTTTTTCTATTTTCTGCCTTTTTCTTTTTAATTTACTTTTGGAGGAATTTCCTAGACTATAACTTCCAGTCCTTCTATTTAAATTGTTTTCATTCTAGCTACCATACTTTTGATTTCTCAATGCTCTGTCTTGTTCTTTGTTGTCTTTGTAGCATCATGTTCTTTTTATACATTCACAGGATCTTCTCTTACTCTTCTGAGGATATTAAGTATGGATGAGACTTTTCGTTTCATTCTGCTCTCTGCATTGTCCTTGTTTCCTCCAAGTTCTTATTTTCTGTTTGTTTTATTCTGTCTTTAATGTTGGCGGCTTTCTTCAACTTACTGGAAATCTTTGTCTATCTTTGTTAAAGAGTGAGTCGCTGAAAAGTTTTATGGAAGTTCTGTATTCATAGAGAGGGTTATCAACTGGTGGGCCACACTGAAGGGAATAGAGCAGGGAGAGTATTTTTTGGAGGAAACCCTTAAGTGTCATTATCCACTGAGCCTCTTGCTTTTAGCCTTCTGCATTACCTGGTGCCCCCAGTTACTGAGCCTTTCTGGGTTTCTACAGGGTGAATGGGCTTGCTTCTCATGGTATCATCAATCTCTTAAGAGTTGGCTTCTGCTACCCTGATAAGACAGACTGGATCCCTCTATCAGCTTTTCACCCTCCTAACGTATTGACAACTCTTTCCCCTGATTGCTTCCATTCTTGTACTATTATCCTTCTGAGCCTAGAGTTTGTTCTTACTGCAGTGAACGTCCCCCAACTGGTCTCTTGGCTTCCACCCTTGTCCCTTTATAGTCTGTTATTGACACAGAAGCAAGAGGGGGCCTTTAAACATGTAAGTCACGATATCAGAATGTGGACATTCCATAGGGCACTGCCCTAACCTCCTTGATAGTCAAAGCATGATAAAAAGGGAAATGGGGTGAGAGACTGTCCTAGATTTTAAAATTTTAGGAAACACACTAACAAATGCAATGTCTGATTCCGAGTTAAACCAATTTGGGGACAATTGGTGAGATTTGAATACAGATATGGAAGAATCATTAATTTTGTTAGCAACAGACTTATCATGGTTATGTAGGAACTGTCTTCATTTTCTAGAGATGCATATTTAATTATGATGAAATGTCACAATGTCTGAAAATTTGCTTTCAAAAGCCCAGCAAAAGAAAAAAAAGGATGAAGCAAACATGGCAAAATGTTAATAATTATTAAATCCAGGTGGTAGTGATACCAAGAACTCTGCCTCTGTGATTTGATTCACCAGTGCCGAATCAAATCTTGGAGACAGAGTTTTGGGTGGAGTAGAAAAGAATGGCTTTATTGCTTTGCCAGGCAAAAGGAGACACAGCAGGCTCATGCCCTGGAAAATCTGTGTGTCCCAACCCGGGATGCTTTGGTGAGGAGTTTTATAGCTCTAGTTCAAGGACGGGGTTGCTGATAAGATTAGGGTGTGTGCAGGGCCTGCACTCCTTTAATCTGGCCTCAGGTGGTCTCTTCCTAATGAGCTTCTCTGGTTCCTTTAATCTGGCCTCAGGTGGTCTTCCCTGGAATGAAGAATGCTAACACCATCCATTTGTTGAGGGGTTTAGTTCTATAAAGAGCTCAAAAGATATTGTTATATGCATCCCTTGAAGTGAATCAGGACCCTGTCCCAAGGCTACACTATTATTTCTTGGCTGCTCCTTCCTTGTCTCTGCATCCCCTCCCTTCCCTGATTAGCAACTGTTTGAATCTGCCCTTTGGGACTCAGTGAAGGTCATGGAGCCTGGAATCTGTTCCCAACAAATAAGAAACGGGACAGAAAGGTTTCCGTGCCCAGGAGCCCCACAGGGTCCTGCTCAATTTCACTAGTATGTATTTTCCTACTTTCCCTACTTTCACATATGTTTGAAATTTTTTTAAAAAGGGGAGAGGGGAGTAATATTATGCTATTCTTTCTATGGCTTCCCAGCTCCTTAAAGTAAAACCCAAAGCTCTTATTGTGGCTGTTAAGGCCCTGTGAGATCTGGCCCCAGATACCCCTGGATCTCAGCTCTGGCTATTCTCCCCTGTTCTCAGGGTCGCAGCTACAGTCACCTCCTCACTGTTCTTACCAAGCCCATAACTTCTGCCTCAGGACCATTGCATTTACTGTTGCTCTGCCTGGCACATCTCCCCTGACCCCCCCACCCCTCATAGTCAGTGGGCCACCCTCTGCCTCATTCAGGACTCTACTTCAATGTCCAGCCCATCAGAAAGAGCTTTCCTGACACTTCATCTAAAATACCATTTTCTTCTCCAGGGCATTTCCTATTTCCCTTTTCCTGCTTTTGTTTATTATAACCCGCCTTTTTTTAAAAAGTGTGGTAAAATGTACCTAATGGGAAATTTACCATTTTAATAATTTTAAAGTGTACGGTTTGGTGGCAATAAGTTACATTCACTTTGCTGTCAAACCATCACCACCATCCATCTCCAGAACTTTTTCATCTTCCCCATCTGGAACTCTGTACCCATTAGACACTAACTCCCCATTCACCCCTCCCCCAACCCCTGCTACCCACCATTCTCCTTTCTGTTTCTATGAATTTGACTGTTCTAGTTACCACATATAAGTAGAATCATACAGTGTTTCTTTTGTGTCTGGCTTATTTCACTTAGTGTAATTTCTTCAAGGTTCATGTATGTTGTAGCATGCATCAGAATTTCATATCACCTGCATTTTGTCTATTTGTGCATTTGCTTATGATCATTATTGTCTCCCATCCCACCCCCCACTGGAAGGTAAGGTCCCTGGGGGCAAGAGCTCTGTCTGTTTTGCTTGTTCATCTAGAGCAGTGCCTGGGCACAGAGTAAGTATCAATAAATATTTGTTGAGTAACTTGCCTCCTGCTGGGGCAATTTCCTTTTTTTGCAAAGAGCTGGCCTTCTTCTCTGAGCATGATTTGTACATTCAGCAAGCAATTTTTAGCTCCCACTGTGCTGAACACTCTGGAGGATGGAAAGATAAGATAGTGAAATCCATGTAGCTGAGAGGGTAAAAGTGATGGAGTGGATTTCTGTTTTCACTGGTGTTTTTGTACCCATCATTTACTCCCCTTTTTCTTTCCTTTTTTTTTTGAAGTATAGTTGATTTGCAATGTTGTGCTAATTTCTGCTGTACAGCAAAGACTCAGTTATACACATATGTACATTGTTTTTATATTCTTTTCCATTATGGTTTGGTTTATCCCAGGAAATTGGACATAGTTCCCTGTGCTATACAGTAGAACCTTGTTGTTTATCCATTCTAAATGTAATAGTTTGCATCTACTAACCCCAAACTCCCAGTCCATCCCTCTCCCTTCCCCCGCCCCCCTTGGCAACCACAAGTCTGTTCTCTATGTCTGTGAGTCTGTTTCTGTTTTGTAGATAGGTTCATTTTCCCATATTTTAGATTCCACATATAAGTGATATCATATGGTATTTGTCTTTCTCTGTCTGACTTACTTCACTTAGTATGATAATCTCTAGGTCCACCCATGTTGTTGCAAATGGCATTATTTAGTTCTTTTTTATGGCTGAGTAGTATTCCATTGCATACATGTACCACATCTTCTTTATCCATTCCTCTGTTGATGGACATTTAGGTTGTTTCCATGTCTTGGCTATTGTGAATAGTGCTGCTATGAACATAGGGGTGCATGTATCTTTTTGAATTATAGTTTTGTCTGGATATATGCCCCGGAGTGGGATTGCTGGATCATATGGTAATTCTATTTTTAGTCTTCTGAGGAACTTCCATACTGTTTTCCATGGTGGCTGCACCAACTTACATTCCCACCAACTGGGTAGGAGGGTTCCCTTTTCTCCACACCCTCTCTAGCATTTGTTATTTGTAGACTCTTTAATGATGGCCATTCTGACTGGTGTGAAGTGGTACCTCGTAGTTTTGATTTGCATTTCTCTAACAATTAGCAATGTTGAGCATCTTTTCATGTGCCTACTGGCCATCTGTATGTCTTCTTTGGAGAAATGTCTATTAAGGTCTTCTGCCCATTTTTTGATTGGGTTGTTTTTGTTGTTGTTGTTGAGTTGTATGAGCTGTTTGTCTGTCTTGGAGATTAAGCCCTTTTCAGGTTCATCATTTGCAAATATTTTCTCCCAGTCTGTAGTTGTCTTTTCATTTTTTTAAAAAATGATTTCCTCTGCTGTGCAAAAGCTTGTAAGTTTGATTAGGTTCCATTTGTTTATTTTTGTTTTTATTTCTATTGCCTTGGGAGGCTGACCTAAGACAACATTGGTACAATTTATGTCAGAGAACGTTTTGCCTATGCTCTCTTCTGTATTCCGCTTTTTCTGATAATAGCAATGAGATTTTCCTTTGGGGAGTCTCCCTTCCCCACTCTCAGTCTATGTGGTTCTGAGGGATCCATCTTATCCTCTGGCTTCTAGGAAACACAAGTAACCCAGGCCTGCCAATAAGACCCAGGGCTGGAACTTTTGTTGCAATAATGGGGAGAAATGCAGCCACTCCACTGAGGCTGTAGAACTGGGAGAATGTTAGCCTTGAGTTATTATGACCTACTGCATTGAAAGTTTGTGTTTGAGAATGAAGGCAACACAGAAGAAAACAGAATTAAGAGATGCGCAAAATGACACTGAGTCCTGATAACATTGATTCCCTGGATCCAGCCATGCCTGAAGGCAAAGATCTAGTTCCTGGAATTGTCAGCTTTGTGAGTCAATAAATTCTCAACCTCTTTCCCTTATTTGTTATTAGTCTTACTTTGATTTGAATTGGATTTCTATTCCTGACCAATATAAGGGAGATGGACAAAATGGTAAATGGGTTGCCTCCTAGGCAGCATAAAAGGAAATCCCTTCTGCAGAGGGAGGACCAGGCTGCTTGTGGGATTAGGAAACTAAGAGCTGTTATCCAGGAAAAAGTTAAAGGAGCTAGGATGTTCACTCATGGAAGAGAAACTTCTGGGAGACAGGGCTATATCTTTAGATATGTAAAGAGTTGTCACATGGGAGGGGAATTAGATTTGCTTTAGATGATACAAGAGGGAACACCAGGGCCAACAGATGAAGGTTATCGAGAAAAAGGTGTCGGTTGAGTTGAAAGAAAAATGTTGAGGTTTCAGGAGCAGCCCAGAAGTACAGTGGTGACTTGGGAGTGAATGGGTCCAAGGATGGGATGCATACAGTAAGAAAAAAGGGCAGCCCTGTATGGGCCTCATTTTAGATAACCTGTAAGTTCCATCTAGTTTGGAATTGGGGACTCTGCCTATGCTGACTGATCAGATAGAGAATAAGTTTGTCACACAAAGACATTAAACACACGGTCCCTCCTCCTTGCCATTGGGTCTAGTATCAACCTCCTAGAAGTTAATTACAAGATTGTCTAAAACCACAATGGACATGGGCTGAAAGTCATGTTGGTCCATGGGTTATAAGAGAAATGGGCTTTTCCAAGATTTTGAAAAAAGTTTTTCTTATTCGATTAGTCTTTTCTGTAAAACAATATCTGGAACCAAAACACGTGCTTTGGTTTTGTTAAGAATTATTTTTAGGGACTTCCCTGGTGGTCCAGTGGCTAAGACTCTGCCCTCCCAATGCAGGGGGCCCGGATTTGATCCCTGGTCAGGGAACTAGATCCCACATGCCGCATCCAAGATTTCTCATGCCAGCAACTAAAAGATCCTGTGTGCCGTAACTAAAAAAAAAAAAAAAGATCCCGCACGTGGCAGTGAAGATCCCGCGGACGCAGCAATGAAGATCCCACGTGCCGCAACTAAGACCCAGTGCAGCCAAATAAATAAATTTTTTTTTAAAGAAGAACTATTTTTAATGTGAAGGGTCTGGGTCACAGCCCTGGAGAGTTTCTGGATAGCAGCTGCAGCACAGGCCTGAAAAAAAAGATACTCCATTATGCGACTATCCTGGGGCCCCACGCTGTTCCCATGGCAATGCAGGGGGTCTAAAAAGAGGCCTCAAATCCTCATCAGCCTGTCTCTTGTGGTCCTTCAGACCTTGCTTTTGGACCAGTACCCAGTCTTCAGAAGGTGTTTCTGGATAAGAAGAAAAGCTATAGTGACAAAGAAAATACATCAGTCTGGAATCATTATGATGTGGCAGAAACAGTTTGGGCTTTGGAGTCAGACAGAACCGTGTTCAAATTCTGACTCTACCTTGGATCAGCCACTCAATTTTCCAGAGTCTCAATTTCCTCACTTATAAAAAGGAGGACAATGACACTCTCTTAATGGGGTATTTTGAGGATTAAAGATGATACTATTAGGTGCTCATTATAGAGGATGGTAATTGAAAGAATGAAAAAATATTTAAATAATCATTGCTACTGGTCCAGGAAGCAGAGAAGTACAAAGCTGAAGATGAGCTTCAGCGGGACAAGGTATCTTCTAAGAATTTGCTTGAATCCTATACTTTCAACATGAAAGCTACTGTTGAAGATGAAAAACTCCAAGGCAAGATCAATGATGAGGACAAACAGAAGATTTTTGATAAGTGTAATGAAATAATTAACTGGCTTGATAAGAACCAGAATGCAGAGAAGGAAGAATTTGAACAGTAGAAAGAGCCAGAAAAAGTCTGCAACCCCATCATTACCAAGCTGTACCAGAGTGCAGGAGGCATACATGGGGGCCTCCCTGGTGGCAGAGCTCCTCCATCTGGTGGTGCCTCTCCTGGGCCCACCATTGAAGAGGTTGATTAAGCCAACCTAGCATACAGATTTAGCATTGTTCCACACAAAACGTTGAAGGACCCCAAATTCCATGGCACTTTTAAAGTTGAGCTGCTATGGTAAATTACTGGTCATTCTTGATACTTGAATATGGATATGTGCACAGGGAAAGGAAATAACATTGCACTTTATAAGCACTGTATTATAAGTGGAAAATGCAATGTCTTAAATAAAACTGTATTTAAAATTGGCACCAAGAAAAAAAATGATTGCTAGAAGACCAAAGGGCCTTCAAAATGCAAAGGTGGCCCTTAAATGGTCG
Organism: Physeter macrocephalus; assembly: GCF_002837175.3. Classification (NCBI taxonomy): domain Eukaryota; kingdom Metazoa; phylum Chordata; class Mammalia; order Artiodactyla; family Physeteridae; genus Physeter; species Physeter macrocephalus. The sequence continues at coordinate 60,405,758 of NC_041224.1, forward strand.
GTTGTTAGATACAAGGAGGTGAGTGAGAGAGAGAGAGTTATTTTCTCGGGAGGAGGTCAAGGAAAATATGAAGAATAGTTGGAGACTTTCAATGCTTTGTGTGGGAGATTCTGCTAGTCACCCCACCAAATCCATCTCCCTTCTTTCCTGGGCACATAGCTAGATCATATTTTCCTTCCCCCCCTTGTAGTTAAGGGTAGCCATGTGACCAAATTCTCTCCACTGGAATGTGAGTGGTAATGATATGTAGCTTTGGGGGGCTCAGGCCTTAAAATTATGGACATGTTTCCTCCTCTTTTCCCTTCCCACCAGCTGCAACCCAGATGTGGCTGCAAAACCAGCTTCAATCTTGCAAATAGTTCATAAATGGGCTCCAGAGATGGCAGAGCAAGAACTTGGAAGGAAGTTGGGTCTTGACAAACTGTGTGCTGCTGAGCTGCTAGCCATCATGGACTATTACATGAGAGAAAAATAGACTCTTTTGCTCCCTAACCCGTGGTTTTATCAGATCTCTTTATGATAGTAGCTGAGCCTTGCCCTAACATCTGGTATGGACCATCTTGGGTAGGGCATCCATTTCTCAAAGTTGGCTTCCTTTCAATAAACAATAGACATTTGTGGTATAGTGGGAAGAGCCCTAGACTCAAAGTTAAGAAATTTGCCTGCTTGATGAAAATAATTAACATTTTGTGCTTTGCATTATAATTGACAAAGATTTCCTTTGCAAGACCTGGCTTCCTCATCTGTAAAATAGCAACCACCAAAGTATGAGGAGTACGTGAAAGTTTCATACATTGTCAAATGTCATACAAGTGTAAGGGCCTCTCAGCATCCTGGGCAGTGGAGGGCACTAGACCTGCTCTATCTCAGCTGAGAGGCAAGGTGGGGTCATCTGAAAAGGAGCTGGGGAACAAAAGTGGTTGGAATCTGATGCCTTGTCTCCTGGACCAATTCATATGCCAGAGGCCAACAGTGGAATGTATGTACTCCTAGTCAGCTAATCGTAAAAATATGCAGAATTATAGATATAGTGAGAGCTTCTGTAACACCTTACATTACAAAGAACAGTCTGCAGAGGAGTGCTGTACTGAAAGAAGAGCCATGGCTGTCATGAGGCCGCCTTCGAGATAAATGTCGGCGTTTGGCTCTAAATGCCAACATCCTTAGCTAATCTAAGTAATGCATGAGCAGGAAGAATTTGGTGGCTGGCAGCCCAAGTGGAGTTGTATAAAGAACTCTTAAGAACAGCTACTAACCTCGCAGCAGAAGGCCCAAGTGCATGACGGGAACTGTAAAATTTAATCAAATCTGGGGGGACAGGGGTTGCCAAGAGGGCTGGGGCTGGGGGTCTTGGCGAGAGGCAGGCTGCTAAGGGGCCTCTGGCAGGGTCTCCACCACACCACAGATCGTTTTTGTCTCTGTGGTTCATTTGTTCTGAGTGAGATCGGCCCCTTCGAGTCAGAAGTCCCAGATTAGAGGGTCCACCGTCCTCTTGTTAAAGAGGCCTGGAGGGGCTCAGCCAAAAGTTAGGGGGAAAGACGCCTCTCCTGTTGAGAAGGAAGGCAGCCACTTACCTCTGATGTGGTGGCCCCGTGACTTGTTGTTGTTGTTGTTGTTTTGCAGTACGCCGGCCTCTCACTGTTGCGGCCTCTCCCGTTGCAGAGCACAGGCTCCGGACGCGCAGGCTCAGCGGCCAGGGCTCACGGGCCCAGCCGCTCCGCGGCACGTGGGATCTTCCCGGACCGGGGCACAAACCCGCGTCCCCTGCATCAGCAGGCGGACTCCCAACCACTGTGCCACCAGGGAAGCCCCCCCGTGACTTTTTGAACTGGAAAATCCTTCTAGAGATTGTCTCATCCATTCCCTACTTTCTCCCCCACTGCCATCTCCCACTCTCATTTTATAGTTGAGGAAACTGAGGCCCAGAGTGGGGAAACGCAGTTCCCAAGGTCACACAGAAGAATTAGGGTCCTTGGAGATCATCCCTTCCAATCTGAACCACTCTGCTGGTCCCCACCCTGTTACTTTACAAACACGGTACCAAAGTGCAGAGAAAGTGACAAACTCGACTTCAGGGCAGAAGGCGTAGTAGTAGCCAGGTTCCCTGGTCCAAATCCAGGGAATTTTGACCACCACAGTTCAACATCTTCTCAGTTGAGGGTGATGGGCATCAAAGGCTCCTCTCTGATCTGGATTACTGGGTCTTTCTGCAGCTGTTAGCAGCTGGGGAAGGGATCCCTGTAGGACAGGGAGTGCTCTGCTGCCCAGACTGGGTCAGATACCTGCTCTTGAACTAATCAGCTGTGGCCTGGAGGCAGGATAATCGCAGATGATGGCAGCTCCTACAGTAAGAAAAGATCATTCCCAGGAGAAGGGGATGCTGAGCAGACAATCCCCGTGGACACATACTGCAGCCTCCTTGACCTCAACTCTCTTCATCCATAAAATGGGGACAGTAATTATGCCCACACCATAGGGCTGTTATGAAGAGTAAACAGCATAATATATGTAAAGTCTGCTTTACATAAGCACCTAGTACATATAAGTTCCCTTCTTCCTTTGTTTTTGCAGGAGTATTTCTATAATTGGTAGCTATCACCTATACCAAAATTCACTTTAAAAGAGAAAGTGAAAATTTGGCCTGAAAACTGCAGTATGAAGAAGGGGAGCAATGTGATCAAGAAAGGAGGTGGGGAAGGAAGCAGGGAGAATGGTTAGGAAGCTATTGCAATAGGCCAGGGAAAAGATGCTTGTGGCTTGGTCCAGGGTAGTCAGAGTAAAGATGGAAAGAGAGAAGTGGGACAGAATTAAAAACACAATGAGATATCACTGTGCACCTGTCAGAATGGCTGTCATCAAAAAGAACACAAATAACAAATGTTGGGAGGATGTGGAGAAAAGGGAACCCTAATATACAGTTGGTGGGAATGTAAATTGGTGCAGCCACTGTGGCAAAACAGTATGGAGGTTTCTCAAAAAGCTAAAAATAGAACTACCATATGAGCCAGCAATCCCACTCCTGTGTATGTGTCTGAAAAAAAAATACTAATTTGAAAAGATTCATGCACCCCAATGTTCACAGCAGCATTGTTTACAATAAGCAAGATATGGAAGGAATCTAAGTGTCCATCAACAGATGAATGGATAAAGACGATGTGGCATATATATACAATGGAATACTACTCAGCCATAAAAAGAATGAAATTTTGCCATTTGCAGCAATGTGGATGGACTTGGAGGGCATTATGCTAAGTGAAACAAGTCAGACAGAAAGAGACAAATACTGTATGATATCATTTATATGTGGAATCTAAAAAATACAACAAACTAATGAATATAAGAAAAAAGAAACAGACTGAGAGATATAGAGAACAAACTAGTGGTTATCAGTGGGGGGGGGCAACATAGGGATGAGGGATTAAGAGGTACAAACTATTGGGTGTAAGATAGGCTACAAGGATGTATTGTACAACATGGGGAATATGTCCAGTATTTTGTAATAACTGTAAATGGAGGGTGACATTTAAAATTGAATTAAAAATAAAATAATAAATTAAAAAAAAAAGAAGTGGGACAGATTTGAGATATTCTGAAAGGAGAGTTGACAGCACTTGGATATGGGGGATAAGAGGCAGGTACAAAATCAGTAATAGCTCCTCAGTTTGAAATTTGATTAATTGCTTTTTAAAAAACTTTATCTTCATTTTGTTTTTCCTGGGTGGTTTATTGACTGATTCTTTTCAAAACGTATTGTGTTTACTTTTTGAAGAGTCAACAGTTTCACATGATACAAAATCAAGATCTAAAAGGTATGCAGTGAAAACTCTCCCTCCCCCAAACATTAGGTCTTCTCCCTGGAAGCAACCCAAATTCTGAATTTAATGTATATCATTCCAGGGATATTTTGCATATAGAAGCAAATATATATATATGGGTATACATATATATGGATCACACACATACACATAATGGAAATATTTCTCCCTTTTATACAAATAATAACATGTAACGCACCTATTCAGCACCTTGATTTTTCTACTTAAGAACACATCTTGAAGATGATTCCCATCCTAATTATCTTGCTACATAGCAAACTACTTCCAAACTTAGTGGCTTGTGACAACAACATTTACATCTCAGTTTCTGTAGGTCACAACTGCATACTTGGGTCTTCTGCTCAAGGCCGCTCCCAGGCTGCCATCAAGGTGTCGAATGGAATCAGATGCCAATTTCACTCATGGGGATGTTGGTAGGATTCAGTTCCTCGGGAGCTGCTGGACACTTGGCTTAGTCCCTCTCAGGTCCTGGCCACATGGCCTCTCCGACGCTGCAGCTTACATCATCAGGGGGAGTGCCCTGAGAAGGAAGAGAGTGAGCAAGCTAGAGGCCCCAGGCTTTTAGAGCCCAATCTCCGAGTGACCTCCTTTGCCTTTGCTGTATTCTAGTTGTTGGAAGAAGGCGTTAGGTCTGGCTGTTCTCCACCCGCCCTCCAACCACCACACCCCTCCGCACATGCAAGGAGGGGATCACACAAGGGTGTAAATCCCGGGAGGCTAAATCCCGGGAGGCTGGGATCACTGGGAGCTATTTCAGAAGCTGCCAACAACTTTTCTCTCGCAGCACATAATAAAAAGCATGCTCGGGCTGTCCCAGCCTTCCGTCGTATGGATGGGCCCTTGTCCCTTTAACCGGGGCTCTGAGGATAGGCTGATGAGTTAATGTCTTTCACCTCTGCTGGTGGGGAAGCTACTGCGAGCAGGCGTCTTGTGTGTGGGGGGCATGTACCTGGCACTCGGCTGTTTCTGTGCTCTTTGGGGCGCGTGGAGGGTGGAGAAAGGTTTCTTGGTTCTGTCTTGATCAAGAGGGCACTGGGCCATCAACTGTTGCTTGTTCTTTATGGAACTGTGGGTGCTTTGAATGGATGTTTTGGAAGATTGGGGGAACTCCAGCCCAGAGGACCGCAGAAAGCACATTTGAACCTGACTGTCACCTGGAACAGAAACTGTGAAAAGGGCCTGGACCAGGCTGGGCTGGACACACATGATATATACACAATATCCTGAACTGTACTGATCTTGGACTTTCTGTATTCCTGTAACCATCCTGCTGTTTGCAAAGAGCAAGGCCACGGCCTTAGGAGGGGGGTAAATGCCATTAAAGGAAAATACCCACTGCCAGGCATCCTGGGAGGAAGACTGTCCTGGGGCAGAAATTGAGGACTCAAGACGGGGCCCTGGGAATGACGCGGAAGTTTATCTCTCTCTCTTTCTATCTCTCTCTCTGTCTCTGTTTCTGTCTCTGTCTCTCTCCTCCTCCTCTCCCTGTTTTAAGAAAGTTGCGTCTGCCCTGTGATGGAAGACATGGTCCAAGCAAACCTTGGAGGTGGTGCTGGGCTGGGCCCTGCCATGTGGAGCAAGCCAGGGCTGGCCAGGTAGGTGGCCCTGTGAGATTATCTGGGTACCAGCCTGGGATCTGTGGGCTCTGAGAAAAACCGTATTGATCAAGGTTGTGAGTATTTCTCTTTGTTTTACTCTTCTTCCCCTAAATTTTGTCAGCTCCTTCTAGAAGCTGTGCCTGGTCTCTGTTAAGTATGATGGATTGAGAAAAGAGCCCCGGCCATGCTTGGGGCTGAGTGGCTACGAGGAGGCCAGTGGCGGGCTCAGTGGTGGCAGCCACCCACAGAGGATGGCCATGCCCAGCTGGGTGGGAGCTCACAGAGGGTGTGGGGCCCACTGAGGAAGCTGGAGGGGGGGAACAGAAAGGGCAAGCTCTAGCGCTGGTGTAACCCAGCACTGAGGAGCTCTCCAAGACAGCTTGGAATACTCTGCAGGGGCTGGGTTCCCATGAGGGACAGTAGGGTTCAAGGTAAATTGTAATTTGAGTATTTAAAGGAGATAAGACAGCTTATTATGATTGGCTGGGGAAGCCTGAACAGAGCCATTCTCTTAGATGCTGTAGTAGTAAAAGTTGATAATATAAACTAGTGTGTCAACATTTTATTAGAACTTTTTTTTTTTTTCCCACATGCACAGCTTGCGGGATCTTAGTTCCCTGAGGAACCCAGGGATTGAACCCAGGCCCACAGCAGTGAAAGCGTGGAGTCCTAACCACTGTACCACCAGGGAATTCCCGGGGTTTTTCACTTTACAAAGCATTTTTACATATGCCCATCTCTAGGTGATCTTCAAATAATCCTGCAAGATAAGTAGGACAGATATTAGATTAATTATTCTTATTAATTAAAAGGATGAGCCATATGAAATCTCTATTTAAAGGTCAAATGTGGTTAAATGTCGACAACTTACATGGTTCAGCTGAATATTATTGTATAAACTATAACTATAATTATTATTATGCATAAAAACAATAATAGGTACCTTTAAAAAAATTATGTTCCTGGCATATTGCTAAGCTCTTATCACATTTTCTGTCATTCAGTTCTCACAAGAACTTGCTGAGATGGTACGATATGTTGTAGCAGTGTTCCTCCTGGGCCCCCCTTCAGGGCCCGCAAACCCATTCTCAGCTGCTAGGAATACTGGTTACTGGTGTCTCACTGCTTCTTCCCTCCCTGGGGCTTGTCCTGGCTACAAGTTGTTGCCTCCACCAAGGTGAGGCCCAGTCCCCATATGGGGCAGTCCACAGCCAGTGACTGGTTGATGTGGGAATGTCATGCCCTGGCCTCCTTGCCTCATTCCGGGACCCTCTGAAGGGCCATCCCAGCTCAGAGCTCCCTGCAGGATTAGCTGAGGCCCTGGTTGCAACCACATCGGGATTGGCTTCTCCCTCTTTCCAATCCTGTTCTCTCACTTACAGGTGTTATCTCCCAAGAGCACTGTCTGATAAACCTTCTGCAGACAATTCTCCATCTCAGAGTCTGCTTTCAAGGAACCCAAACCAAGACAGTTTGGGCCAGAAGTGGTCCTGGGAAGCAGAAATGGGAATTTGGAGAGGGACCATTTGCCAGCCAGGTATCAGTGAAGACCCCATAACTGGTATAGAAGTAAGGTTAGTCCCTGGCATGCCGTAACCTCATGATTGTTAAAACTCACTCACTGTTGTGAACTGGGCTGGGATATGGGTGGAAGAGGTCACACTGGCTGGTGCAATGTCTTTAGTGATCGAGGGAAGTAGTGAGTATAAGGACTATAGAAATGAATGTCTTTGCTGAGCCCATTGATTTGCACACAAGGGGTAATGACACTCTCAGTGAAAAATCACCTAGGCAAAAGGCAAAAGCCAGAGCACCTCCTGGGCAACATTTGAGGAAATCCTGCCTGCAGAGGGAGGACCAGGCTTAAGACTTACTGGGAAGAGTAGCAGAGCTCCAGAGAAGATGGAATCTTCCTGTGTGCTCAGGCCTTGTGTGCCAAGGTCAGAGCGCTGTTAGGAAAGGGGTGGGAACCTGAGACCAGGGTTGGGCATAAATGAATAAATGCAGTTGAGAACCTTGACCTCTCAGATTCTTCTGAACCCACTGGGCCTGGAGAAGTAACCCACTTCTTTTTTTTTTTGATGTGGACCATTTTTAAAGTCTTTAGTGAATTTATTACACTAAAGACTTTATGGTTTTTGTTTGATGTTTGATATTTTGGTTTTTTGGCCACGAGGCATGTGGGATCTTAGGTCCCCGACCAGGGATCGAACCCACACCCACTGCCTTGGAAGGCCAAGTCTTAACTACTGGACAGCCAGGGAAGTCCCAGTGACCCACTTCTTCTTGGCAAATAGAGGTCCCCCTTCTAGGAAGATCGCACTCCATTTCAAATGGGGCAGGTGCCCTACAAGAAAGCTTGTCTTCCTCATAGCCTACCTCCTCCTCTTTATCTATCTGATGGACAACAAGAGTCAGATCCCAGCTGTGGCCGGGCCTTCTAGGGAGGAGAGTGATTATATGCTGAATCCGGCTCACACACTCAGGCAGGAAGTGTGCACAGAACTGAATCCTGAGGGGGCCGGATCAAGCGGGGAGGAAGGTGAAGTTGGATAAGAGCAGATGTTGATACGGAAGTACTCTACTGTGGTACAGGATTTAACAGCCTGGCCAGGAACCCAGGAGGTCATGCTAATACACTTTAAAGATGGATTTTAGAAGCATAGGAAAAGCCATGGTCCACACAAGTGAAATAGAAATGTCAGAGCTGCCGTGGCAGATGGTGGAGTAACAGAACAAAAGGCCCAGAGGAGTGGGCATGTCAGAGTGTTTGTGGTACATGAGGCCAGAAAACCCACCAGCCAACTCTGTTCTGTGGGAGGCAGTAAGGAAGGAGCTGGTGGGGGGGAGGGCACAGTAGGAGACACTGTTACAGAGCTGGGCTCTCTGATACCCATGGGGATTAGAGGATGCCAACATAACAGAGGTCAGGTGGCAGTGCTTAGCCTTTAGAACCCAGGTGGGTGCAATGATTGTAGTGAGCAGCAAAATGTGAGTGGCACAAGCCCTGAAATTGAAACTGTGATTAAAAACGTTCCAACAAACAAAAGCCCAGGACCAGATGGCTTCACAAGCGAATTCCATCAAACATTTAGAGAACAGCTATCACCCATCCTTCTCAAACTCTTCCAAAATATAGCAGAGGGAGGAACACTCCCAAACTCATTCTACGAGGCCACCATCACCCTGATACCAAAACCAGACAAAGATGTGCCAAAAAAAGAAAACTACAGGCCAACATCACTGATGAACATAGATGCAAAAATCCTCAACAAAATACTAGCAAACAGAATCCAGCAGCACATTAAAAGGACTGTACACCATGATCAAGTGGGGTTTATCCCAGGAATGCAAGGATTCTTCCATATACGCAGATCAATCAATGTGATACACCATATTAACAAACTGAAGGATAAAAACCATATGATCATCTCAATAGATGCAGAAAAAGCTTTTGACAAAATTCAACAACAATTTATGATAAAATCTCTCCAGAAAGTAGGCATAGAGGGAACTTACCTCAACATAATAAAGGCCATATATGACAAACCCACAGCCAACATCATTCTCAATGGTGAAAAACTGAAACCATTTCCACTAAGATCAAGAAGAAGACAAAGTTGCCCACTCTCACCACTATACTATAAGACACTGATGAAGGAAATTAAAGATGATACAAACAGATGGAGAGATGTACCATGTTCTTGGATTGGAAGAATCAACATTGTGAAAATGACTATACTACCCAAAGCAATCTACGGATTCGTAGATTGCTAATGACGTTTTTCACAGAAATAGAACAAAAAATTTCACAATTTGTATAGAAACACAAAAGACCCCAAATAGCCAAAGCAGTCTTGAAAAAGAAAAACAGAGCTGGAGGAATCAGGCTCCCAGACTTCAGACTATACTACAAAGCTACAGTAATCAAGACAGTATGGTACTGGCACAAAAACAGAAATATAGATCAATGGAACAGGATAGAAAGCCCAGAGATAAACCCAC
>NC_041224.1:60415611-60416300 GCF_002837175.3 Physeter macrocephalus
ATCTGCCTGCCAATGCAGGGGACACGGGTTCAAGCCCTGGTCTGGGAAGATCCCACATGCCACGGAGCAACTAGGCCCGTGAGCCACAACTACTGAGCCTACACGTCTGGAGCTAGTGCTCCGCAACAAGAGAGGCCGCGACAGTGAGAGGCCTGCGCACCGTGATGAAGGGTGGCCCCCGCTCCCCGCAACTAGAGAAAGCCCTCACACAGAAACGAAGACCCAACACAGCCAAAAATAAATAAATAAATTTTTTTAAAAAAAGACTGAAATTAGAACACTCCCCAACACCATACACAAAAATAAACTCAGAATGGATTAAAGACCTAAATGTAAGGCCAGACACTATAAAACTCTTAGAGGAAAACATAGGCAGAACACTCTATGACATAAATCACAGCAAGATCCTTTTTGACCCACCTCCTAGAGAAATGGAAATAAAAACAAAAATAAACAAATGGGACCTAATGAAACTTAAAGGGTTTTGCATAGCAAAGGAAACCATAAACAAGACAAAAAGACAACCCTCAGAAAGGGAGTAATATTTGCAAATGAAGCAACTGACAAAGGATTAATCTCCAAAATATACAAGCAGCTGCATGAGTTGCTTATAAATTTTGGATATTAATCCTTTGTCAGTGCTTCATTTGCAAATATTTTCTCCCACTCTGAGGGTTGTCTTTTCGTCT
>NC_041224.1:60417586-60417970 GCF_002837175.3 Physeter macrocephalus
GAGATATGGGAACATATGTATATGTGTAACTGATTCACTTTGTTATAAAGCAGAAACTAACACACCATTGTAAAGCAATTATTCTACAATAAGATGTTAAATAAATAAATAAATTTTTTGAAAAAGAGTCATGTAGCACAATGTTCATTGCAGCACTATTTACAATAGTTAGGACATGGAAGCAACCTAGGTGTCCATCGACAGATGAATGGATAAAGATGTGGCACATATATACAATGGAATATTACTCAGCCATAAAAAGAAATGGAATTGAGTTATTTGTAGTGAGGTGGCTGGACCTAGAGACTGTCATACAGAGTGAAGTAAGTCAGAAAGAGAAAAACAAATATAGTATGCTAACACATATATATGGAATCTAAAAAA
>NC_041224.1:60418173-60418911 GCF_002837175.3 Physeter macrocephalus
TAGAGTCTGTCATACAGAGTGAAGTAAGTCAGAAAGAGAAAAACAAATACTGTACGCTAACACATATATATGGAATCTAAAAAAAAAAAAAGGTTCTGAGGAACCTAGGGGCAGGAAAGGAAAAAAGACACAGATGTAGAAACTGGACTTGAGGACACGGGGAGGGGGAAGGGGAAGCTGTGACAAAGTGAGAGATTGGCATGGACATACATACACTACCAAATGTAAAATAGATAGCTAGTGGGAAGCAGACGCATAGCACAGGGAGATCAGCTCGGTGCTTTGTGACCACCTAGAGGGGTGGGATAGGGAGGGTGGGAGGGAGACGCAAGAGGGAGGGGATATGGGGATATATGTATACGTATAGCTGATTCACTTTGTTATACAGCAGAAACTAACACAACAGTGTAAAGCAATTATACTCCAATAAAATATATTAAAAAAGAAGTTAAAAAGAAAAAAAAATCTGAGTGGCAGTCAGGAGGGCCTGACATACAGAGGGCTATGGAGATGGTTAGCAGAACACAGTGTTCCTAAAGCCAAGATAGATGGGTGGCCAACGGTATATTGCTTAATTTAGACAATCAAAAGAAATCAAGGGGGCTTCCCTGGTGGTGCAGTGGTTGAGAGTCCGCCTGCCGATGCAGGGGACACGGGTTCATGCCCCGGTCTGGGAAGATCCCACATGCCGCGGAGCGGCTGGGCCCGTGAGCCATGGCCGCTGAGCCTGCGCGTCCA
>NC_041224.1:60420238-60493488 GCF_002837175.3 Physeter macrocephalus
GCCCCGGTCTGGGAAGATCCCACATGCCGCGGAGCGGCTGGGCCCGTGAGCCATGGCCGCTGAGCCTGCGCGTCCAGAGCCTGTGCTCTGCAACGGGAGAGGCCACAACAGTGAGAGGCCCGCGTACCGCAAAAAAAAAAGAAAAAAAAAGAAATCAAGGATGGATGATCAGGGGGCTGAAGGCAGCCACCCCCAGTAAAATGTCATGATTCCTTAACCCGTTTCTGGACCTGAGCCATTGACTATAGGACATGCAACATCATGGCAAATGTATTCAGTAGTATTCCCCCCAAGTTCTTTCCAAAAAGAATCCATGACCATTTACTTGTGTAACTGAGCATGAGAAAGGAGGACTAGCAAAGACTTGGAAGAATTTTTGACCACAGGGTCTGAATTGGCATTGGTATCTGGTGACCCAAAGTGCCGTCCTGCCCCCTGTTATAGTGAGGGGGCCAGGGAATAATGGAGTCCTGGCCTTGCTCCAGCTCACATTGAGTTCATGGGTCCACTGTGGTTATATATCTGTTCCTGGGTGTGTATTGGAATACATATACTTGGTAGAACCCCAACATTGGTTCCTTGGCCTATGGAATAAGAGCTAGTACAGTAAGGAAGGCCAGCTGAAGTCTCTAAAATGCTCCCTCTCCCTGGCCAAAATGGTAAATCAAGTACAAGACTGTATCCCAGGGGGAATGGCAGGAATTAGTGCCACCCTCAACGGTGAAAGAATGTAGGGATGGTGGTCTCTGTCATATTCCCATTTAACTGACCCATCAGGCCCCTACAAAAACTGGATAAAATGGCTGATGAGAGTAAACTACCACAACCCTAACCAAGCAGGAGCCCCAGTTGTTGCTGTTTTGCCAAGTAGGGTATCTTTGCTGGAGCAGATCAACACAGCCTCCAATACATGGTGCATGCCCATCGACCTGTTTATTGCTTTCTTTTCTATCCCTATCAGAAAGGAGAATCAAAGCAATACACATGGAGCAGAGGACAGGATACATTTGTGTCTTGCATCAGGACTATGTTAACTCCCCCACCTTCTGTCATAATGGAGTCTGAAGGGACCTGGACCGTCTGGACACTCCATAGAGCAGCACATTAATGCACCGTATCAATGACCTCACGTTAATGAGACCAAATAAGCAGGAAGTATGACAAGTATGATGCATTTAATCTAGAGAGGAGGATATAAATCCTACCGAGATTTAGGGTCCAACATATCAGTGAAGCGTATAGAGGTCGAGTGGCCTGGGGACATCCACTCCAAAGTAGAGGATGTAAAGAACAAATGGTGGGGACTTCCTTGGTGGTAAAGTGGTAAAGAATCTGCCTTCCAATACAGGGGATGCGGGTTCGATCCCTGGTCGGGGAACTAAGATCCCACATGCTGCGGGGCAACTAAGGCTGCACGCCACAACTATCGAGCTTGCGTGCCTCAACTAGAGAGCCCGTGCGCTGCAAACTACAGAGGCCCTGCACTCTGGAGCCTGAGCGCCACAAGTAGAGAAAACCCGCACACCACAACTAGAGAGAAGCCCAAGCACCACAACGAAGAGACCGCGGGCACCGTAACAAAAAGATCCCACATGCCTCAACAAAGATCCCGTGTGCTGCAACTGAGACCTGACGCAGCCAAAAAAAAAAAAAGGAAAATTAAATAAATAAATATGAAATTTAAAAAAAGAAGAACAAGTGGTGGAAGGACCACTGCCAGCACAGGTGAGTCTGAGCTTCCATGTAGCTGTATCACAGGTAAGTTGAGGGGATATGACATAGGGCACTAGAGGTGTCTGCTCTATCCCATTTTACAGACGAGGCAACTAAGTATCAGAAAGGTTAAATAAGCTGACCGTTAACACAGAGCTGGCAATTGGTGGGTTTGGATTAAAATCTACATCTGTCTGACTTCAAAGCCTGTCTTCTCTAATACCTGTGTTGAGTAGCTAAGGAGCCTGGAACAGAGAAATTAAGTGGCCTCTTGCTGCATTTTGGGTTCCCTGGGAAGCAGGCTCTGTGGCAGAGTGACGTGCAGGGAGTTGATTGGGAAGTGCTTTCAGGATTGGCACCCCACAGGGAGTGAAGAAGGCAGGACTGGGCAGAGAGAGAGGTTGGGCTGTGATGCATCACGTAGGCCTTGGACAGTCCCGCAGGTTGCTCTGGAGCTGGGGTGGCTCTTCAGGGTTGTGCCTGCTGCCAAGAGGGGGCCGAGCCTTTGTAATCCTGTATGGAGGCAGTCCTTGGGCTTGAGACAGGTGATCCTTTTCAGCCAAGGGCAATTCCTCCACGGGACTCAGCTGAGAGCCATCAACTTTCAGCACTACCAGCTGCTGGGGGAAGCACAGCTTGAGCCCTGCAGAGGAGCTCTGGGTGATTCACCACAATATCCACCACTTCTCTCCAGCCCACAGCTAGTGGCTGAGCAGGAACTTACACATAGGTTCTCTGTCTCCAAACCTAACGAGGTTAGCCTTGTTTTTCCAGCTCCATCACGTGCTCCCCTATCTCAGAGTGCACGGGCAAGACCATAGGCTCCAGCTGGGGATCATTGAGTGGCAAGAAAGGAATCTCCATCTGAGGAGAGACAAGAAATTTCATTCACTCAAAAATATTTACTGAGCGCTTACTATATTCCAAGCACTAAGTGTGTGAGAAATGAGAAGGAAGTAAACAGAGGGCTTCCCTGGTGGCGCAATGGTTAAGAATCCACCTGCCAGTGCAGAGGGCACAGATTCGATCCCTGCTCCGGGAAGATCCCACATGCCGCGGAGCAGCTAAGCCCATGCGCCACGACTACTGAGCCTGCGCTCTAGAGCCTGTGCTCCGCAACAAGAGAAGCCACTGCAATAAGAAGCCCACGCACTGCATCAAAGAGTGACATCCACTCCAAAGTAGAGGATGTAAAGAACAAATGGTGGGGACTTCCTTGGTGGTAAAGTGGTAAAGAATCTGCCTTCCAATACAGGGGATGCGGGTTCGATCCCTGGTCGGGGAACTAAGATCCCACATGCTGCGGGGCAACTAAGGCTGCACGCCACAACTATCGAGCTTGCGTGCCTCAACTAGAGAGCCCGTGCGCTGCAAACTACAGAGGCCCTGCACTCTGGAGCCTGAGCGCCACAAGTAGAGAAAACCCGCACACCACAACTAGAGAGAAGCCCAAGCACCACAACGAAGAGACCGCGGGCACCGTAACAAAAAGATCCCACATGCCTCAACAAAGATCCCGTGTGCTGCAACTGAGACCTGACGCAGCCAAAAAAAAAAAAAGGAAAATTAAATAAATAAATATGAAATTTAAAAAAAGAAGAACAAGTGGTGGAAGGACCACTGCCAGCACAGGTGAGTCTGAGCTTCCATGTAGCTGTATCACAGGTAAGTTGAGGGGATATGACATAGGGCACTAGAGGTGTCTGCTCTATCCCATTTTACAGACGAGGCAACTAAGTATCAGAAAGGTTAAATAAGCTGACCGTTAACACAGAGCTGGCAATTGGTGGGTTTGGATTAAAATCTACATCTGTCTGACTTCAAAGCCTGTCTTCTCTAATACCTGTGTTGAGTAGCTAAGGAGCCTGGAACAGAGAAATTAAGTGGCCTCTTGCTGCATTTTGGGTTCCCTGGGAAGCAGGCTCTGTGGCAGAGTGACGTGCAGGGAGTTGATTGGGAAGTGCTTTCAGGATTGGCACCCCACAGGGAGTGAAGAAGGCAGGACTGGGCAGAGAGAGAGGTTGGGCTGTGATGCATCACGTAGGCCTTGGACAGTCCCGCAGGTTGCTCTGGAGCTGGGGTGGCTCTTCAGGGTTGTGCCTGCTGCCAAGAGGGGGCCGAGCCTTTGTAATCCTGTATGGAGGCAGTCCTTGGGCTTGAGACAGGTGATCCTTTTCAGCCAAGGGCAATTCCTCCACGGGACTCAGCTGAGAGCCATCAACTTTCAGCACTACCAGCTGCTGGGGGAAGCACAGCTTGAGCCCTGCAGAGGAGCTCTGGGTGATTCACCACAATATCCACCACTTCTCTCCAGCCCACAGCTAGTGGCTGAGCAGGAACTTACACATAGGTTCTCTGTCTCCAAACCTAACGAGGTTAGCCTTGTTTTTCCAGCTCCATCACGTGCTCCCCTATCTCAGAGTGCACGGGCAAGACCATAGGCTCCAGCTGGGGATCATTGAGTGGCAAGAAAGGAATCTCCATCTGAGGAGAGACAAGAAATTTCATTCACTCAAAAATATTTACTGAGCGCTTACTATATTCCAAGCACTAAGTGTGTGAGAAATGAGAAGGAAGTAAACAGAGGGCTTCCCTGGTGGCGCAATGGTTAAGAATCCACCTGCCAGTGCAGAGGGCACAGATTCGATCCCTGCTCCGGGAAGATCCCACATGCCGCGGAGCAGCTAAGCCCATGCGCCACGACTACTGGGCCTGCGCTCTAGAGCCTGTGCTCCGCAACAAGAGAAGCCACTGCAATAAGAAGCCCACGCACTGCAACAAAGAGTAGACCCCGCTCCAAGCAGCTAGAGAAAGCCTGCGTGCAGCAACGAAGACCCAATGCAGCCAAAAATAAATAAATAAAATAAATAATTTATTAAAAACAAAAAAAAAGAATTCCTCATGGAAAAAAAAAATGTCTTATTAAAAAAAAGAAAGAAAGAAAGAAAGTAAACAGAGCTCCTGCCCTGTAGAGCAGGGTCGTGCCTTGGGTCCTGCCCTTTCTACAGAGGAGGACAACGGGGAAGTAAGCCCTGGTCCTCCAGGGCTCCAAGCAGATTTGCCTACTTGAGAGGACGAGGAGCAAAATAGGTCTCTTGTCTTTTCATAAGATGCCTGCAGGAAAATAACGTCCAATTTCTCATCTGATTATCTGCCACTTTGAGTGAGTAAAGAAAGGTGGTAACGGTTGCTACCTCTGGGAGGAAGTCAGACGGGTGGAATGGGGGAGTACAGGGGACTTTAATTTTCTCTCTCTCTCCCCCAACCCCCGCCTCCCCTTCTTTTCACCACCTCCCTATTGCCCGGGTGCCCAGGTGCAGCATGTGTCTGAGGCAGCCCTGCTTTCCCCTCTGCTCTGTTTCAGCTGGAACAGCACTTGGAGTTCCCCTACTCTGTCCCTTCTGTCCCTTCACTCTAGGCACTCCTCTTGGGGTCCACTGAGAAGGGGGAAGCAGGTACTTGGAGATTCCTTAAAATGGGGCTCATGTTTGGGGAGTTTGGGGGAATGAAAGAGTCATTCTACAGACTTTAATTTTTTACTCTACATAGCTCTGCGCTACTTGAATGTGTTATAATGCGTGCTGTGTGGATTGCAACGTCTAGTGTTGCTGTTGTGAGTTTCTTTGCTTGCTTATATCTCTTTTGGGGGCATTGCAGGAAGAAGACTCTGGCTGACAAACCATGCCTGGCTCCAGACTTCTCAGAGTGAAGAGCTCTAGACTAGCACCTACCTTTGGCCAAATTATGAAGGTAGTCGGGCTGCCTACAGGAGCCCAGGCCTCTCTGCTGTCTGGGTTCTCCCTCTGTGGGCGTGTCCCCTTTCCTGTCTCCCTTAAACCCATTCCCTTGAATGATTCTGATTGTGGGTTATCCCGCTGAGGACAAGGTTCTCTCCAGATGGGCTTCCTCTCCCCTGGGGCCTTTATACTTTATGCTGGACCTTCTTGCCTGGGGCGAAAGTCTCTGCGTCCTGAGAAAGGAACACTCAGCAGCAGCTGGTGATGCTGGTCATCTGGTGATGGCAGACTCTCCCTAGAGAGGACCTGTGAGTCCCCTGGGGAGAGCCAGGCTGGCTTTGGAGACAAGTTGTAGGATCCACTGTGGATAACTTTCATTTGTTTTTTTGTTTGTTTGTTTGAAGTGTAGTTGATTTACAATATTGTGTTAGTTTCAGGTGTACAGCACAGTGATTCAGTATTTCTGCAGATTATATTCCATTACAGGTTATTACAAGAGAATGGGTGTAATTCCCTGTGCTCTACAGTAAATCCTTTTTGCTTAGCTATTTCATATATAGTAGTTTGTTAATCCCGTACCCCTAATTTGTCCCTCCCCCCCTTCCCTCTCCCTGTTGGTAAGCACAAGTTTGTTTTCTATGTGAATCTGTTTCTGTTTTGTATATAGATTCATTTGTATTCTTTCTTAGATTGCACGTATGAGTGATATCATTTAGTATTTGTCTTTCTCTGTCTGACTTCACTAAGCACAATATTGTTGTGGATATCTGTGAACTGCTTCTGCCCAGCATTCAACGCCCACCTTTCTGGTGATAGCACAATTTTGCCTTAGTAATTGACCTGTCTTTCATTTGATACAGTTTTGGTGGGACTGGCCATCAAGGGACCTCATCGTCCCTGGCCAGGGGATGGGCCGTGCCGCCCAAGTTAGGCCAATCAGATACTCTCTCCTAGGAAAAGAGAGCAGATGATACAAAGACAGAAAATATTTGGGGCCAGTTCATGCTAGTTCTGGTGACTACCCACT
The DNA here is from genome assembly GCF_002837175.3 of Physeter macrocephalus. Classification (NCBI taxonomy): domain Eukaryota; kingdom Metazoa; phylum Chordata; class Mammalia; order Artiodactyla; family Physeteridae; genus Physeter; species Physeter macrocephalus. The sequence goes on from NC_041224.1 coordinate 60,426,716, forward strand.
GGTGTCTGCTTCCCAGATTCCTGGAACTGCCCTCCTGCCTATCCTCCTGGCTTCAGCTTTTCCTTGAGTTCTCTGTTGCCTCACATCTTCCAATAAAATTCTTCCTGGGTAAGTTACCCAGAGTCAATTTCTGTTGCTTACCACCTAAGACCCCAGGTAATATGGCACCCATGCCACCTAGGTCTTTCAAGCCCCATTTCCTCCGCTGACAATGGTTCAGGCTTCTCAGTTTGTGTGCATATGTGTGGTCCTGCTGCGTTTTATTTATGCTGTGGATGGGGTATAGGCAGTGGCTGAGCAGGCCGGGTCGAGTATTAGGAGCTAAGGGAGATGGTGGGGTTAGCTGGATTCATACCTTAGGTCCTGAGCCACACTGTCAAATTGGGATTGCACAGCCATGGAAGGGGGCCTGTGGCAGATACAGGCAGAGCATGAATCCACAGGCTGAACACACTGTGTCTCCTCGAAGTGCCAGTTTGAAGATTTTATGGGGGTAGGGAGACATGGTTGTCATTTTTTGGTTTGGGTGGTTTTTTTTTCTTTTTTTAAATTAAGTACATATATATTTTGGCATAGAATAGAAGAATCTGCAGGAATTTTTATGCGAACACAAGTGTATTCTAAGAAATTTCCTACGGGCAGAGAGCCAATTCCATGTGCATATCTAAACCTCTTGGCAATATACATTCTTTTCTGCAGCTATAAATGGTTCTTTGGTGGAAATTTCGAGAAACACAGCCCAATGGTTTTGGGAGCTTTGATTAAACTACACAGACTGTTCTAATCCAGGTCCCCTCCTCTGTCTACCTTCAGATTCCTTTTCGGGTTAAGCCAGAAGTAGGAGCCTCACAGGGTCTTGCTGTCCCTGACATCTTTCCCAGGCCCTAATTACTGCTACCTTGTTAAAAATGGGCAAACTTGTTAAAAAGTATTCAGAGGAAAGAGCCCCTTCTTCCATGGGTAAATGCAGAAAGCTTAAAATCAGTGTGGTGGGTCTTATGATGGAGAAGGAAATCAGTGAAGAAGGCCTGAATCTCTCTCTTGTTGTGTCTAAGATGTTACATATATGGATTCCTATTCTGTTCTGGGCATTTTCCACATTTAATGATTACATCCATAAGGCAAAAATAGTGTTATTCCCATGGTATAGATGAAGATACTGGGGCTCAGTGAGGTTGGGTAAATAACCCAAGGCCACATAGCTAATTAGGCCATTTTTCTTAAATATCGTTCTTGTTCATCTCCCCTTTTGAAATTGTATTTATTAAATCCACAAAACTTCAGCCCAAATGAGTTTATTGTCTGCTGCCTTCCTCCTAAGGGGGGCCTCTCCTTCCCCAGAGGACCCTGGCCACCTAGGGCTGGGGCTGCTGGAAAGAGGCCCAGAGAGGAGGAGGGGTCTTGAAGACAATTTGCCCCCATAACCCTGTACTGTAGAGGGAGAGACTGTGGGCTTTGAGAACAAACAGAGCTGGATCTGAGCCTCCACTCTCCTACTCATCATATAGACAAGAGGGATGGCGCAGGGGGCAGAGAAACCCACCACCACCAGTACCCCACAGGCCATGGCTGGGTTCAAAACCAACTCTGTTGCTAGTGTCTTTACAAAGAGGAACAGTGGCTGCTACATCTCCCACGACATCTGATCAAGGGTACTACAGAATGTTACGAGTTACAGAGAAGCGGATGGTACAGTGGCTGTGCCTGGGCGCCACAGCCTGGCCCTGGCCAAACCTGCCCTCATGACCTTATCCTGACCCGAACTGTCCACCCTGCGGGCGCTCCTGCCTTTCCCCTGACACTGCTGGCCAGGGATCCAGGACCAGCACAGGGTGGGACCTCAGGACACCCTGCCTTGACTCCTGGGCTGGAGTCTGAGGTGGTGACTGCTCCTTGCCGAGGTCCCTTTGGTGGCAAGATTGCTGTCTCCTGCCCCCAGCTTTCCCGGGACGTCCTGTGCAACAGGGGCTGGTAACACTGTGCTCAGGGCCCCGGGCAGACGTCCCTTGTAGCCAGGCCCTGAACTCTCTGACCCGAGCGTGGGACTCTGGCAGCTGGGGATCCATGATCATGGTACCCTCTACACAGAAAAGCAAGAGTCTGCTACTTTATTGACAAGTTAAAAAAAATTTTAAACTTCTTTTCCATTATATGTTTCTTTTAAGGGAAGAAATTCCATTGTGCATTGTAACACTGACCCCTTTTATGCCGTCCAGTGTCCCACGGGGACAATTCAGGCCCTTGAGGAACCACTAGAGTTTCTGCTGCTGGAGGGCAGGGGCCTGTCCTAGAGGCACAGATGCTCAGCCTGGAAAGGCCTTAGGGATGGTCTAGTTCAGCCCAGAAAGGGGAGAGAGCTTGTTCAAAGGCCTGAGCTGATGAAACGCCCCACAGAGGGAGGAGCTGCGTCTGTTTGTCACCACTGCCTGTGCGCCCCCCCAGCCCAAGGCCTTTCCATTGTTGGCTCTCAAAAAATGTATGATGAAGGAAGGAACAAACAGACCAAAGATCAAGCGGACCTGGAGGTTGTTCTCCTGTTTTGCAGTTAGGTGGTCTTGCACAAAGGAAGTTTGCCCAGTGAATGGATTTGTCGGATGGGTATGTGGATAGGATGCTCTGCCCTCCCAGCTAGTTGGAAAGCTTGGAGGAGGTTGATCTCCCTAAAGCAGATCCTGAGACAAGTTTGGTGGCAATTACTTATTTAGGAGATGATCCCAGGAAATCAAGGTGAGGGAGTGGGGGCCGTGGGACAGGGAAAGTAGAAAAGTCACCGCTTTATTAAGAGGTATTGATGAGCAGGTTATTCCTCTGGGCAACTGGGGCTCAGTCCTCTAAGGGGCCAGGAAGCTGTTATCCATCAACAACTGTTCCTCACTGGGTGAGGTTTATGTCTTGGGCCACTGATTTTCTACACCTTTGGCCTTCCTTGTGCCCCTGCTGCTAGAGAGAGCCCTTCGGCAGAGAGAAGCAGGCTTTGACATGGAAAGCCTGTGAATGCAGGGACTGTCCACCACATCTGTAGGTGACCTCCAGCGTGGGCCGTGGGGATACAGGTGGGGCACTGACAGCATCTGCTGGAGGGACATCTACGCTGTCACCCCTGCTCCCTCACTGCCAGCCCAGGCTGTCTGCAGGTGCAGCAGGCTCAGAAGGCAGCAAAACCGTCTGTTGGGCACAGCTTGAGTCTGTGACTCTGGCCTCTTCCCAGCTAGACAACCGTCTCCCTACAAACAGTTCCAGAATACCCCGTTGAGTTGATGGTCCCAGCTGCTCTGAGGGGCTGGTGGGAGATGAAGATAAAGCACTCCCTTCTCTTATGTTGCTGTGAGTCTTCAAGGGGGTAAGGAAGTCAGGCACCAAGTGGGGAGCACAGTCTGGGGGTGTACTGTCAGCTAGCCTGGGTCTCACTGTCCCTAACTCGCTGGGTGGCCCTGACAAATCTTGTTCACTCATCCGGAGTCTCATATAGGCTCATGTAGCCCCTCTAGGCTAGAGGCAGTTATTTTCAACCCTATTTTTGAGTTGAAACTGAGGTCTAGAGAAGGCAAGTGACTTTTTTTTTTTTTTTTTTAATTGTGTTACGCGGGCCTCTCACTGCTGTGGCCTCTCCCGTTGCGGAGCACAGGCTCCGGACGTAGAGAAGGCAAGTGACTTTTTTTTTTTTTTTTTTAATTGTGTTACGCGGGCCTCTCACTGCTGTGGCCTCTCCCGTTGCGGAGCACAGGCTCCGGACGCGCAGGCCCAGCGGCCATGGCCCACGGGCCCAGCCGCTCCGCGGCGTGTGGCACCTTCCCGGACCGGGGCACGAACCCGCGTCCCCTGCATCGGCAGGCAGATTCTCAACCACTGCGCCACCAGGGAAGCCCGCAAGTGACTTTCTTAAGGTCACAAAGCTAGAAGTGCCAGCACAGGGTCCTTATTTTGCTCTCCCTTATTTACCACGAACTCTCTCCCAGGGCCAGTCTTTTGTGAATTATGGTAAAGAAGATGGAGACAAGAAGACATGTTGAGTGACATGGTGACACTCGACGGGAATAACCCATTACCTTTAAAGAGACTTTTTTGAACCTTAGTGGAAACAGTCATTTCTCCATTCATTCATTCCTTCGTACATGGAACAAAACTGGGGGAGGCATCGAACATGTGCTAGGCATGATGAAAGGGGCTGGGGGGAGGGGATAAAGAGAGTGGTCGGCCGTGACCCTTGCCCTTGAGAATTCACCGCATTTTTAGGAAGACAGACATGGAGACATAAGCATATTAGAAAAGTCACTTATTTATTTATTTAAAAGTCGCTTTAATTTGTGAAAGTTGTTCGGTCTTCTGATCGCCCTTATGGAAGAAAACAAATACCCCGAACAAGACCTCTTAATGAGGCAGTGGGCACACATGGGGTGGGGCTGGGGCTTTGAGCACAAACTTCAGCAACTCGACAACTGTGTTGCGAGTCCTGTGCGCATGCATGTGCAGGGTGTGTGTGGGGGGTGTGGCTGAGCGCAATCTCAGAGCTCAGAACCCCTCCCACCGCATTCCCCACCTCGTCTCCCCAGTCACAGGAACTTTGTAATCACATCCAGCCTGGGACTTAAGCAAACACAGCATTCCACCACCCTCTGCAACCTCTTTGTTTGATCTTCCCCCTGGAGACACAGGTCATGAGGAAGAGAAGGGGGAAGGGGGCAAACTGCAGGGAGCATGTGGGGAGCTTCCTCCAAATCTTCTTTTAATTCAGGAACTGAAAACAAGATGCTGTTTCCCAAGGCCTCCTGAGCTAGCACTACCTTACATGGATGGAGCTCGATCACAGAAACCCAGAGCAGGGGCCACCTAGGAGGTCACTAGTCCAACCCACTTGGTTTACAGAGCCCAGAAAGGGGCAATAACTTCTTTGATGTCACACAGCAGAAAGAAGCTTTGCTGAAGGTAGCTGCCCATAGAGCATGATTTCAGAAGCCCCATGATTTCAGAGACTTCCACTTCAGGGGCTTCCCCAGCAGTTACTGCTGATGCCTCAGCTGCCTTCTTTCAGCACCCAGCCTTCTAGTCCATCATCAGAGATCAGCCTAACAGGCAAATGCAGTGACGGAGGGAGCGTGGTAATGGAAACTCATTTATGCTAGGGTGTAGATGACTGATAGGCATGGATGACTGATATCATGGTTTTTGACCATGAGGTTTAGGTGGGCGGGGTGGGAGGCAGAGGAGAGAAGCTTAGAAGAGTACCGGATCCTGCAAAGGCAAGAGGTGACAGGCTCAGTCTAGAGGGAGGAAGGCACAGAGCTAGGAGGCTTAAGGCACCAAAGAGAAACTTAATACTTGCTTTGTAAGCCGTGGGTCCTGTGCCTGATTTTCTCTTTCCTCTGGGAAGGAAGCTGGGAGCTTTCTAAAGTGTCAAATCACTCTTCGAGTCTAATCCTGTTGCCTTCTAGAGAGAATGTGTTTTAGATTTATTTTCAAACTGCATGTAAAGATATCAGCAGGGTCATTCATTTAAGCTACCTGGGTCTGGTGGATGCCTCAGCAGTAAGGCACCATGACACTTCCTTCCTCCAGCCCTGTGGGAAATGAGGTATTTCTCAGGGTGAGGTTTTTGTTGTGTCTTGTTTTGTTTTTTAATAATTTAAGCTCCCGGCTTTATGTATCTAATCTCTACGTATTTTCAATATGAAATTAGGTCCAAGGGGCGTTTTACATTCTCTGAGTGTGTTGTAATTGGTGTTTATCATTTAAATTTAATCTTTTCCTTTCTTTCGTGTTTTTAATTACTTAAGAAATACATACTCATCGTAAAGGATGTAAAAAAGAGTAAAGTATGTGAAGTACCAAGTAAACATCACTTTATCACTTTCTACTGCTAGAGATAGCCACTGTTAGCACTTCGGTATGTATCTTTTTTTGTTTGTTTGTTTTCTACCTCATTTTTTTTAAACAAAAAAGGGATCATAGGCTACATAAGCAGTTCTCAAAGGGTGGTCTTATGAATTCCGGAAGGTCCCTGAGACCATTTCAGAGGGTTCACAAGGCCAAAGCTATTTTTATAATTATGCTGAGGCATTATTTGCTTTCTTCACAGTATTGACATTTGTACTGATGTTACAAAAAGTGAAAGTGGGTAAAACTGCTGGTGCCTTGGATCAAGGTGGTGGCACCAAACTGTCCTAGTGGTCACTGTATCCTTCACCAGCACACTCTCAGAATAACAGAAGTGCCAGTTTCCTTAAGAATGCCCTTGATGAAGCTGTAAAGATGATTTGTTTTATTAAATTTCAACCCTGGAGTACTTGTCTTTTTAAGATTCCGTATAATGAGATGAAAAGAACACATCAAACACTTCAGATGCATTCCAAGGTACAGTGATGGTCTGGAGGAGCAGTACTTGTGCCATTGTTTGACTTGCAAACTGAATTCTATTGTTTTTGTTTTTTCATGGAGAAGTATTTTTACTTGAAATAATGACTAACAGGCAAACTATGGTGAGTCAGAATTGGGCATTTTTCAGACATTTTCTCAAAAATTAATAAGCCTGTCACTTCAAGGGAAAGTGACAGTGTTTATTACTGATGATGGAATTCAAGCTTTCAAGCAAAAATTAAGATTTTTTTTTAACAGAAAAGCTACACAGCAGTTCTCAAAGGGCGCTCTATGACTTATATTTTTCATTGTGGCTGACAGCTTGCCAACACTTAAAGACTTTAGTGATGAGATTGGTGGTGATATTAAAAAATGTGATTTTTGATATTGTTAATAAAATGTGTCAATATACAAAACATCTATATAACTCAGTGAACCAATATTTTTTAAATGACCCATTATGATGTTACAAAGTCATACATGGGTAAAAGAATCATTCAAATTCAAAGTGGAAGATAGACCAATGGATTTAATTTTTTTTCTAAGATTTTTTTTTTGATGTGGACCATTTTTAAAGTCTTTATTGAATTTGTTACAATATTGCTTCTGTTTTATGTTTTGGTATTTTTTTTGGCCGCGAGGCATGTGGGATCTTAGCTCCCCAACCAAGGATGGAACCCACACCCCCTGCAGTGGAAGACAAAGTCTTACCACTGGACCGCCACGGAAGTCCCAGACTGGTGGATGTTAAAGTAACAGAGTAAGAAATGTTCATTGATATGATTTCAGAATCCACATTGCAACTAACCTTTGAGTAACCACCACTTGTTGAATTTTGGTGAACTCTCCAAGAAGAATATCCAAAATGATCTGAAAAGGCTATTAAATTATCCTCCCTTTTCTGACTACATATGAGTATGAGGCTGGATTTTCTTCCTCTACTTCAACCAAAACATCATATCACAGCAGATTGAATGCAGAAGCAGATATGAGAATCCAGCTGTCTTCTATTAAGCCAGAGATTAAATACACTTGCAGAAATGTGAGGTAATGTCAGCCTTCTCACTAAATTGTGTTTTGACATAGTTCATTTTTATAATAAGGATGTAACTTACGTAAACTTGTAATGAGTTTATTGTTGTTACTTTAAATAAATTAAGAAGTACATTTTTTAAATGTCTTAGTTTAAATTTCTAATATGGTAAATACCAATAGACATAACCTACATAAAAAAAGCTCTTTGGGATCCTAATTAATTGATAAGAGTATAAAGGAGTCCTGAGACCAAAAAATTTGAGAACTTCTGCTGTATGTATTGTTTCATACTTGATCATCATCACATGTCCGTAAACATAGGTCTAGCGCACCCTTTTTCACTATTGCGTGTTTTCTTTTTTTTTTTAATAAATAAATTTATTTATTTATTTATGTCTGTGTTAGGTCTTCGTTGCTGCTCGCGGGCTTTCTCTAGTTGCAGCGAGCAGGGGCTACTTTCGTTACGGTGCATGGGCTTTTCATCGTGGTGGCTTCTTTTGTTGCAGAGCATGGGCTCTAGGCATGCGGGCTTCAGTAGTTGCGGCGCGCAGGCTCAGTAGTTGTGGCTTGCTGGCTCTAGAGTGCAGGCTCAGTAGTTGTGGCACACGGGCTTAGCTGCTCCACGGCATGTGGGATCTTCCCGGACCAGGGCTCGAACATGTGTCCCCTGCATTGGCAGGTGGATTCTTAACCACTGTGCCACCAGGGAAGTCCTACTGCGTGTTTTCCTGTAATTTAGTTAACCACTCCCCGATTGATGCACATTTAGATTGGTTATAATTTTTCATTATTATTTACAATGAACAATGAATGTCCTTTGTACTTATATCTTATGCACTTTTGCAAGTATTTTAGTAAGACAAACTCCTAGAAGGACTGTTGAATCAAATACCATGTACATTTAGGAAATTAATAGACACTTCTAAATTACATTCTTAAAAGATTGCATCATTTTAAACTTCTTTCAAAAATGTGCAAGAGCGCTCACTTTCTTATGTTCTTAAATCAAGTATTTTATGTTTATTCTTTCCCTTCTTGTTTGACCATTTTGCCTCAGAAAGGATTAGAGAGGGCTTACAGTGAAAGTCAGAAAGAAGGATAAGGGACTTCCCTGGTGGCTAAGTGGATAAGACTCTGTGCTCCCAATGCAGGGGGCCCAGGTTCGATCCCTGGTCAGAGAACTAGATCCCACATGCATGCGACAACTAGGAGTTCGCATGCCATAACTAAGGAGCCTGCATGCCGCAACTAAGGAGCTGGCAAGCCGCAACTAAGGAGCCCTGGAGCCACAAGTAAAGAGCCCATGTGCTGCAACTAAGGAGCCTGCCTGCCGCAACTAAGAGCCGGTGCAACCAAATAAATTAAAAAAACAAAACAAACAAAAAAACAAAAACTTAAAAACAAAAAAAAAAACAAAAAAACCCCAATAACTTAAAAAAAAAAAAAAAGAAGGATAAATTTTAAAAAGCCAAGTAAGGGGTAGGACTGTAGGGAGGTGATACGCTAGAAATCTAGATAAATGGAAGATACTGTAACTAAGCATTACATTTTGCTCTGCCCTACCAGGCAACTAAGGTAAAAAGAAACATGGTTATTTACATATCTTGCCTTATCTGATAGGAGGAAGTCAATGAGGACCCAAAGAGAGAAAGATCTATTCCTAACATTCATATGCTGAGTATATCCTCACATGAATTTTTTTTCTTTATTATCTTTACATTTTTATTTTGGTTTATTCTATTTTATTGAGTAGACAATACATCTGTATGGTTAAAAAAATCTAATTAATATAAAAAGATACACACTAAGCAGTGTTTCATTCCGTCCCCATCCATCCTATTCCCCTTGTCCAAGAGGTAACCTTTTTCATTTATCCTTTCACTGGGTTTGTGCAAATTCATGCAAATATGTTTTTTACTTCTCTCCCTTTTATTCACAAAAAGTAATATCCTATATACATTGGTCTACACTTCCTGCATCTTGTTTTTTCACTTCACAATCTATCTTGGAGATCATATGATACCAATGTATTGAGGAGCAGGATCCATTAAGATAGCCTACTGGCCACATATGGTTATTTAAAATAAAATTAATAAAATTAAATTTTAATTCCTTGGCTGAACTAGCCCCATTTCAAGTGCTAAGTAGCTACATGTGGCTAGAGGCTACCGTATTGGACAGAGTAGGATACTTTCATCATAGCAGGACAGAGTAGAATACTTTCATCAGTATAGCTAATGTATTCAACTGTGTAGTTGTAACATAGTTAATGCTACCAGTCCCATATTGCTGGACATTTGGGTTTTTTGCACTATTTTTAGTGTTGTAAACAGTGCCCTATTATCACATGAATTTTTTTTTTAGTTTTAAAAAAATTTTATTTTATATTATAGTTGATTTACAATGTTGTGTTAGTTTCAGATGTACAGTAAAGTGATTTAGTTACAAAATCACATGAATTTTTTTTTAAGTTGTTTTAAAAAAAATTTTATGTACAAAGAGCTAGCGTTGTTTATTCACTGGATAGGTATCTTGGATGATCCATTCAAGGAAAATCACTTAGCCTGACTTGATGAAGACTGTATCCTCTGTGTACTGACAGAAACACTGGTGATCCATATTGAGGCCATAATTCCAGATCAGACTGTGTTGTTTTGAGCAGACACAGCTAGAGTGAGAACCCTGGCTGAATTTTCCCAGGTGGCTCTAGTAACACTGCTAGTGACCCAGCTTGCTTTCAGGGGTGCAAGGAGGCTAAAGGCACATGAATTTTTATAGAAGGGGCTCTGCAATAACAAAAGGCATGGCAAGATAAGGACATCACTCAAGGCGGTGATTTCTCTGCAGGGTGGAACATCTATGTTCATGGGTCTATCCAGTCCTTAGCTTTTCAGGTCTGGAAATGCTCAGGCCCAAGTCACATTAGCAACACTCATAAGACACTGCTGGGCATCCAACATTAGTAATTAATTGATACTAAGTGGAGGTGATTCTTTAGATTTACTGAAATCCTCATACCTACTGCCTAGGACACTACCTTTTGCCAGAAGGCATCTCCCACCCAGGGCAAATGGATAATCCTGACAGATATTTCATCCAGACATGATCCATTCCTGTCCCCAAACCAAGTATGCCTCTCCTTTTATCAGATAACTTGTGTCCACTAGGTTCACGATTCTCTGCACAGTATTACCCCTCTGGGCCATCTTTTCATAGATGCCTTGGGAATTAGCCCTCTTCTGTTAACCTGCTCTTTCTTCAGACAGAGCACAGTATGCTTGGGAGATTTCACCATGCTTGGTGATGGTCAAGCTTCAGTGTAGTTTAAAGTCTTCCCTAAGTTCTTCACTCATATAACCACATTATCTTTGATATTGTTATTGTGATATGTGGTTGTTTTAGAATATGTTCACAAAGTCTTTCCTAATCTCATTAAGAGATGGCATTTAATCCCTGCCATGTACCTGCTCTCCCCCCCACAAGAGTGGGTTGGGCTTTTTAACTTGCTTCTAATGAGTAGCATATGGTGGAAGTGATGATAGTGTATATCTTGTGAGACTAGGTCATAAAAGGCACTGTGGTTCCTCCCTGCTTTGCTCTCTTGGATCGCTCACTTTGGGAGAAGCCAACTGCCGTGTTCCAAGGACACTCTAGCAGTCCTGTGGAGAGGCCCACTTGGTGAAGAACTGAGGCCTCCTGCCAAAAGCCAACACTCACTTGCAAGACCAGTGAATGAGCTGCATAGGAAATGAATCCCTCAGCCCAAATCAAGCCTTCAGAGGACTGCAGCCCTGGCCAACCTCTTGACAACCTCATGACAGACCCTGAGCTAGAACCACCCAGCCAAGCTGCTCCTGACCCACAGAGACTGTGTGAAATAATAAATGTTTGTTATTTTTTATTACTAAGTTTTGAGGTAATTTGTTAGCAGCGACAGATAACTAATATACCCTAGATGACTGAGATCATCACTTTTTGTTTTAATTCTTATGAATTTCCTTCTCAAAAGGTAATCTCAACTGCTGTCCTACCAGTGGCACTGAAGAGCACAGTAGCCTGTGAACCATCCTTCCCTTACCTGTAAAAAGCAAACTGGTGTGAAGGGCATAAAGCAGGGGCTCATATGGAAGATGTTATTAATATTGTTGTCCTTAATGGCAGAAGCACTGGACAACTTCTATTTGCCCCTCTATATCCACGCCTCATCTTTTTCCACTCTATTCTGTGCCCTAGGAGACTGACCTCCGTGGACTATATCTCTTGCACTCAGGCTTCCAGTAGGGTTTGGCAAATGGGAAATACTGGAGATAGGAGGGCCAGAGGAAAGTGAGGAGAGAGATATATTTCCTTGGTTTCCTCTCTGCCAGGTCACCATGGTTTGGCTTTGTGCCTCTAGCTAGGGCTACAGCTCCTGTCAGGGGAGCCTCTCCATACATATCCCCTGTCCTGGTCCTGGTCACCACTTCCTATGCTCTCTCCCCTCTAAGCCTAGGGATGGTAACTGCTCCCCATGGGTGCTAGCCCCAGGGTGCTGCACTGTCCCGTGGTAGTTTCCCTAAACTCTGCCCTCAAACTTTTGTAAATAGTCCCTTTATAAACTCTCCTCAAATCACACAGATCCCCTGCAGGGATCCTGAGTGACACATATAGCTTAGAAATGAAGTAGAAGTGTTAGTTATGGCTGTTTTTAATAATAATCCTGGATTTTTAAAAAATATGGTATAATCTGAAAGATTGCTATGAATCCAAATAGATATAAGAGGGAGTTTAGAAATATCTCAAGAAATGGTTGTTCAGAATAGCCCAAGTTGAGTGCTCTGGCAAATGTGTATTCTGCCTGGTGTCTGCACTAAGATTCCGCAAGGTGCCCTACAGATGACTGTTGTCAGTGGAATGAAGGGGTGATGACACATCAATAATCACAAACTTAAGTTGTTCTTAACCACTGAGTAGAGAGAGTCTTTAGAACCCAGCTTAGCAATTCCACGGTTCAAGTATTATTCTGCATCTCAAGTATTATTAAATGCTGTAAAATAGGGGTAGACTGGCATGACAGAAGGAGGCAAGACTTGTCACGACACCACATGGCCCCATTTGGTAGCTTCTTGAGTTCTTATGTGTCAATTATACTTTTTTATATTATACTTTATGGCCTATTTCCTCACTGTAGGCCTTAAGAAACCATATTTTATTCCTTAGAAAGTGATAAATGTTGAAATGCTAACAAATGGTGGTTAATGAATAATATTTGACTATGATTGTAAATGCTTTCTCATCTTCCATTTCCCCTCTTTAACATTCTAGTCTACTATAAACTGGGTAGCCAGATGTCACACCCTGTTGCAGTGGGCATGATGCTGGAAGGAGTGAGTATTGGAAAGCAGCTTATTTTATTCTTGAGGCCTTACTGCCCATATGGAGCTCCTTTGGAGGAAAGCTGGCCACGTGACCCTGCCACCGTGGAGCAGGGGTGGGCAACAAACCCAAGAAGAGTTGGCCGTAGATTGACCAGCTGCCGATGAGACAACCCCAAAAGGACACTAGTAACTAGAACCAGTCGGACCCTGTCTTTTGGAGAGTTTGAATATGAGTCTCAAGAGGGCATCCCATGTGAAGGAGGCCTGGAAGGAGGCAGAAGTCAGTGGTGGAGAGAGAAGGCAGTGAGCAGAAGCCCCAGGGCTGTGGGGGCCATAACTGCAGAGGCAGAGAGTAACTGTGTTGCCTAATTCTGGAACCAGAGTCAGGGGCAATGGATGCCAGGGACCATTAGACAATGCTCCAGCCATCAGCGCTGCAGTGATCTCAGATGACCCTACACCATGTCCTGTTTACCTCCAGGGCTGTTTTCATGAGAGGTAGTTGGTGCAGGGTAGGTGCTCCTGCGTATGTGGTGACCTGAGCTGTTTTCGTCTGTTCATTTAGGAAGGTGAATTGTGGAGAGGTAAGGAACTCAGACTCACTCTAACCAAAGTACCATTACTTTCTTGATTTTTTTTTCTTAATTTAAGCATTTGATCTATGGAGCCTGGAATATCTGTTAAAATTTACTCAAGAAGAGACATACTTTTGAGCTGAGGTCCTATTTTCCAATTTCTTTTCCTTTCACTTCGAGTCTGGCAGGAGGTTTTTATATTACCTCCCAGGTGTGGGGACCAGCCACTATGTAGTGCTTGTAAAGAATGAAATAAGTTGGAAAAAAGTTGAACGAAATACCTTTCCAAGATGCCGTTGGCTTTAAAATTCCTACTCAGAGTATCAGCTAGCGTGACTTTTAGATGCTCCATTCAAGGTCATGAAATTCTTCTCCCTCCTCCTCTCTGCTTTCTCAACCTTTCAGCTATAACAACTGCCACTCCACTTCTTTCACTGCCTTCTCTGACTGTCTTGGCTCCTTCACCCTTGCCTCTCTCTGTGTTCTCTGACACAATGTAATACTTGCCAACACCAGAAAATGATTACACCGTGTTGATAGATAAGGAGCCCAAGGTGCTCCTGCTGGCATGAGGGACAGAGCAGGGCTCAGTGAGGACATTCATTGCCAGCTGTCACCCAGGAGTGGATGGAGAACATAGCAATGGGTCCAGGAAAGCCAGAAAAGAGAGGCTTGCTAAACAACCTAAAAAGAAATCCAGATGCCAAAAAGGAAAAATAAACACATTTGACTACATAAAATACTTAAAATTTCTGAATAACAAAAGATACCATAAATGAAGTCAGAAGGCAAAGGACAGAATGGAAGAAAAATATTTGCAACACATGTAACAGACAAAAGGTAAATGTCTTTCCTATACAAAGAGTGCTGTACAGTTTAACAAGAAAAATAGAAAAGGCCCAATAGAAAAGTGGGTTAGGGTTTGAACTGGCAATTCATAGAGGAGAAAATGCAAACCTCCAGAAGACATAAAATGATGCTTGATCAGAGAATTGCAACCTGAAACAATGAGGTGCTATTTTTTGGCCATCAGATTGGAAAAGAACTAAAAAGACAGATCATACCCAGTAAGGAATGGCTGCACTCATACATTGTTCATGATACATTAAGTGAAAAAAGCAAGTTAAAACATTAGTTAGATAGGCTGTGTGATTCAATTTCCATCTTTTAAAAAAGCCTGGCGAGAGAGGGAGTGACCAATAAGTAGGTCCAGTTAAACTTGAAGAAAAAATAAAGAGACACAGCAAATTATTAATCTGGGAAGTGGAAAGTGGGGTCTTGTGAGGTCTTTGTACAGTTCTTTCTTTTTAAGCATAAAAGATGGCTTGTGGGTGGTTTTTGTTTTATGTGTTTTCACTAATTTTCAACCAAATTATAAAATGTGGTATCAATGATAAAATGTGATATTGCAAGGATGCTTGTGATAACTGATTGATCTGTGACGCGTCTATCTTGCTTTAGGAACTGTACTAGGTTATTTTCACATGTTAGTTTCTTTTATCCTTACAAAGCAAAGGTGTGGTCAACACAGGTGATACCCAGGTTGTCGTAAGGACTAGATTTAAAGACTTCAATCTGATTAACCCTCTTTAAAGGACATAAATAGTGCTTAAAAACTGGGTCTCAATGTATTCTTCCCCAGCTGAGATTAAGTCCCCCTCCTTTTGGCTTTTGATGTCCCAGCTTCAGAGAATTGCCATACTCCCCCGAGACCCAGTGAGGGTGAGTGAGGGTAGGGGTTTGAAGTCCCAAACACTAGAAGGCAGTTTTACCTCCCACCCACTTGATCATGGATTAAGCTATACCAAACAGTAGTCCAGCTTGTCCACTGGCCACATTTTCAACAATACTTCCGACTCTTGCCTCTTCTTTTTCTGGATAAGTCCCCAGCTGGGAAATCCCCAGAAGCCCCCTTCCACAAAGCTGACAGCCCTTGCCCAGGCCTTGGCAATGACTCCAGACCTCCGGTGAGTCTAAATTTGTATATAGGGGAGGGGGTGCTAGTCTTCCTTGCTGGGGTGGAGGGAGGAGGAGTCTGTGTTGGGCCAAAGCTACCAGGAGAAATTGAACCCAGGGAAACTAGTGACATCTGAGAAGGCAGGGGCTAAGGGGAGCAGGAAAGCTAGCAGTTTTTAAATGAGTCTGCATGGGTCATCTAAAAGGCAGGGGAAGGTGGGGACTTCTGGAACCACAACACAAACCTGGGGAATAAGGTAGCCTGGAAAATACAGAATACTATGAAAGAGACAGCCAGACACCTGAGACAGGCCCTTGGTTTTTGCCTAAATGATCCTAGTATGTATTTATGTGTATAGGGGTGGGGAGGGGAGGGGAGTCTTCCAAGTTCTATTGACTTGATTCAAGTATCAGGGCACCTGTCCCACCCTTTGAATCTCCCCACCTCCCAGCTGAAGATTCTTCCCTCCTCCCGGCCTCCAGTCCCCAATGCAAGCCACTGTCCTAGCTTTGCTGGGGGATGGGCAAATTACCTGAGTTCATTCAGTCAGTCCTGCTCACCAAATCAGATCTGCTTTCCTAGGGCAGACAGCCCTCCTCAGCTCAGCTCAGGCAGCTTTGGGAAGCCCCTGGGTGTTACCAGATCATGGTCTTCAAACTTCTTTTACTGCAACACTCAGCAAGTCACTAGCATGTGCACGTGGGCACACACACACACACACACACACACACACACACACACACACACACAAACTGAAACAGAAGCTTCAACAAACAATACTGAATATTTACCCTAATTACCTACGCTGCACTCTGTTTACCATTCTAGTCTTTTCTCTTCCATGTTTTGAAGTGTTTGTAACTGCTCACAACCCACTCAGTTGATTTCAGTACCAATGGGTTAAGACCAGCGGTTTGAAATACACTCAAGACAACCAAATTATGCAGACATTTTGGAGAGGAAACCTCAGTTTGCCACAGCCATGTGTACTATAGGAGAAACAAGGATGAAGGGCAAGTTGGGGCCCAAGGTCATCTCTTGGACCCTCCTCAGAGAGAGATTCTCAGTCACCATAGGATTGACTGTATTGAGTCATATGGTGAAAGGGACCCCTGTAATTCTAGAATAAAAATAAGATTAATTATTGAGGGCTTTCTATATGCCAGGTATTGTTCTAAGCTCTTTACTGCAATTAATGCATTTAATCCCCATGGCACCACCATGCCATACACAGTATTATTAACCCCTCGTGAACAGACGGTTTGAGAACTTAACTCCAGGAAATAGCTAGTAAGTATGGATGCGGGAATCAAAGCCAGGCAGACTGGGTCCAGAGCTCCCAACTCCTAAGTGCCACACCTACCTCCTCCCTACCCCAGACATTCTTGGGCCCTTCACTATAGTTCATTTTGCCATCTTTCAGAGAATGCCATACAGCGCTGAGCTCGGCCGGCTCTGGCCGGAATTCTACAGTGGACATGGACTAGAGCTGGAGCTCTGGCCTGGTCACCAATCCAGGACCCTTTAATTCTGGTGGCCTCAGCCGTGCAATCCTTCAACACAGAATTACTATGCACCTCAAACTCAGGAGATCACGGCTAGAAGGCATCTCAAAATCTATTCAGTTGCTCAGGGCTTTTCATATGAGGTGAAATGGTCATAGACACCCCCTGTCCCAGGACCTCCACTTTTATCTGTTTCAGATATGGAGTTTCTGCATAAGCTCATACTTAAACAAAATAGTTTTTCTGTTAAAACAAGTTTGTTTGTTTGTTTATGGAGAGGTGAGCAAAAATTTTAGGGAGTTCGCTTTCTTTTGGAAAAAAATTCATTGAACATTTTATTATTGTGGTAAAATACAGATAATGTAAAATTTACCATTAGCAGCAGTTAGAATCTTCACAATGTTGTACAATATTCACCACTACCTAGTCCCAGGATATTTTCATCATCCCAACAGGAGACCTCATACCTGTGAAGTAATCACTCTCCATTAACCTCTCTCCCTAGCCCATGGCAACCACTAATCTACTTTCTGCATCTATAGATTTGCCTATTCGGGATATTTCATATAAATGAAATCATACAATGCATGGGCTTTTGTGTCTGGCTTCTTTCACATACCACAATGTTTTCAAGGTTCATTCATGATGTAGCATGTATCAGTACTTCATTCCTTTTTTTTTTTAAACTTATTTATTTATTTATTTATTTTTGGCTGCATTGGGTCTTCGTTGCTGTGCGCGAGCATTCTCTAAGTGCGGAGAGCAGGGACTATTCTTCGTTGCGGTGCGCAAGCTTCTCATTGTGGTGGCTTCTCTTGTTGCGGAGCACGGGCTCTAGGCGTGTGGGCTTCAGTTGTTGTGGCACGAGGGCTCAGTAGTCGTGGCATATAGGCTCAGTAGTTGTGGCTCATGGGCTCTAGAGTGCAGGCTCAGTAGTTGTGGCGCACGGGCTTAGTTGCTCCATGGCATGTGGGATCTTCCTGGACCAGAGCTCGAACCCATGTCCCCTGCATTGGCAGGCGGATTCTTAACCACTGTGCCAGCAGGGAAGCCCTTCATTCCTTTGTATGACTGAATAATATTCCATTGTATGTATAGACCACATTTTGTTTATCCATTTATTAGTTGAGGGACATTTGAATTGTTTTCACATTTTGTCTATTGTGAATAATACTGCTATGATCGGTTTTGTACAGGTTTTTGTTTGAACACCTGTTTTCAATTCTTTTGGGCATATACCCAGGAAAGGAATATCTGGGTCATATGTTTAAGTTACTAAGGAACTGCCAAAGTGTTTTCTATAGTGCCTGTACCATTTTGCATTCGTACCAGCAATGTGTGAGTGTTGATTTTCTTACATCCTTGCCAATACTTGTTATAGCTGTTCTGGTGGGTGTGAAATGGTATCTTATTGTGGTTTTTTTTTTTTTTTTTTTTTGTGGTACACGGGCCTCTCACTGTTGTGGCCTCTCCCGTTGCGGAGCACAGGCCCTGGACGCGCGGGCTTAGCGGCCATGGCTCACGGGCCCAGCCTCATGTGGGACCTTCCCGGACCGGGGCACGAACCCGTGTCCCCTGCATTGGCAGGCGGATTCTCAACCACTGCGCCACCAGGGAAGCCCCTTATTGTGGTTTTGATTTGCATTTCCCTAGTGACTAATGATACTGAGCATCTTTTCATATTCTTATTGGCCATTGAATATTTTCTTTAGAGAAATATCTATTCAAGCCCTTTGCCCATTTTGCAATCCAGTTGTCTTTTGTTGATAAGTTGTAGGAGTTTTTAATATATTCTGATAAGCGAATAAGTCTCTTGTCAGATATATGATTTGCAAATATTTTGTCTCATTCTGTGGGTTGTCATTGCACTATCTTGATAATGTCTTTTGATGCACAGTAGTTTTTAATGTTGATAAAGTCCAATTCATCCATTTTTTTTCTTTTATTCCATGTGTTTTGGGCCAAAAATTGCCAAATCTGAGGTCATGGAGATTTCCCCCTATGTGTTCTCCTAAGAGTTTTATGGTTTTAGATCTTACATTTAAGTCTTTGATTCATTTTGAGTTAATTTTTAAATATGGGGTGAGGTAGGATTCAAACTTCATTTTTTGCATGGAAGTATTCCGTTTCCCCACCACAATTTGTTGAATAGACTCTTTCCCCATTGAATGGTCATCACACCCTTCGAAAATCAATTGACTATAGAGGTACAGGTTTATTCCTGGACTCTCAATTCTATTCCATTGATCTGTATTTCTATTCTTACATCAGTTCCACACTGTTTTGATTAGTGTAGCTTCACAGTGAACTTTGAAATCAGGAAGAATGAGTCCCCCAACTTAATTCTTTTTCTAGATTGTTTTGGCTATTTGAAGTCCCTTGTAATTCCATATGAATTTTAGGATCATCGTGTCCATTTCTGCAAAAAGGCCTTTCAGATTTTGACAGAGATGGCATTGAATCTGTAGATCGCTTTGCACAGTACTACCATTTTAACAATATTAAGTCTTTGAATCCATGAACCCAGAATGTTTTTCCATTTATTTAGATCTTCCTTATTTTCTTTCAGCAATATTTTCAATGTAAGTCTTGCATCTGCTTGGTTAAATTTATTCCTAAGTATTTTATTATTTTTGAAAAATTAATGGACTTTGGGGGGATATTTAGTTTTACAGAAAAAATGAGCAGAAAGTAAGGAGAGTTCTGAAAGACCCTCATATTTTATTCTTTTTGATTCTATTATAAATGAAATTGTTTTCTTCATTTCCTTTTCTGGTTGTTAATTGTTAGTGTATAGAAATACAACTGATTTTTCCATATTGGTCTTGTACCCTGCAACTTTGTTGAATTTGTTTATTAGCTCTAGTTGCTATTGATATGTGACCCTTGCTCTAGTTCACACACCTTCTTTCATCCCCATTTAATTGTTGAAGAAACCAAGTAGCTGGGATTCGCCCACGGTTCTACTGCCTCTTATGGCCTGACGTCCACCACCCAGCTTAGCATTCCAGCTCACCCCCTGAATTGAACCTGGAATTTTTCAGTGTAATATGCAGACACAAATTCCAGCGAGTTCCCTCTATAAAGCCCCCTGTCCATCCCTTCCAACTCCCTAGTCTCTGCCTTCTGTTTGCCTCTGTTTAACTATTATCACGAGCCTGTCTGGATTCCCACCCTGACCCTGGCCCTCAGCTCTGGCCACTTGGTAGCGGAGATAACTCTCAAAGTATGAAACCCCAGGACACTTTACCCCCAACTTCCTACCTGCAGCAGAGAACCGCTGGTGGCATCCACCACCTCTGTCCACCCCCTCCCCGCCCCCCAGACCCCCCTACCCCCAGCTGATGGCAACCCTGCTCTCCAATGAGAGAGCCCTGGCCTTAGGCCTCCCAGAGCTCTGCACTCACTGCAGTGGCAAGGTCAGACCCTTTGCTTGCAGCACGCCTTCCAGGAAAACAGGCAAATTTGCATGCAAGCCAAAATTATTTTAGGGCTTAGGGGCCCCCTGCTTGGAATCTGGGTTTCATGTTCACAAAAAGACAGCCCTAAAGGTAGGATTTGCATCTCTTCACACAGAGAAGCTGTGGACAGACCGAGGGGTGGGAATGCGGCCCGGAGTTTGAGTGGGTGGGGAGGGAGGGGGAAGGAGGGACCGCAGGCCCTGTGTCCCTGCCTGGTTGCCTAGGTGACGGGGAAGGGTAGGGGAATGAAAGAGAAGTGGCTGAGTGGGCTGAGTTGATCTGAGCATCTCAGATCTTAGCACCACCTAGTAGCACCCATCTCCACTTCTTCTCCCAATAGCTTAGCCCCTACAGGGAAGTGGAGTCTACCCTGTTCTTTCACCCTGGTACCCAGTGTTCTGCAATTGGTGGAGAAATAGTATGTCAGCCCTGGAAAAAGGTTTGCGGAGTCTCCTGGCTCAGTAGTTTTCAAGCAGTTTTGTAGCAACAGATCCTTTTTTCAAAGGAAATCTTACCCAGAACCCCAATGTGCAAACCAAACACAGAGGGTGCTGTTCACTCCATCCACCGTCCCGTCCCCAGGACTCTAGAGTTGCAACACCCAGAATGTGAAAATCTCTGGTCCGGGCCCAAACCCTCACAGTACAGATGGGAAAACTGAGGTCCCCAGATGGTCACTGACTTGATCAAGGATACCCAGTAAATGAGTTCATGGCAGAACCAGGATGGGACATAGCCTCCCCAGGACCATGACAGAGCCAGCAGAAAAAAGCAGAACCCTTGAGGTAACAGGGAGAAAAAAAAGGGCACAAGTTGTCTTGAAGCCTGGAATTTCCACATCTGCCAGGACAACACAAGTCCCTCATTTTACAGAGGAAGAAACTGAGGCCCAGCAAGGGGGCAATGGCTTGTTAGTGGAATGATCCTAAGAGGGAGTAATATTCCCTTAGAAAGAAGAAAAATTTGAACATTTGGCTCTCTGGCTAGCTCAAGCAGTCTTTGATGAAATTCCGAGGTGGTGCCAGATGGTGCAGGGGGAGGAGCACTGGCCTGGGAGTTTCAACCCCCTCTGTTACAGACAAGCCCGGTGACCTTGGGAGATTTATTTTAAAGAGCCAAAAGGATCATCCTCTGGTTTATTAAGAGGTCCAGAAGAGTGATAGGATTAAGTGATGCTTCAGAGTGTTTTATATCGTTTCTAAATGTCAGGGCCTCCTTTAGGGGGAAGGGGAGTAAACACACTACTCTTTAAAGATTGAATCTGACACTGGGTTTTTAAAAGGCTCTTTATTTTTATTTTACATTTTTCATGGCTAATTATAAAGTGACACATGGTATTCCAGAAAATGTGTAATGTACAGGAAAAAAAAAAAGCAGAAAACAAAATCACCCATAAACACATTGCCCAGTACAGCCATTGCTCAACATTGTTGTACATTTCCTTTCAGTCTTTTTTCTAT
Organism: Physeter macrocephalus; assembly: GCF_002837175.3. Lineage (NCBI taxonomy): Eukaryota > Metazoa > Chordata > Mammalia > Artiodactyla > Physeteridae > Physeter > Physeter macrocephalus. The sequence goes on from NC_041224.1 coordinate 60,448,417, forward strand.
ACTTTTTTCCTTGTACAGAGTATATTATATTGTAGTTTAAAAACTTTTATTTAATGATTAACAAAGCGATTCCTTTTACCTGGTACATCATGTCTGACTATTAAGAAAAAATTACAAGTCATACCAAAAGGCAAAAAATGAAAACAACAACAACAACAACAAAAAATTGAAGAGACAAAGCAAGCATCAGAACCAGACATGGCAGGGATTTTGGAATGATCAGACTGGGAATTTAAAATAAGTCTGATTAATATGCTAAGGGCTCTAATGGATAAAAGTAGACAGCATGTAAGGACAGATGGGCAATGTAAGCAGAGAGATAGAAATCTTAAGAAAGAACAAAAAAGAAAGGCAAGAGATTAAAAAAAAACACTGTAACAGAAAGGAAGAATGCCTTTGATGGGTTCATTAGTAGAGTGGACACAGCTGAGGAAAGAATTTTTGAGCCTGAGGATGTCTCAATAGAATCCTCAAAATGCAAAAAGCAAAGAGAACAAAGGTTGAAAAAAATATAACAGAATATCTGAGATCTGTGGGGCAACTACATAAGGTATAACATATGTGTAATGGGAATACTTCAAGAAGGAGAGAAGGAGCAGAAATATTTATAATAATAATGACAGAATTTTCTCAATTTAATGTCAGATTCAGGAAACTCAGAGAACACCAAGCAAGGTAAATATTTAAAAAACAATGTCTTAGCATATTATTTTTAAATTATGGAAAATTAAATATAAAGAAAAAATGAAAGAAACCAGAGGACAAATACACCTTATCTATAGAGGAAAAAAAAGATAAGAATTACATCCAACTTCTCCTCAGAAACCAAGCAAGAAAGAAGAGAGTAAAGCAAAAGACTTAAAGTGTTGAGAGGAAAAAAATCCAGCCGCGTAGAATTCTGTACACTGCAAAATTATCCTTCAAAAGTGAAGGAGAATTAAAATTTTTCCTCAGGTAAACAAAAATTGAGGGAATTTGTTGCCAGTAGACCTCCCTTGCAAGAAATTTTAAAAGAAGCTCTTTAGAGAGAAGGAAAATAATATACAGTTGTCCCTTGGTATCTGCAGGGGACTGGTTCCAGGACCTCCCATGGATACCAAACTCCATGGACTTTCAAGTCCCTTATGTAAAATGGAGCAGTATTTGCATATAACTTATGCACATCCTTCCATATACTTTATTTTTTATTTATTTATTTTTTTTTAAACATCTTTATTGGAGTATAACTGTTTTGCAGTGGTGTGTTAGTTTCTGCTTTACAACAAAGTGAATCAGTTATACATATACATATCCTCAAGTCCGTGCTCTAGTAGGTCTGTGTTTTATTCCCGTCCTACCCCAGTCTCTTAATGACTTTTTTTTTCTTAGATTCCATATATGTGTTAGGATACGGTATTTGTTTTTCTCCTTCTGACTTACTTCACTCTGTATGACAGACTCCATATACTTTTAAATCAGGGGTCTCCAACCCCTCCGCAGCCTGTTAGGAACTGGGCTGCACAGCAGGAGGTGAGCAGCAGGCAAGCGAGCGAAGCTTCATCTGCGGCTCCCCATCGCTCTCATTACCACCTGAACCATTCCCTGCTTCCGTGGAAAAATTGTCTTCCACGAAACTGGTCCCTGGTGCCAAAAAGTTTGGGGACCACTGCTTTAAATCATCTCTAGATTACTTATAATACCTAATACAGTGTAAATGCTATGTAGATAGCTGTAAATACAATGTAAATGCTATGTAAACAGTTGCCAGGGTATGGCAAATTCAAGTATTGCTTTTTGAAACTTTCTGGATTTTTTCCAAATAAATTCAATCCAAGGTTAATTGACTCCACGGATGTGGAATTCATGGATATGGAGGGGCAACTATAGGTCAAAAAATCAGAACTACATTAAAAAAAAAAAGAGCATTGAAGAAGGAATAAGTGAAGGTAAAATAAAACTTATTTTTCTGATTCTTAATTGATTTAATAGATAATAGTTTGCTCAAAGTAATAATAGCAACAATGTGTTCAATTATTTTGCTTATGTGTATGTATACATATATGCTTATAATAAGTGAAATGATAACAGCAATGATACAAGGGACAGGATGAAGGAATTAGGATGTTTTGTTACTATAAGGTACTCACACTACCTGTGAAGTGGTATAGTATTATTTGAAAGTGGATTTAGATTAGTTGCAAATGTATATTGCAACTTTAGGGAAACCACTAACAGAAGTATAACTGGTTTGTTAAGAAAGGAGAGAAAATGAAATCATATAAAATGCTTAATTAAAACCACAACCGGTGGAAAGAGTGGAAGACAAAAAGATGGACAAAGAACAAAGGCAACAAGTAGAAAACCAGTAACAAATATGATAGATATTAATCCAACTATATCAACAATCACTTTGAATGTCATTGGTCTAAATGCACCAATTAAAAGACAGATATTGTCCAGATAGATGAAGAAATATGATTCAACTATGTGTTGTTTACAAGAAACCCATTTTAAATATAAAGGGCACATATAGATTAAAAGTAAATGGAGAAGAATATACTATGCTGACATTAACCAAAAGAAAGCAGGAATAGCTATATTAATTTCAGACAGAGCTAACTTCAAAATAAGAGCGTTATCAGAGATAAAGAACGGCAATACATAATAATAAAGGAGTCAGTTCTCCACAAGGACATAACAATTCTTGACATGTATGTGCCTAACAACAAAGTGTCAAACTACGTGAGGCAAAAACTGACAGAACTGCAAGGAGAAATCGATAAATCCACTATCATAGTTAGAGATTTCAACACTTCTCTGTCAGAAATGGATTCATCAGGCAGAAAATCAGTGAGGACATAGCTGAACTCAGCAGCACCATCAATCAACTGGGTATGATTGACATCTATAGACTACTTCATCCAACAACAGCAGAATAAACATTTTTCTCAGGCTCACATGGAATATTCATCTAGAAAATAAGATGAGTAGCTTTCCCTCTTTTTCTCTTCTCTGAAAGAGTTAATATAAGAAAGGAATTATTGGTCCCCTTAATGTTTGGTAAAACTCTCCTATAGAACCACATGGACCAGTATCTTTTTAGTGGATAGATCTTTGACCATAATTTCAATTTCTTTTGTGGTTGATAATTTAATTTTTCCTGTTTCCATTTCATCTGGGTTTCATTTTTTTGCCTAATGTTGGTTTATTTATTTATTTAGGCTGCGTTGGGTCTTTGTTGCTGTGCGTGGGCTTTCTCTAGTTGTGGCGAGTAGGGGCTACTCTTCGTTGTGATGCACGGGCTTCTCATTGTGGTGGCTTCTCTTGTTGTGGAGTACGGGCTCTAGGTTACGGGCTTCAGTAGCTGTGGCACACGAGCTCAGTAGTTGTGGCTTGCGGGTTCTATAGCGCAGGCTCAGTAGTTGTGGCTCACGGGCTTAGTTGCTGCGCAGCATGTGGGATCTTCCCGGACCAGGGCTTGAACCTGTGTCCCCTGCATTGGCAAATGTGTCCCCTGCATTGGCAAGCAGAATCTTAAACACTGTGCCACCAGGGAAGTCCCCATAATGTTGTTTAGTAGTCTTTTATAACTTTAAAATCTCTTCTGAGTCAGTATTTGGTAGTTTGACCATTTTGTCAATCTATATAATGTTAATTTGCCCTCCCTTTGTTTCAATTGATCAAGTTCTTTAAGACTTTTCAAAGAATCACTATTTATTTATTAACTTTATTTCCTATTTTATTGCTTTCTACTGCAGTCTTTGCTATTTTTCTTTATTCTAAATACTTTCTTTATGTTTCATAGGGTTTTTTTTTCAATTTTTTTTTTATTTGAAGCTCTACTGGGTTGAATGGTGTCTCCCAAAATTGATGTCCATCCAGAACTTGTAAATGTGACCTTGTTTGGAAATAGGGTCTTTGCACATGTACCCAAGTTAAGATGAGGTCTTACTGGGTTAGGATGAGCCCTAAATCCAATATGACTGGTGTCCCTGTAAGAAAAGAGAAATCTTTCTCTGGAACCAAAGACAGACACACAGGGAGAGCACCATGTGATCACAGAGGGAGAGAGTGGAGGGATGTGTCTAAAGCCAAAGAGTGCCAAGGATTGCGTGCAATCAACAAAAGCTAGCAAGAAACAAAGAAGTATCTTCCCCTTGAGCCTTCAGAGGGAGCATAGCCCTGCCAACACATTTATTTCAGTCATGTAGCTTCTAGAACTATGAAACAATAAACTGTTGTTTTAAGCCACTTAGTTTGTGATAATTTGTTATGGCATCTCTAATATGAAAGCTAAGTTCATCCATCATTCATCTTTCTTGTTTTTTGGGGGGTTTATTTTTTGCCGGTATGCGGGCCTCTCACTGTTGTGGCCTCTTCTGTTGTGGAGCACAGGCTCCGGACGCACAGGATCAGCAGCCATGGCTCACGGGCCCAGCCGCTCCTAGTATTATTTGAAAGTGGATTTAGATTAGTTGCAAATGTATATTGCAACTTTAGGGAAACCACTAACAGAAGTATAACTGGTTTGTTAAGAAAGGAGAGAAAATGAAATCATATAAAATGCTTAATTAAAACCACAACCGGTGGAAAGAGTGGAAGACAAAAAGATGGACAAAGAACAAAGGCAACAAGTAGAAAACCAGTAACAAATATGATAGATATTAATCCAACTATATCAACAATCACTTTGAATGTCATTGGTCTAAATGCACCAATTAAAAGACAGATATTGTCCAGATAGATGAAGAAATATGATTCAACTATGTGTTGTTTACAAGAAACCCATTTTAAATATAAAGGGCACATATAGATTAAAAGTAAATGGAGAAGAATATACTATGCTGACATTAACCAAAAGAAAGCAGGAATAGCTATATTAATTTCAGACAGAGCTAACTTCAAAATAAGAGCGTTATCAGAGATAAAGAACGGCAATACATAATAATAAAGGAGTCAGTTCTCCACAAGGACATAACAATTCTTGACATGTATGTGCCTAACAACAAAGTGTCAAACTACGTGAGGCAAAAACTGACAGAACTGCAAGGAGAAATCGATAAATCCACTATCATAGTTAGAGATTTCAACACTTCTCTGTCAGAAATGGATTCATCAGGCAGAAAATCAGTGTGGGCATAGCTGGGCTCAGCAGCACCATCAATCAACTGGGTATGATTGACATCTATAGACTACTTCATCCAACAACAGCAGAATAAACATTTTTCTCAGGCTCACATGGAATATTCATCTAGAAAATAAGATGAGTAGCTTTCCCTCTTTTTCTCTTCTCTGAAAGAGTTAATATAAGAAAGGAATTATTGGTCCCCTTAATGTTTGGTAAAACTCTCCTATAGAACCACATGGACCAGTATCTTTTTAGTGGATAGATCTTTGACCATAATTTCAATTTCTTTTGTGGTTGATAATTTAATTTTTCCTGTTTCCATTTCATCTGGGTTTCATTTTTTTGCCTAATGTTGGTTTATTTATTTATTTAGGCTGCGTTGGGTCTTTGTTGCTGTGCGTGGGCTTTCTCTAGTTGTGGCGAGTAGGGGCTACTCTTCGTTGTGATGCACGGGCTTCTCATTGTGGTGGCTTCTCTTGTTGTGGAGTACGGGCTCTAGGTTACGGGCTTCAGTAGTTGTGGCACACGAGCTCAGTAGTTGTGGCTTGCGGGTTCTATAGCGCAGGCTCAGTAGTTGTGGCTCACGGGCTTAGTTGCTGCGCAGCATGTGGGATCTTCCCGGACCAGGGCTTGAACCTGTGTCCCCTGCATTGGCAAATGTGTCCCCTGCATTGGCAAGCAGAATCTTAAACACTGTGCCACCAGGGAAGTCCCCATAATGTTGTTTAGTAGTCTTTTATAACTTTAAAATCTCTTCTGAGTCAGTATTTGGTAGTTTGACCATTTTGTCAATCTATATAATGTTAATTTGCCCTCCCTTTGTTTCAATTGATCAAGTTCTTTAAGACTTTTCAAAGAATCACTATTTATTTATTAACTTTATTTCCTATTTTATTGCTTTCTACTGCAGTCTTTGCTATTTTTCTTTATTCTAAATACTTTCTTTATGTTTCATAGGGTTTTTTTTTCAATTTTTTTTTTATTTGAAGCTCTACTGGGTTGAATGGTGTCTCCCAAAATTGATGTCCATCCAGAACTTGTAAATGTGACCTTGTTTGGAAATAGGGTCTTTGCACATGTACCCAAGTTAAGATGAGGTCTTACTGGGTTAGGATGAGCCCTAAATCCAATATGACTGGTGTCCCTGTAAGAAAAGAGAAATCTTTCTCTGGAACCAAAGACAGACACACAGGGAGAGCACCATGTGATCACAGAGGGAGAGAGTGGAGGGATGTGTCTAAAGCCAAAGAGTGCCAAGGATTGCGTGCAATCAACAAAAGCTAGCAAGAAACAAAGAAGTATCTTCCCCTTGAGCCTTCAGAGGGAGCATAGCCCTGCCAACACATTTATTTCAGTCATGTAGCTTCTAGAACTATGAAACAATAAACTGTTGTTTTAAGCCACTTAGTTTGTGATAATTTGTTATGGCATCTCTAATATGAAAGCTAAGTTCATCCATCATTCATCTTTCTTGTTTTTTGGGGGGTTTTTTTTTGCCGGTATGCGGGCCTCTCACTGTTGTGGCCTCTTCTGTTGCGGAGCACAGGCTCCGGACGCACAGGATCAGCAGCCATGGCTCACGGGCCCAGCCGCTCCGCGGCATGTGGGATCTTCCCGGACCGGGGCACGAACCCGTGTCCCCTGCATCGACAAGCGGACTCTCAACCACTGCGCCACCAGGGAAGCCCCATCTTTCTTGTTTTATAAGTGCCTGTAAATCTATATATTTCCCTGAAAACTACTTTGCATTCCAAAGTAGTACTTCATTCAATTCTAATTCTCTTATGATTTTTCTTCATCCCATTAATTATTTAGAACTGTGTTTTTAAGTTTCCAGATGTATACAAGTTTCTAGTCATCTTTATACTGTTGTTGACATCTAATTTTATTTCTGTGTTGGCAATAAATGTTTTATATTACATCAATTAAAAAATTTTGGAGACTTACTGTGCAGCATAATAGTCAATTTTTGTAAATGTTCCATTTGTCTTTGAAAAGAATGTACATATATTCTCTGTTGGGTTCAGAGTTCTATATGTATCCATTAGGTTCATAGGCTTTTTTGTTTTTTGGTTTTTTTAAAATCAGTTTTTATTTTATTTATTTATTTATTGGCTACATCAGGTCTTAGCTGCTGCACTCGGGATCTTTCACTGTGGCGTGCGGCCTTCTCTCTAGTGGTGGCACCCGGGTTCCAGAGTGCATGGGCTCTGTAGTTGTGGTGCGCCAGCTTAGTTGCCCCAAGGCATGTGGGATCTTAGTCCCCCAACCAGGGATCGAACCGGCGTCCCTTGCATTGTAAGATGGATTCTTAGCCACTAGACCAGTGGGGGTGTCCCTCATAGGTTGTTAATTACTGTGTTAAAGACTAGCTAACTGACAAACCTGTTTCCACCTTCTTCCTGGGCATACAACAAGGCTATATTTCATGGCCTCTCTAGCAATTAGATGTGGCCATATGATTGAGTTTTGGCCAATGGAGCATGAATAAAATTTATAATGTGTCAGTTCCAGGACTGGCTCACATGTGAGTCTCCATTCTCTCTTTTACCATGACTGTCTGCTAGGATACAACACTTAAGTGACCGTGGAAGTCACGTTTTGAAGCTAGCAAAGTATCTATCAGCTTGAATCCCTGACTGACTCTGGAGCAGAGACCCTTCCTCAGTAGCCCGTGACCTAAGATTGGATTTTACATGAAAGAGAAATAAACTTCTATTGTTTAAGGTTTAAGGTCCTGATATTTAAGGTTTGTTTTTTTTGTTGTTGTTATAGATGCTAATGTTACCTAAACTGATAAACATTTTTGGCTCTCAGATACTACATACCTTTATAATTTTTGTCTTACATAGTAGTCAAATCTGAGGGATGTGTGTTAGTCTCTCAGTATAAATATCAGTTTATAAATTTAGTAATTCTATAAAATTTTACTGTATATTTCATAGTATGCTGTTAGGTACACACAATCTCATAAGTGTTATAACTTCTTAGAAAATTATTCCTTTTGTCACTATGAAAAATATTTTTGCTAATTATTTTCCAGGTGTTTTTTTTTTCCAACTTTCCTCTGTGATTTTTAAAAGTATATTTTCTATCTGAACAATATATAACTATATTCTTGAAAAATCCCCAAAATGAAAACACTGTCTTTTAATGGTCAGTTCAGTTAACCACAATTTTTAGTAATTATTGATATTCTTGCACTTATTTTTTTTAATAAACTTTTTATTTTGGAATACTTTTTTTTTTTTTTTTTTTGCAGTACGTGGGCCTCTCACCGCCGCGGCCTCTCCCGCCGCGGAGCACAGGCTTCGGACATGCAGGCCCAGCAGCCATGGCTCACGGGCCCAGCCGCTCCGCGACATGTGGGATCCTCCCGGACCGGGGCACGAACCCGTGTCCCCTGCATCGGCAGGCGGACCCCCAACCACTGCGCCACCAGGGAAGCCCTGGAATACTTTTATATTTACAGAAAGGTTGCAATAGTACAGAAGTTTTTAAATACTGCACACCCAGTTTCATTTCCTGTGATGTTATCCTCTTACATTATTGTGGTACATTTGTCAAAACTAAAAAACCCAATATTAGTAGGTTACTGTTAACTAAAGCCCGGACTTTTTCAATTTCACCAGTTTTTCCACCAATGTCCATTTTCTGTTCCAGGACTGAATCCAGGACACCACATTTCTTGCACTTATTCTTGACCATCTTATTTGTATTACCATTTCTATGCTTTCTCCAACTTCCTCCCCCTCCCCCACTCTCCTAGTTTTTGAAATCATTAAATTTTATTAGTTCAATTTTTTCATCTACTGATTTGAAACTTGCATATTCTATTTGAGACTTCTAGTGGTTAACATTCATTTTTTTACTGTGGTAGAATGTACCTGAAATGAAGTTTACTATTTTAACCATTTTTAAATGTACAGTTCTGGGACATTAAGTACATTCACATTGTTGTACAACCATCACCACCATCCACCTCCAGAACTTTTTCATCTTCCCCATCTGGAACTCTGTACCCATTAGACACTAACTCCCCATTCACCCCTCCCCCAACGCCTGCTACCCACCATTCTCCTTTCTGTCTCTATGAATTTGACTACTCTAGGTATCACATACAAATGGAATCATATACCATTTATCCTTTTGTGGCTGGTTGATTTCACTTAGCATAATGTCTTCAAAGTTCATCCATGTTGTAACATTTTTCAGAATGTCCTTCCTACTTTTAGTCTGAATAATATTACATTCTGACACTAACTTTTTTAATAACAGCTTTATTGAGATATAATTCACATACCATAAAATTTACCCTTGTCAAGTGTACAATTGAGTGTTTTGGGTATAGTTATAGAGTTGTCCAACCATCATCACTGTCTGATTTCAGAACATTTCCATCATCCCCGAAAAAACACCCAAAACCATTAGCCGTCACTCCCCATTCTCCCCTACCATTAGCCCCTAGCAACCATTAATCTACTTTCTCTCTCTATGGTTTTGCTTCTTCTGGACATTTCATATAAATGGAATCATACAATATTTGGCCTTTTATGTGGATTTCTTTCACTTACCATAGTGTTTTCAAGGTTTATTCATGTTGTATCATGTGTTAGTATTTCATTTCTTTTTATGGTTGAATGATATTCCACTGTGTGAGTATACCACATTTTGTTTATCCATTCATCAATTGATTAATATTTGAGTTGTTTCCACTCTTTTGCTCTTATGAATAATGCTTCTATGAACATTTGTTTACAGGTTTTTGTGTGGACATATGTTCTTAATTCTCTTGGGCATATACCAGGAGTAGAATTGGTGGATTATATAGTAAGTCTATATTTAACATTTTGAGGAACTGCCAAACTGTTTTCCAAAGTGGCTGTACCATTTTAGAATCCCACCAGCAATATATGAAGGTTCCAATTTCTCCACATCCTCACCAATACTTACTATTATCTATCTTTTTTATTATAGTTATCCTACTGGGTGTGAAGTGGTATCTCGTAATTTTGATTTGCATTTCCCTAATGACTAATGATGTTGAGTACATTTTCCTATGCTTATTAACACTCATTTTAAAAAAATTTTATTGAAGTATATTTGATTTACAATGTTGTATTAATTTCTGCTGTACAGCAAAGTGACTTAGTTATACACATATATATATTCTTTTTCAAATTCTTTTCCATTATGGTTTGTCACAGGATAATGAATACAGTTCCCTGTGCTGTACAGTAGTACCTTGTTGTTTGTTCATCCTATATATAACAGTTTGCATCTGCTAATTCCAAACTTCCAATCCTTCCCTCCCCATCCCCCCTCCCCCTTGGCAACCAGAAACGTGTTCTCCATGTCCGTGAGTCTGTTTCTGTTTCATAGATATGTTCATTTGTGTTGTATTTTAGATTCCACATATAAGTGATATCACATGGTGTTTGTCTTTCTGACTTACTTTGCTTAGTTTGATAATATTTAGGCCCATCCATGTTGCTGCAAATGGCATTATTTCATTCTTTTTTTAAATTGAAGTATAGTTGATTTACAGTGTTGTATTAATTACTGCTGTACAGTAAAGCAACTCAGTTATACATATATATACATTCTTTTTCATATTCTTTTCCATTATGGTTTATCACAGGATATTGAATATAGTTTGCTGTGCTATACAGTACGATCTTGTTGCTTATCCATTCTATATATGCCAGTTTGCATCTGCTAATCCCAAACTCCCAACCCATCCCTCTCCCACCTCCCTCCCCCTTGGCAACCACCAGTTTATTCTCTATGTCCATGATTCTGTTTCTGTTTCATAGATAGGTTCATTTGTGTCATATTTTAGATTCCACATTATAAGTGATATCATATGGTATTTGTCTCTCTTTTTCTGACTTACCTCACTTAGTATGATAATCTCTAGTTGCATCCATGTTGCTGCAAATGGCATTATTTTGTTCTTTTTTATGGTTGAGTAGTATTCCATTGTAAATGTGTACCACATCTTCTTTATCCATTCATCTGTTTGTGGACATTTAGGTTGTTTCCATGTCTTGGCTATTGTGAATAGCTATGAACATAGGGGTGCCTGTATCTTTTTGAATTAATTTTGTCTGGATATATGCCTAGGAGTGGGGTTGCTGAATCATATGGCAACTCTATTTTTAGTTTTCTGAGGAACCTTTATACTATTTTCCACAGTGGGTGCGCTAATTTACATTTCCACCAGCAGTGTAAGAGGGTTCCCTTTTTTCCTTACCCTCTCCAGCATTTGTTATTTGTTGACTTTTTATTGATGGCCTTTCTGACCAGTATGAGGTGGTACCTCATTGTAGTTTTGGTTTGCATTTCTCTAATAATTAGCGATGCTGAGCATCTTTTCATGTGCCTATTGGCCATCTGTATGTCTTCCTTGGAGGAATGTCTGTTTAAGTCTTCTGCCCATTTTTTGACTGGGTTGCTTGTTTCTTTGTTATTGAGTTGTATGAGCTGTTTGTATATTTTGGAAATTAAACCCTTGTCGGTTGCATCATCTGCAAATATTTTCTCCCGGTCTGTAGGTTGTCTTTTTGTTTTGTTTATGGCTTCCTTTGTTGCACAATGGCTTATAAGTTTGATTAGGTCCCATTTGTTTATTTTTTATTTTATTTCTAGTGCCTTGGGAGACTGACCTAAGAAAACATTTGTATGATTTATGTCAGAGAGTGTTTTGCCTATGTTCTCTTCTAGTTTTATCATGTCTTATCTTGTACTTAAGTCCTTAAGCCATTTTATTTTTGTGTATGGTGTGAGGGTGTGTTCTAACTTCATTGATTTACATGCAGCTGTCCAATTTTCCCAATACCACTTGCTGAATATACCACTTGTATATTCTTGCCTCCTTTGTTGAAGATTAATTGTCCATAGGTGTATGGGTTTATTTCTGGGCTCTCTATTCTGTTGCATTGATCCATATGTCTTTTTGTGTCAATACCATGCTGTTTTGATTTAGCTTTGTAGTATTGTCCGAAGTCTGGGATGGTTATGCCTCCTGCTTTGTTTTTTTTTTCTCAGGATTACTTTGGCAATTCTGGGTCTTTTATAGTTCCATATAAATTTTAGGATTATTTGTTCTAGTTCTGTGAAAAATACCATTTAATTTGATAGGGATTGCATTAAATCTGTAGATTGGGGGCTTCCCTGGTGGTGCAGTGGTTAAGAATCCACCTGCCAATGCAGGGGACACGGGTTCAAGCCCTGGTCCAGGAAAATCCCACATGCCACAGAACAACTAAGTCCATGCACCACAACTACTGAGCCTGCGCTCTAGAGCCTGCAAACCACAACTACCGAGCCCATGTGCCACAACTACTGAAGCCCACGTGCCTACAGCCCATGCACCACAAGGAAGAGTAGGCCCCCACCGGCTGCAACTAGAGAAAGCCCAAGCACAGCAACAAAGACCCAACACAGTCAAAAATAAAATAAATAAAATAAATTTATTTTAAAAAATCTGTAGATTGCTTTGGGTAGTATGGCCATTTTAACAATATTAATTCTTCCAATCCAAGAGCATGGGATATCTTTCCATTTCTTTGAATCACCTTCAGTTTCCTTTATTAATGTTTTGTAGTTCTTAGCATATAATTCTTCCACCTCCCTTGGTTAGGTTTATTCCCAAGTATTTAATTTATTTTTTGATGCGATTTTAAAAGTGATGGTTTACATTCCCTTTCTGATATTTCTTTGTTAGTATAAAGAAATGCAACCAACTTCTGTATTAACATTCTTTTTTCTTTTTTTTTTTTTGCGGTATGCGGGCCTCTCACTGCTGCGGCCTCTCCCGTTGCGGAGCACAGGCTCCGGACGCGCGGGCTCAGCGGCCATGGCTCACGGCCCCAGCTGCTCCGCGGCATGTGGGATCTTCCCGGACCGGGGCACGAACCCGTGTTCCCTGCATTGGCAGGAGGACTCTCAACCACTGTGCCACCAGGGAAGCCCCTGCAAATACATTTTTTAAAGAATTCATTAGAATCTATGTCCTCACCCAGACAAGGCCAAAATTCTATTAAGAAACTTTTTCATTTTCCTTCACTTTTTGTGCGATATTTCTATATATGTTGACTTTGCTGATACCTAAAATTTTAGTTCCAGGTGGTTATTTTATAACTTTTCCAGGAAGTTCTTATTATGATTTCTTAAACTCTTTGTTTTCCTCTGGTCTTTGCATGACAGTTTCCTCTTGGATTTTTTTTTCTTTAACTGGAGCACAGCATCTAATTGTTCTTTTTGTTTGTTTTGGTTTTTGTTTTGGCTGCATTGGGTCTTTTTAAATAAGTTTATTTATTTTTGGCTGCGTTGGTCTTGGCTGTGGCGAGCAGGGGCTATTCTTCCTTGCAGTGTGTGGGCTTCTCACTGCAGTGGCTTGTCTTGTCGTGGAGCACAGGCTCTAAGCGTACAGTCTTCGATAGTTGTGGCTCATGGGCTCTAGAGCACAGGCTCAGTAGTTGTGACGCGCAGGCTTAATTGCTCCACGGCATATGGGATCTTCCTGGACCAGGGCTCAAACCCGTGTCCTCTGCATTGGCAGGCGGATTCTTAACCATTGCGCCACCAGGGAAGCCCTGCCTTGGGTCTTAATTGCAGCACATGGGATCTTTGTTGAGACATGCAGGATCTTTCAAGCCTGGGGTGTGCAGGCTTCTCTCTAGTTGTGGCATGAGGGTTTTTCTTTCTCTAGCTGTGGTGCTCGGGCTCCAGAGTGCATGGGCTCTGTAATTTGCAGCACTTAGGCTTTGTTGCCCCGCAGCATGTGGGATCTTAGTTCCCCAACCAGGGGTCGAACCTGCATCCCCTGCCTTGGAAGGCGGATTCTTTACCAGTGGACCACCGGGGAAGTCCCTCTAATTGGTTTTTGTTTTATTTTATTTCCTTTTCAGAAGGGATGTGGAGAGAAGAGCTGAGTAAACTTTCTGAGTGCTTTATGTCCGAAAATGTCTCTCTTTTATCCTCACATTTAAATAGTAATTTGGCTATTAAATAAATTCAAATGTCTCTATGGTTAGCATTTTGAAGATATTGAACTGATGTTGCCAAAAAGAAACCTGACTTCATTCTTTTGCAGTTGGTAAATCTGATTTTTTAAATGAGCATTTAATTTAGAATTTCTACTTTAGCCTTCATGTTCTGAGATTTCACTATGATGAATCCAAATGTGGGTTAAAATTTTTTATTGGTACATGGTGGACCCTTTCAATCTGAAGACTTACTTTTTAAAAAATTCTGGTAATCTCTGGCTATTATTTCTTTAAATAGTGCGTCCTTTCTATTGTCTTTGCCTATATCTCTGAAACTCTTATTAGATAAATATTAACACTTCTGAATCTATCCCTTGTATCCTTAAGTTTTCTTTTTACCACCCATCTCTTTTATTTGTGCTGCATTCCAGAAGAATTCCTAGATCTCATCGTCCAGTTCCCCTGTTCACTCTTTAAATGTGCTCATTCTGATATTAGCCCATCTATTTTTTAATTTCAATAATTATATTTTTATTACAATATCTCTAATTGTTTCTTTTTTACAACCAGTTCTTTCTTTTTCTTAAATGAAGTACCCTTCCTTATCTCTCTTAGGATTTATCATTACATTTATTTTAAAGTCTAGTTCTGGTTACCCTATTAACTCCCTTTTCTCAGATGTGCATTCATCCGTTAGATTTATGATCTCTTTTTTCTAATATTGCACACCTCAAGCAATTGGCGATTCTTGACTGTGTGCATTTTTGCAGTTGCAGTGTCTGGTTAGGCTGACAGCTGTCTCTGGTTGAGCAGTTTGCTTATAGAGAAGGGCAAAACAGCTGCTGGGACTTGTACTCCACACCACTTTGATGGGCAGGACCTGCTGCTGGGTGGAAGCTCGGCAGCTGGTCTTCTGGGCTTGGATGTTTTTCATTCCTTCCAGACTTTGACAGCCACTCAGTACGTGGCCCTTTCTCATTAATCCAAGTACTTACCCCCAGAGCTCTTACACGCAAGGTACGTGGAGAAATACAAGGTCGATTGGCCTGGCTGCTCCGCTACAGTTCTCTAAAATCCCCCCATCAGTTTCCCCATAGGCACTATTTTTTTTTTTTTTCACTTTTCTCCCATCACCTCTGGACATGGAACACCTTGGTGTTCTTCCCTCCTTTGGGGGTGGCTCACTTGAGCTATTGCTGCTGATGATGTTCTCTTTAATCCAATCCTGCCTGCTTTCAGTCTCATGGAAATCCTTCACACTGTTGGACCATAAAGAAAGCCTGTACTTGTTTTTGAATTATATCTTGTCTCCCCTATCTTTTCTAAGGCTGGGCATGGGCTCAGTCTGCCATATATGTATATGTAATTCTGTATTTTTCCACTTAATATTTTGTTAAAAACGTATTTTCAGATATGTGAGTATAAATGTGTGTGTGTGTGTGTGTGTGTGTGTGTGTGTGTGTGTGTATTTCCTAGCTGTGTCTGCTGACAGGCCCCAGAGGCAGTGTAGTAGTAGAGAGTACACTTATTGTCCAAATCTTGGTTTCTGAATACTATTATCCACTAAAAGTAACCAAGGCTTCTTTGGAGAAATGACAGATTCTAGGACTGAGGCACGGACAGTACAAGGTAAGCCTGGAACTTACCAGTACTATCTAGTTGCATCACATAGTATGGAAGTGCCAGAAAAAATGATGGGGTTCTATCAAAAGGATGTAGGAGTCAGTCAAAGGGGTTTCCACTGGCCAAATCTGGGACAACTTGGGCATCAAAATAAATAATGATATAATAAATAATAACCCATAAAATAAAAATAAATAAGAATCCATGCTGATAAAAAATGAATAAATATATAAATGGAGAAGAAGGGAAAGTTCTTCCTTAGGGCAGAATTACGACTAGTAAAAAAGGACTGATGGAATCAGGAAACTGCCATTTGGCAACCACCATAGTAAGAAATGTTTCAAACAAGTATCAACAGATGCTAAAGCTAGTGGGTAAAAATTTAACAGGAAACAGGATATTTACATAGTCTCAGAGTATCTCCCCATGAGATGCTTATGAATTATAAAGGGAAGAGTAGTAAATTTACAGTGGAGAAACCTGACAGTCACCACCTTAACTGAGTGATTACATCACCAGTTATGTGACAAGGAGACACCATATGCCTCTTGATTTTTTTAAAATTTATTTTATTGAAATATAGATGATTTACAATGTTGTGTTCATTTCTACTGTACAGCAAAGTGATTCCATTATACATCTATGTACATTCTTTTTCAAATTCTTTTCCATTATGGTTTATCACAGGATATTGAATACAGTTCCCTGTGCTGTACAGTAGGACCTTGTTGTTTATCCATCCTTTATATAATAGTTTGCATCTGCTAACCCCAAACTCCCAATCCTTCCCTCTCCCACCGCTCCCCCATCCCCTTTGGCAACCACAAGTCTTGAACCATGTTAATTTTCACATACTCAGAAAAAATTAAATGAACAACAATATGGAAAAACTATAAAATGAAATTGTAGGGGAGGAAGACATTTCTTGGTTCTTTGGCTGGCCAAATAATATTTTTTTCCAGTTTATTCTTTTTTCTTTTTGAATTTTATTTTATTTTTTTATAAAGCAGGTTCTTGTTAGTTATCTGTTTTATACATATTAGTGTATATATGTCAATACCCATCTCCCAAATGACACCATATGCCTCTTGATTTGATAAGGACACACCATCACCTCTGTCATGTTTCTGACAAAAATTCATAACCAGAATCTAATCATGAGGAAACATCAGATAAACACAAATTGAGGGACATTCTACAAAATAACTGACCTGTGCTATTCAAAGTTACCAAAATCATGAAAGACAAAAAGGAGTGAGACATTGTTCCAGATTAAAGGAGACTAAAGACACATGACAACTAAATGCAAAGTGTGATCCAATTTTGTATCCTGAACCAGAAGAAACATTCTTTTCCCCTTTTGCTATAAAGAACATTGCTGGGATTTTGGTGAAATGTTTGTCTGTGGATTAAGCGATGGGATTGTATCATTATTAATTTCCTGACTTTCTTTGCTTCTTGTTATGTAAAAAAGTCTTTATGTTTAGAAAAAACACACTGAGTATTTATTGATAAACAAACCAACACACACACGCGCGCACACGCACGCACATTATGTAAAAATGTCTTTATTTTTAGAAAAAACACACTGAGTATTTATTGATAAACAAATCAACACACATACACGCACGCACACACAGGCACATATTTTTATGCCATTAAAAAGTCTTCCATAAACATGCATTGTAGGACCTGCATAATACTCCCCTGGCTGGGTACACTGTAATTTATTAATCGTAAGCTTCATGTTGGACATCCTATTATTTCTCATTTTTCCCAATGATAAATAATACTGACGTGAACACCGTTATATTTAATACTCTGTCCACATTTCAGATTCCTTCCTTAGGATAACTCTATAGAAATGTTCATTACTGTCCAGGAGTATGAACATTTTAAGATTCTTAATACATACTTGATTCATATGAATAGGAATAACCCACTCATGTTCATGCATGTTCTCATTCATTTAAAAATTTTACTAATTTGAGGGGAAAGAGGGGAATTATATTTTGTATTGTTTTAATTTGGCATTTCCTTAATCATTTGAGAGGATTTATTTTTCCCTAAGAAGAATAGATTTTGTGTTTGTTCCTGAGGGGATTTGTGACAGCCATACATTCTTCCTGGGGCTGAGAATAGCAAAGCAGCTTATAACTTCTGAGAAGTAATAAATAGTGATTACCATACTAGAGCATGCAGTCAAATCATTTGTGACACAAACACATCACCACACAAGATTGAATTGACAATTTATTTAGACTCCTAGAACGAAGAAACACAGTATCTCCAGGGAATGGTAAAGAGTAGGTGACAGAAGGAAGTAATCTCCTTGCCTGTTTGTTTACTTACTCCCCTCTTTCCCTCTTCACATCTCCCCCACTCCTCCCTTCTAAATATATGCATACATATATAATCTGTAGTGTGTATATATAATATAGACAGATAGATACACACACACATATAATGTATGCATTACAGTATAATGTTACATATTATCATTATTAATATAATATAATCCGTGATAATGTAACGTATGCATGACTTTTCCAGGCATCAAGAGGGTTCAGAGGGGTGAGGCCAGCTGCCTTTCCTCTGGGGGCATACACTCGAGTGAAGGCAACAAGATACACGCCTCAAGATTCCAAGTCAAGGGGGCTAAGCCTGGCCCCCACATCCTTTACAAGCCTCTTCATTGCCTACCAACCTGAGTTCTGCATTTTCTCTAAAACCCTCTTGCTTTTCTTTCTTGGCACTTTGCTATGCCTGGAGTCCCCTTGACTTACTGCCCCTCAACTAACCTGATCATCCTTCAAAGGCTCACTCAGATGCCATCTCTTCCAAAAAGCCTTCTCTGACTTCCCACTCTTAGATGCAATGGTGTCTGGGCTTTCTCTGCACTCTCTACCTCTCGCATAGCACTCAGCACTTTAGACTTGGCGCTGCGGCTATTATTGCACTTGTCATATATCCTCAATTAGGCTGTAGGCTCCTAAAGGGCAGGACCTGGTCTGATGCATCCCTGAATCCCTATGTCACCTATCACAGATCCTGGCATAGAGAAGGCATTCCGTGAACATCGGGATAAGTGAATGAATGAGCACATCCATGCAATATCCTTCAATATCACAGTTTTCCCACATCATCTAAAATGTGCACAATGTGTGTACAAGAATCAACTGAGTGTTATCACCTCTGAGTGACTGCACACAGGTTGGTCTGTGGGCAAATTTCCAAAGGGAAAGCAGGAACTGGGCGTGTGAGTGTGGAAAGGGTACTGGACTGGAAATCAGGAAGCCTGGGTTTCTACCCCAGCCCTGCTGCTACCCAATTGTGTGACCTTGGAAGTTCATTTCTTCCTTCCTGGGCCTTGATATCCCCATCTGTAGAATGGGAGCTGGGAGTGATCTCCAACGATCTTTCCTTCTTACACATTTACCCTTTGGACACAAAGTGTGTGCATTGCCCTGGCAGCTCCTGAAAGCCCTCAGTACTCAGAGACTAACCCAGAAAAGAGAAAGTACATGGAAGCTATTGGGAGAATATAAGCTCTCTATTTTCTTAAAGGCTGTGGAGTTTCTAGAGATATTTTCCATGTGATACATTTTCTCTCTTAGGTTTCATAAATTATTTCACTTACATACACTTATATACATGTGGCCTGTCTTAAAAAGTAATCATGAATATGAAGGGCAAGCCTAGGCACAGCCCAGAAGATTAGCTGTCAAAATACAAAGGTGAGTCCATTTTCTATGGAAATGTATATATTCCCATAGAAAAGGGCTATGAAGTTTACACACCAAACTGATACTAATGGTTTCCTCTGGGGAGGCAGGAAGGGTACCGGAGTCAGGGGCTCCCAAAAGACTTTAGCCTTATCAGCAATGTTCAATTTTTTACAAGGAGAATGTATCCATGTATTATTTATATAATTAAAAATTAAATAATAATAAATTAAATGTTCAGGTGGTATTTAGTGCTGCACTGCCATAAATTTGGGTCTTGACACCTATATATCTCTTTATTTTTATATCCCCATCTGTTTGTCTGTCTACCTATCCATCTTCTGTCTAAATATGAGGATGGGAAATCATTAAACTTCTAGCAACAAGGGACTGGTTAAAGTTGCTTCAATTCATAAGAATATTCTGCAAGCATTAAAACTCCTGTTTCCTAAGAGTATATACTTTCATGGAAAAGAGGCAGGCTAAGTGGGGAAAAGACTTGAGGACGTGGGGAGGGGGAAGGGTAGGCTGTGACAAAGTGAGAGAGTGGCATGGACATATATACACTACCAAATGTAGAATAGATAGCTAGTGGGAAGCAGCCACATAGCACAGGGAGATCAGCTTGGTGCTTTGTGACCACCTAGAGGGGTGGGATAGGGAGGGTGGGAGGGAGGGAGACGCTAGAGGGAAGAGATATGGGAACATGTGTATATGTATAACTGATTCACTTTGTTATAAAGCAGAAACTAACACACCATTGTAAAGCAATTATACTCCAATAAAGATGTTAAAAAAAAAAAAAAGAACCAACAGTCAAAGCTTTACAACAAAGGATAGACTTAAAGTAAGAGCAGTATCATGGAGAATGCAGTCCAGGAGGAGGAAATGTCAGAGACATTCACAAAAGGGGTCACATGTTTTCTGGGATTGGGCATCAGACTTGCTCCTGAGCTTCCTGGCAGCCAGGGGGAAAAAAGGAAAATACAATTCCTTCCATAATTATTCAAAAGAAGGATGCATATCATTTAGGCAGAGGAAGAAGACTTGCTATGAAATTCTAAACATAATTTAATCTAAGTATCGTTATTATTGTCCCATGAGGAAACTGAGGCTCAGAATGATTTAGTAACTTGTCTAATATCCCATAACCAGTAAGTGGTATGGCAGGACATTAAACTGGTGCTCTTCCATTCGTTACCTTGTTTAATCCTTGCAAAGGCAGTAAGAAGTAAGTCTTATTGTTCCTGTTTTAGAGATAAGGAAATGGTGGCTCACAAAGGTTGATGTGAAGGAAAAGGCAAAACTAGAATTCAGACCCATGTCTTAGGACTCCAGCTCCAGGAGGCCACCAAGGGCCTCTGAAGCACCTCATCTCCCACCATCATGTTGTCCCCTCCCCTCCAAGGAGTGCCCAAATATCCCACTGCTTGCCTTTCTGCCGACATAGTTCTTTTCACCTAATTCCCCATTACTGGCATCTCTTCCATCATTGCACTTCTTGGAAAAGTCTTCTTATTCTTTAATATCTATATCAAACCTCACCTTCTTTGCTCTCCTTGGTATTTGGGATCATGACTTCATTTGAACACTTACCAGGACATACTATAATTGTATATTAACAAATCTATTGTCCTCTGTGGAGAGGACATTTTGAGTTTCATGAGAATCTGGATTTTATCTTAACCATCTTTATGCCCAGAGCCTAACACTGTGCCTGGCACATAGTAGCTGCTCAAAAATGTTGGCTGAATGGATGTGTAATATCTATGAGTCTGCCCTTGTTCTGGGTGGCAGAGAGCATACAGTGATGTATGACAGTGTACCTATCCCAGAATGATTTTTTTTTTCATTGAAGTGTAGTTGATTTACAATGTTGTGTTAGTTTCAGGTGTACTGCAAAGTGATTCAGTTGTGTGTGTGTGTGTGTGTGTGTGTGTTTGTGTGTATATATATATATTCTTTTTCAGATTCTTTTCCCTTATAGGTATTACAAAATATTGAGTTTTGTTCCTCATGCTACACGGTAGGTCTTTGTTGGCTACCTTTTTTTTTTATCACACCATGCGGCTCAAGGGATCTTAGTTCCCCAACCTGCGATTGAACCTGTGCCCCCTGTGGTGGAAGTGTGGAGTCTTTTTTTTTTTTTTTAACATCTTTATTGGAGTATAACTGTTTTACAATGGTGTTTTACAATGGTGTGTCAGTTTTCCCATCCTCCCTACCCCACCCCTCTAGGTGGTCACAAAGCACCGAGCTGATCTCCCTGTGCTATGCGGCTGCTTCCCACTAGCTATCTATTTTACATTTGGTAGTGTATATATGTCCATGCCACTCTGGCAGCCAGGGACGTCCCGGTTACCTATTTTATATACAGTAGTGTGTATATGTTAATACCAAACTCCTAATTTATCCCCCCCCCTTTCCTCTTAGGTAACCATGAGTTTGTTTTCTATGTCCAGAATGATTTATAATTTCATTGAAAATACAAGAAACAACACATGTGAAGCAAGCAGAGAACAAAATATATGCAATCAGATGGCAAATTGTGTGGTTCAAATTCCAAGTGTTGATGTGGAAAAGGGGGGTGAGATTTTATGGCCAGGAGTGTCAGAGGAAGATTTAGGAACTTGAAGCAGATGTGGGTGTGGGTTAAAGCCCTCCCCTTAGTGGGCTCCACAGTACTTTTTATGCAACAGTGTAGGTTGATCAGATAAGCTGAAGAAAGACTGAGTAGAATGAATACATCGATGAGTAGAATGAATCTCCACGGATCATGGAATCGTAGACTTTCCTAAACTAGTAAGAAGGATATTAAAAATTGTTCTGCCAAACAAAAGAGGAAAGGGAGGCCCAGAGAAATTAACTTCTGTTCATTTCAACTAACGTTCTTTTTGTAAAATTTAACTTGTTAGAAGCTCAGTGTATTTTTAAATGTTTAAAGTATCTTAATGCGTGATTAGAACTCTAATAATCAATAACCTTAATATCTTATGATTGAGAGTTAAAATCTGATAAGCTATTTAATTTCTAAATCTGATACCTCTATTTTCTCACAAAGTGAAATGTGATGGGATTACTTTCAGGACAGTCACACCCTCCTTGGTGTGTCATTGAGAAGGTCACTGAGGGTCATAATTATCTCCTCCTTAATGTGCCATTGTCCAGCTGAGACATTTCTTGAAACACTGTGTTCTTGTCCAGGGTTTCTAAGCCTGTCAATGTCAATTGCTTTCGCTCTTACACTAACACATGTTGTCACATGAAAACATAAAGCCCTTTTTGTGATGATATGGGAAACTATTATGGGAGCCTACCAGGACTTTGAGAATAAGGATACCCTCTGTAATGATCAGGGTCAGAGTAAGAAGTAGGATTCACCCCCCCCAGGTGATTCAAATGAAGATACTTGATAGAGGGAGATACAGCGATATGAGCAGAATTCAGGGAACCAACAAAGGATGTTGGGGCACTCAGAGAGCAGCATCTGAGAGAGAGAGGGAAAGCTGTTACCACCCTTAGGTCTGAAGGGATAAGAAGAGTAAATAAGGGACTTCCCATCAGGAGCTATAGCCTTGGAGGGAGGCAGCCAAATACAGGCCATCACAGCAGGGAGATAGAGGGAAAGAAAAAGATCTGACCCATATCTCTTCCTGTCCCCAATCTCCTTCCAACCACAAGTGAACTGGCAGAGGAGGCCAAGGGTGCATCCACAGGGGCAGACTTTGGGGCACGGAATAGAGCAGAGAATAGCTCTGGGTAGGGTGTGTGTGTGTTGCCAGGGAGCCGGGGATGGCTAGCCAGTACACTCTCAGAGAGCCAAACTAGGAAAACCTACACATCATGGATGCCATCAGCCACTCTAAAGCAACCCTCGGTAGGTGACTGGAAGGTTTGAGTGCACCAAAGGCTCATTCCTGGGAAGCAGACCTGGAATGTGATTTCAGTTAAGGCACTTGATTCAAAATGAATTGCATTGTATCCAATCTGGGAGTTGTAAGAACTCTCAATAGGAGTATGGACAGCTGGGTGAGGACTCAAAATGCAGAATTTGGCCACGTGTCTCCACACTGTCAGGGGAGAAGGTGGGCTTACTGTCAGCCCCCGTGAGCCTGCCTCCAGAGAGAGTTGGATGCATCAGACTGTCATAGCCTAGTGACACCTGCCGTGAAAGCACCTGCTCCCTCCCAGGGTTCCGAACTCCCCAGACAGCCTGTGTTTAGCATTTGACTTCTGTATGTGCTGATCAGCCCACAAAGGGTTCTGATTCTCTTGACAATTATAGCTCATGCTAAGTTAATAAATTGGCCTCTGGTGTATCTGATGAACTTGGGAATTCTGAATCAGGGCCCACTCTATAGCTCCCCAACCACCTTTACTTTCATTTCCAGAACCCAGTCACATCCAGATTCTATACCCAAGTGTCTAAAGCTCTGGTGCAGAGGACCAGATTCTGGAGTGAAGGCCTGCACCGGGGCTTTGCCTCTCTGGACAACCAGCCAGACTCACCAGAACACATCTGTACTTCATTTCTCCAGCTGTGGTGGGCCGCTGACAATCCACACTCTACTTGCCTTTTCAATGCTTGTTCTTACTACACTGTAAACCCCAAAGCTGGCCAGGGGCTGTAAGACCAAGCATCCCAATCCCTCCCCACCTTCTTTTTTTCAGAGAAGAAGGAAATCCCAAAAAGAGGGAATGACTTTTCCAGGGTATTAGCACATATTTGTGTCTCACTTCGCATTCTTTTTCATAGTAGGAAGGAGCATGATGAATGGATAGATGCATGCATGGTTGGATGCCTGGAGGCTTGAATGAATGGATGGTGCATGGATCCTGTATGGATGGATGCATGGATGGATGGATGGTGCTATAGCCAGGAGTACCCCTTAACACACACTCTTTTGTGGTTGGGCAGAGGCTCTGGGCCACCACTGAGGCCATGATGGATATTTCCAAGCATACTGACAATGTCCCACCTCAGGCATTTTATCTCCTTTTCTGCCTCAAATCTTCTTTTTTTTTAATTGAAGTATAGTTGATTTACAGTGTTGTGTTAATTACTGCTGTACAGCAAAGTGATTCAGTTATACATATACATACATTCTTTTTTATATTCTTTTCCATTATGGTTTATCACAGGATAGTGAATATAGTTCCCTGTGCTATACAGTAGGACCTTGTTATTTATCCATTCTATATGTAATAGTTTGCATCTGCTAACCCCAAACTCCCACTCCATCTCTCCGCCACCCCTCCTCCCCACAAGTCTGTTCTCTATGTCTGTGAGTCTGTTTCTGTTTTGTAGAGAAGTTCATTTGTGTCATATTTTAGATTCCACATATAAGTGATATCATATGGTATTTGTCTTTCTCTTTCTGACTAATTTCATTTACTGTGATAATCTCTAGGTCTATCCATGTTGCTGCAGATGGCATTATTTCGTTCTTTTTTATGGTTGAGTAGTATTCCATTGTATATATGTACCACATCTTCTTTATCCATTCATCTATTGATGGACATTAAGGTTGTTTCCATGTTGTGGCTATTGTGAATATTGCTGCTGTGAACATAGAGGTGCATGTATTTTTTTGGATTATAATTTTGTCTGGATATATACCCAGGAGTGGGATTGCTTGATCATATGGCAACTCTATTTTTAGTTTTTTTGAGGAGCCTCCACACTGTTCCCCATAGTGGCTACACCAATTGACATTCCCCCCAACAGTGTAGGAGGGTTCCCTTTTCTCCGCACCTCCTCCAGCAGTTGCTATTTGTAGACATTTTATTGATGGCCATTCTGACCGGTGTGAGGTGGTACCTCATTGTAGTTTTGATTTGCATTTCTCTAATAATTAGCAATGTTGAGCATCTTATCATGTTCTGCCTCAAATCTTTTCTCAAAGCTGCAGAAGCTCACTCAGCCTAATTGCAGGGCCGCCTCAAAGTGCAGAGGAGTCAACATCCCCAGGGGTAGCCCTCTGCCATGGAGGATGAAAATCAGTGCTCGAATGCCCCAGCCTCCCATCCTTCAAAGGAACAATTCTAAGATGCTTTCTAGATAATTATTCAGAGATTTGCCAGCAGGATTGAGGCCCACCTGCCCACAGCAGTAACCAACTCACACCCTTTACTGACTTTTCACCCTTTCCCGTCTCACTCCCCCCATTCACTCAATCCTGCTTCCTGGGATCATCTCCCCAAACCTACCTGCACTCAAGTCCTTGTCTCAGGCTCTGATTTTAGGAGAACACAAATGAAGACCCTGCTCAAACTGGTCTATTCCTCTTCCCCTAGAAGAAAGATGCTGATACCTATTGAGGCATGTACGCATGTCCTCTTTCCCAATGAGAAATCCAAGGCTCGGAGGGGTTAAAGAACCTTTCCAAATTCACAGGACAGTAAGTGACGTTGCTGTGCTGGGTGGGTACCAACTCAGAGGACACTTCTTAGTCATGGACCTACAGAATCTCATAGCTGGAAGGACTCTTAGAATCATCTAGTGCAGTGTTCTCAACCTATTATTACCTTCACCAAGAGTGGTTTTTTTGTTTGTTTGTTTTGTTTTTAAGACTGTTTTTTGACCTTTTTTTTTTACCCTAATCGCTGCTCCCATGAAATTTTAATATCACAGATGTATTGTATATCCATTTATGCACTGTGTGTGTGTGTCCTTGGCTAGATATTCTTTCAGATATTGTTGACATTTTTTCTTTTCAGCACTTGACATAATTATTGATGGATTGAATAACTTAGAAGAATGAAATAGTAAAAAACTTTTTATTTAATTCTCAAAGCCCAAGTCACACACAAAATCACTGAGAAATAAACATAAACAACACCCAGGAGGCGGTGAATGGCAGCCAATAGGTCACACGGGCCACCTCTTGTGATAGGACTTTGTGATGGAGCGAGGGATGAAGAGAAAAATCCTCCAATCCATCCCCCGTAGTTTTGCAGTACTGATCTCGCATGCATTTTGTGTATCCTCCGTGAACTTAATGATAATGACAAAGAAAACCTGATGAGAGAAATAAGTTAAACACTAAGAAATAAGATTTTGTCAGATAGGGTTGAGCTTTGGAGGGCCACAAGCCATTGTAATATCTAAGACTGTTTTGCCTCCAAAACCAATGTTCACCCCCTTGAGTGTGATGAGAATGCGTGAGTTAGTCCAACACCATCATTCTACTGATTAGAAGGACACCAGGAGCTGGAGGAACGGTCACAAGAGGGGATCAGGTAGAGCTGGAATGAAAACCAGCTCTTCAGATTCTAAGCTCAGAGCCCATTTTGTGTCACCCAAGAACCCGGCTCACCAGTCCATGTGAATTGGGCCCAGGCTCAGCCAGTCTTGGTGCTCTTTGACCCTCAGTTTTTGTTGGGAGAAAAAAAAGTCTTCATTTTGCTGTGGAATGTGCCATGATTATTAAGCTGTGTTACAGTTGCTCCCCAACTCAATTTCTGCTGGGGCATATGAAAGCAGAGAGCTAATTATATGATAGTAATTACCTGGAAATTATATGTTTATTGGTTTTCCACTAGCAGATACTACTATTTTTGAGCTTTTCATTGTTCTGTTCAGTGACAGGAGTCACACTGTCTCTACTCCAAATGTGCCCTCCGATCTCATGATTAGCAGACTTTTTAAATCGGGCCACTGCCAGCAGCACGGAAAGCCTCCTGGGTAGGAAAAGGAGCATGTTGACTCAGTCCATGCAGGAGGCACCCAGAAGTCTCCATCACCCACATGCACGTGCACCTTACTTCTTGACCGGAGCCTTTAATTATAAAGTGCTCAGCACCCTCTGGTCTAAATGAAGCACATTCCTATCTTTGCCCTTGGACACTGGGAATAGTATCCAATAGGAAGGGGCCTCATCTGCCACCGGATGTATTT
The DNA here is from genome assembly GCF_002837175.3 of Physeter macrocephalus. Lineage (NCBI taxonomy): Eukaryota > Metazoa > Chordata > Mammalia > Artiodactyla > Physeteridae > Physeter > Physeter macrocephalus. The sequence goes on from NC_041224.1 coordinate 60,475,765, forward strand.
ATCTACCCTTCAGTTATGTGCCTTGGTTAATTGTCGCTTTTCTACCAGCTCTTCTTATGACAGAGATCCTGAGCCTTGCCTGTAATTATAGTGAGAAAATATTTCTGTGAGCTTTTAAAAGGAAGCCTAAACTGGGTCAAAACGTTGAAGGTGGGACGGTCAGGGAGCAAGGGTCAAAGCCAGCTTTTCTCTGATGAGTTGGTTTCCAGGGGCTTTGAGTGCTTTCTGCCACTTGAGGTCCCTTGCCTGAAATTCTACCATCAGCATCTCATTCAATTGTTGTTATTATTACAATTTAGATTTATAGACAACATCTGTGGAGGATTTTACAGTTGACGAAGTGCCTTTTACATGAAGTGCCTCACTTATCTGCAAAAGTGCTGAGAGCAGTTAGGTGACTTGGCTGTACTCACTCAGCCATTAAAATGTATCTCCTTGCCAGTCTGGAAGGGCCAGAGGGCAAGCTGCACCCAGTCCTATTGACGCTTCAGTGTGGGTAAGGAGCCAGCATACAGCACCAGTCGCTCTGTACGTGTCCTCTATTCACGGTAGGACCTCAGCACCTCGCACAAGGCCCAACACATGGTAGGACAGAGGAAAGGTTTACTGAGTGAGTGATTGCATGCATCTAACACAGAGATTTATGAGATTATTGTTAACTTACGGGTCCTCTCCCTGTTCAATACATTCTCACCTCCATGCCTTTGCTCATGATGCCTGCTTGGAGCCCCCTCCTGTTTCTCTAAATGTGGCCATCAGCTTTGCATAAATTCTCCTAAGTCAGAGACCCTCTCAGGACAACTGACCCACAGGGATCTCTTCCTTTTCTGTACTCTTCCAGCCCTCCTCACCTAAATCATCATTCTACTCACTTAACCTTGACATCAGGTTGGAAATCAATTAATCAACTGCCCAACCACTTCATTAAACAGATGAAGAAACCAGTCTACAGAGGTAAGCAGCCTTGCCCAAGCCCCAGACAGCCCAGTGAGTCAATGGCAGCGTTAACACCAGAGTCGTGATCTTTAGATTAGCCATCCAGTGTAATCAAAGGATAGGAAATAGGTTTCATCATAATTTTCAGCTTTGCTCAGGCTGTGGTGGCTGCCTGGAGTGAGGGCCAGAGAAGGCTTGTGAAGGAGTAGTCCACTTGGTGGGAAAGAGTGCTGAGATTGTTGAATCAGGTCTGCCAGGCTGTGGGAATGAGTGTGTGGGATGGAGAGTGGCTCACGTCGCAACATTTGGGACCTCCTGTTAACCTGACCTGAATCTTCTACTGCTATTGATGCTCTTGGCTGCCCCTTCTCTCTCCCAGGTCTTAGTGAATGGATTCACTAAGCTCTTTTTGCTCACACTGAAAAGAACACCACAGTCTGAAGGGCAGCCCCAGAGCCAGGTCAGGACCTCTCTCCTGCTCAGTTTGTGATAGGAATATGGTATTGCCTACTCTTCCCCACCATCTTGCCCCAACCCCAGAGATGATTTCAAAACTTTGGCCATGTGTTTGTATAATTACAGGAGCAGCCTTTAAGGGACAAGCAGCTCAGTAATGGAATTTAAAAAAAAATTTTTATTGGAGTATAGTTGATTAATAATGTTGTGTTAGTTTCAGGTGTACAGTAAAATGAATCAGTTATACATATACATATATCCATTCTTTTTTAGGTTCTTTTCCCACATGGGCCATTACAGAGTACTGAGTGTTAGTTTCAGGTGTACAGTAAAATGAATCAGTTATACATATACATATATCCATTCTTTTTTAGGTTCTTTTCCACCCAGGGCCATTACAGAGTACTGAGTAGAGTTCCCTGTGCTATACAGTAGGTCCTTATTAGTTACCTATTTTATATATAGTAGTGTGTATATGTCAATCTCAATCTCCCAGTTTATCCCTTCCTCCCTTCCCCCCCACTGGTAACCATAAGTTGTTTTCTACATCTCTAACTCTATTTCTGTTTTGTAGATAAGTTCATTTGTACCCTTTTTTTTTAGATTCCACATATAAGTGATATCATATGACATGTGTCTTTCTCTGTCTGACTTACTTCACTCAGTATGACAATCTCTAAGTCCATCCATGTTGCTGCAAATGGCACTATTTCATTCTCTTTTTATGGCTGAGTAATAGTCCACTGTGTATATGTACCACATCTTTTTTATCCATTCCTCTGTTGATGGACACTTAGGTTGCTTCCATGTCCCGGCTATTGTAAACAGGGCTGCAATGAACATTGGGGTGCATATATATTTTCGAATTATGGTTTTCTCTAGATATATGCCCAGGAGTGGGGTTGCTGGATCATATGGTAGCTCTATTTTTAGTTTTTAAAAGAACCTCCATACTGTTATCCATAGTGGCTATACCAATTTACATTCCCATCAACAGTGTAGAAGTGTTCCCTCTTCTCCACACCCTCTCCAGCGTTTATTGTTTGTAGATTTTTTGATGATGGCCATTCTGACTGGTGTGAGGTGATACCTCATTGTAGCTTTGATTTGCATTTCTCTAATAATTAGTGATGTTGAGCACTCTTCATGTGCTTTTTGGCCATTCAGTAATGAAATTTAAAAATGCCAACAGAGCCAAGGAAGCTTGTTTGAAATGAGGAAGGGGGTTTAAGGAAAAGATCAAGCACGATGCAGTAATAATGTGCAGTACCAGCTCCACTAAGAGAGAAGCAGGTTTGCAAATTAGGGGACAATTAGGAAAATGTTTCTCTTCTTCCTTGTGAGTTTGGAAGAGTAGTGGCAAACACAGATGCCTATAGGGGCAACACAGATAATATAAATGAGTGAATCAGCCTAGGTGTATGACACTAGGGAACAGTGGGGACTGTGGCTAATTGAGAAGGCATGCCCTACTTAAAGGAGTTCAAATTCTCAAACATTTTTGAAAACACAGCACTCACCAAATAGAAGATGTTTTCAGCCTTTATTTAGCTTTAGGGCTTTAGACTGAAACTCTGTCCATTAGAGATGAGTGTATATCTGATCTAAAGTTACCAACAGGTTAATCAGAAAAATAAAGAAGCCTACCTGATTCTCACAGGGTAGTGGTAGTGGGGACTGGGGCAGGGGGTGGATTCTAGAGGAGACTGGTGAGACCCTCCCCAACCTCTGACTATCTTGTGGAAGAGAGTGCCACTACCCTGTGTGGTCTGTCCTGCCGCACTCTGGCTATCATTCCAGACCAAATAACTCATACCTAAGGAACTGTACTGCTGGGGTAGGGAATGCTGTAAAGTGAGATCAAGTCCTGGGATTTAAAGGTGGGGTTTCCTAAAAAGTGGGAGCAGATTTTTGAGGCAGAGTAGAGAGATCTGCAAGGCAGAAGTAAAAAAGAAGAAGCTTTCTCAGAGAAACATGAGGCTAGGGCACAGGGTTAGGGACTGGCAAGGCCCCAGGTGGGGCTGAGCTGTGCAATGTGGCAGCCCTGGAGGCCTGTGGTACCCACAGACATACCTGGGATGACTTCTTGGTCCTAAACTTCTTGGTTTCACTTCTTGGCACTCTTTCTCAATCTATGGGGGAAGAAATCATATTTAGCATGCATGCTTAAGTTTTTTTCCATTGCTGCATTGAGATTGTCCCTAGTTACCCTACCTTCCTAGTTTAGCCTCATATGATGATGCCAGTGAAGAATAAAGGGAGGGGGCAGGAGAGTGAGAGTGGCCTGCCCCTCCCGTTTGGAGCAAGCAGCTTGCTCTCAAGGGGACCATGAAAAGGTCCCAGGAGGCCCCAGCGAGGAGAGAGGAGTACATGGTGATAGAGGGTCCCTGCTATTCAAATCCCCTCTTTTCTAATATACCATGGAGGACTGTAACCCCCAAAAGGGGAAGCCGCTGAAATTTGGAGTAGCCTGCCTGACCTAACCCTCCGAAGGAGCCGGTGTAATAAATGCTCCAGCTCCTTCACAGGAGGGTTGGGTAACTCAGTGCAGTGGAAACTGTAAAATGCTTGGGAAAATAGAGTCCTATAAATGCAAAATATTATGATGAACCCTCCCTTCTCACACTTTTCACCGTCATGAGATGTTTGTCTTTAAGGCCCAGTCAGAATGATTTGTCTTATTAAACTCAACCAAACTGATAAGCAAACATTCAGAGGAACTCCAGGCCCTTGGAAATAGCAGCCCTTGCATCAGCATCTCTTCCCTGGGAGGAGACAGAATGTGGGCCAGTGGGAAGAGCATGGACTGGGGCTTCTGGCAAGTCTGGGTTTGAATCTCAACTTCACAAACGGTGGAACTTACCCTCTCTGAGCCTCAGTTTCCTCCCCTATAGGAGGGGGTGATGACACCTCCCTCACCAAGCTGCCACGAAGCTGGTTGAAATGGTCCCTCCAAGTCCCTGAAAATTTGAGCAGCATAAAGTGGTGTTACGGGTAAATTTTTACACAGATGGGAAGGAAAGAAAGTCTGTTGGATGCTCAGATGACGTTTATACTTTCTGTACAGAAAGTTCCCCAAGGAACAGACCAGGGACAAATGAGCTGTGTCTCTAGTAAGATAGCATTCTTTCATTATAGAAGATGTATGATTTGCCACAAGGGACCTGTGAAAACTACCTCTTGGGCCTGTGAAAACAGACTCTGCAGCCCTTGGGAGCCTGAGAGGCCAAAGGTCAAGGCCCAGGGAAATGGCTGCGTCTCAGGACTTGGGGCAGTGTGGGACTGCTTACCCTCATGAGGCCCCCTGGGCGTGATCACCAGGTACTACTGATGTCTGCATACCTCTGGGCATTCTCTCAAGCAAAGCTTTCCTGTGACTGGGAAATCTGCAGCCCTACTCAGCACATAGGCAGTGACAGAGCAGCAAACAGCTTGTGTCTGTTTCCTAGTGGCTTGTTCTCTGGGACACAGAAAAAAACATGGCTACCACCAGCATTCAGACCCATCTAGTAAGGCAATGAGAGCTCCTGGGTTCAGAACCACCTCTTCTTAATTGGAAAGAAGGTCTTCCTCTTTGGCCAGAGGATAAAGTCTAAGCCCTGAAGCCTCACCTAAGGCTCCCCAACGTGGCTCAAGCCCACTGGCTCAGGTTCATTGTTACCCATGGCCCCTCGAGCTCAGAGCCCAGCCCGTTACATGCTTTCTGCCTTTATGCACATACTCCCTCATGCCCCATTTCCACCAGCTCCATACCTGCCTCTTTATCAAAGCGTCTGAGAAAACGTCTACTTTTCCCCCGCAAAAGGGCAAGATACTCCCTTCATCGCATCCTAAACCGTCAAACTTGGCTGATCCACCTGATATCACCCCCCCTGGCAAGCATGTAAAAGCCATCAAAACAGAAGCAGGCCTATCACACAACTCCGTCCTGGGGGCCCCTGGTGGGCCATCCGAACCCATTGGTTGCTGGATCATGGGGAGGTCCCAGGGAAGGGACAGGGATGTAGGAGCAGCAGGGGGTACTCAGGCAATTGTGGTCAATCTGGCCCCCCTATTTTCCCAGATCTGGGGCTCTATGCTCCAATACTGAGTTGTCTCTGAGCCCTTTGCCTTGTCCATGCCAGGACTTTCATTCCAGCTTGGGACTTTGGCTTCCTGCATGGACCCCGGACTCGGGTCAACCTTCTGGTTTGGGTGGCTCAGCAGTCTGTGATGGGGAATTCCCTGCCACAGCCCCAGACTCTCAGTTCCTCACCCCTATTTCCAGCCTCAAGGGAGGGGTCACACTGCTCCTTCCTCTGTGCTTCCCACTTTTTTTGATCTGTAACTTATTTCATTTTGTAACTATTTGTTCATGACTGAGCCCCTCCCTGGACTGTGAGGGATTTGAAGGCAGAAATATGATAGGGCGGATGTCGAAACATATTTTTTTTTCCTTCAGAGTTTTTTTTTTTTTTTTAATGAGGTATGGTTGATTTACAATATTATATGTTTCAGGTGTACAACATAGTGATTCACAAATTTTAAAGGTTATACTCCATTTATAGTGATTATAAAATATTGGCTATATTCCCTGTGCTATACAATATATCCTTGTAGCTTATTTATTTTATACATAGTAGTTTGTACCTCTTAATCCCCTACCCCTCTTTTGCCCCTCCCCCTTCTCTCTCCCCACTGGTAGCCACTAGTTTGTTCTCTGTATCTGTGAGTCTGTTTCTTTTTTGTTATATTCACTACTTTGTCTTATTTTTTAGATTCCACATGTAAGTGATATCCTACAGTATTTGTCCTTCTTTGACTTATTTCACTAAGCAAAATACCCTCCAACTTAATCCATGTTGTTGCAAATGTTATAATTTCACTCATTTTTCTGGCTGTGTAGTATTCCATTATATTATATATATATATATATAATATAATGGAATATATATATATATATATATATATATACCACAGCTTTTTTATCCATTCATCTGTTCATGGGCACTTAGGTTGCTTCCATATGTCAGCTATTGTAAATACTGCTGCTCTGAACATTGGGGTGCATGCATCTTTTGAAACATATCTTTCAAATGAACACATGAATAAATTATGGCCAGTCTCTTATAATACTACAAATGATATCTGAGCACAATGAACTACATAGAAAATAATTTTTTCTCATCCCTGACTGCCATTTCAAGCCTCCTAAGAGGGAGGAAAAAGAATCTCTGCCTCTCTGGCCCCACTTGGAGTCAAAGGAATATTTTAGTTCTTTTCCTTATAGTTTTCTAATGCCATTACTGTATTTGGGGCTTGTCCACCTTACTACCTACTGTTTGAATTTGGATTAAGTCTGTTGTTTGGTTATACATTTTGAACTTCATCTTAAATTGGTCATGGCTCATTGCTGTTGCTTCACATTTCATCCATTGTGTTTCCTCTTTTATTACTTCTATAGGTTGTGAGTTAGGATAATAAAAGTCAAGATAAAATCACCCCAAGCCATTTGTAGCTCTGGGAAGCTGGCACAGGGCTGTCAGAAGCTGGCTGGGTGCCATCAAGAGGAGGAAATGTTCTTCCATGTTGCCAGCCATATCAGGACTCCTAACAGCTTCTTGCCAAAATTTTAGGAAAATGATGATATACTCCCTGGAGCTATCCTGTATGTTTCTATAGGTGGGGAATCTTTCAACAAGTATTCTGACTATAAATACCTCTCATGTTTTTTCATTGGATTAAGTCTGTAATTTGAGCTCCATATTGTAAAATACTGACATAGAAATATTAATCACTGCTCAGAGTTGAGGTGTCATTGTCATCACCACCAGCCACTCACACTAATTTAGAGTATAGAATCCTTTTCAGGATATGCTCATGAAAGAATAATTGGAGCCTTTTTTTTTAATGACAAAAATGTTCTTTTGAGGGGGATGAGAAGCAGGGAGAATGGAAAGAGCTTATGAAAAGCTGGTAGGTAATCACAATTCTATTCTTTTAAATATTTCTATCTCTTCTGTATCTCTTTGATGCCAGTTCAGATAAGAACTCAATTCAGATAATTCAATGTATTTGTACATGTGTGTTGTTTTTCTTGCTTGGTAGAGGAGTTTGTCTATCGGGCCTAGACAAACTGAATCTCAAGTGTTGAGAAGATGTAGCCATAAGCATGTCTTTCTCCAGCCAATCAACTGATCATCAATCAACCATGCCTACTGAGCACTTGACTATGTGCCCAGACCTGTGTTTGGAAGAGTACGGAGAGGAATAGGGCACTGTTTCTCTCTTCTCTAAATGAGTTTATAGTCTAATCAGATAGTCCTGGCTTCAAATCCTAGGCCTGTAACCTAGTAGCAAAGTGGAACTTTAGCAAGTGATGTTGTAATTCTGAGCTTTTGTTTCTGTCAAAATGGGGATAATGATAACACCTATCTCACAGGGCTGCTGCAGCAGTTGAAGGAAAGAGTGGGAATCTTGTGCAGGGTGCATCTACAAATGTTGGTTTTCTTCCCCTTCCCTTAGTCTTTGGCCCGGAGAAGCTCCAGTGGAAAGGGTCCTAGGGCCCTATGTGAAGGTCCTATTCTCAAGACCAAGAGCCATTACCTCCGTGATCACATGAGAGCAGGACCATGGTGGCTACCTTGAAACAAAGGCTGTCAACTGGCTGCCTGAGGGCCAAAGCCAAGCTTAGGCATTTCTAATGTGTCCTATGTGATGTGAAAAAAAAAAGAAATTGAATCCTTTGCAAATGTTTAAATATCAGAAGATATCCATAAAATCCAGAATTGGGGGATTCTCTTGAAAATCAGAAGATTCTGGCCTTTGACACCGAGATGGAACTGACCAGAAGCCACCTTCTTTGAATGGGTCAAGTATTCTCCTGGCTGCTTTTGACTTCCCACAGGGAGATGAGCTATGGCGAAAGGCCACCATTTAATTCAGATCCAGTCAGAATTCAAAGCTTAAGTGAAAGAACCAAGCCAAGAGTGATAAGCTAGGGGAGCAGAAGCCCTAAGAAGATGCCCCAGAAGAGTAAGGCTTAGTTCATTCATTCATTCACTCATTCATTCATTCAACAAATATTATTACTGAGCACTTTGGTGTACAAGTTGGCTACAAAAGAAAGAACTTATTGAGAAGCTACTATGTGTCAGGCCCTAACATGCACTGGACAGCCCCCCACAATAAAAAATTATCCAGTTCCATATATCAACAGTGTAAAGGTTGAGAAACCCTGAATTATAGGCATTAATATGGGTGAATCTCACAAATACAATGTTGAGTGCAGAAAGCATGTTGCAGAAGAATATATACAGAATAATTCTATTTTTTTAAAAGTTCAAAGGCAAGAAAACAAACAGAATACATTGTATAGGAATTCACACATATATAGTAAAATTATACTGAAAACAAGAGAAATAACAACATCAACAAAAAAATCAGTTTCCCTGGTGGGGAAACTGGGGGATGGACTTGGGAAGGCATATACAAGAAGATGCAGTGCTGGGCTTCCCTGGTGGCGCAGTGGTTGAGAGCCCGCCTGCCGACGCAGGGGAGACCTGGTGGCGCAGTGGTTGAGCGTCTGCCTGCCGATGCAGGGGACACATGTTCGTGCCCTGGTCCGGGAAGATTCCATCTTGCCGCCGAGTGGCAGGTCCGTGATCCATGGCCGCTGAGACTGCGCGTCTGGAGCCTGTGCTCCGCAACGGGAGAGGCCACAACAGTGAGAGGCCCGCATACCGCAAAAAAAAAAAAAAAAAAAAAAAAGATGCAGTGCTATCGGGATTTATAATTCTTAAAGTGGGAGATGGGTTCATGGTTATTAGTTTTATGCTTCATAACTTAACGTATACATTACATATATTCTTTTATAAGTATCAAATACCTCAAAAATAATATATTTAAAAGTATATTTTAGTTTATTTTTGAAAGAATATACACTGTTCTGTTTACAGTGGTATGTCTGGGGACCAAGCTGATGGAGGACTTTCTCTTTCGCTTCTAAATTGGTTTTATCTTTCATGATGTATATGCAAATGTTTGTATTGGGAAGAAAACAATAAGGAAACGAACAAGGAACAACTATATTAGATTCTCTTCACTCACAAGTGCCATGTTTCAAAACTTCAGATATACCTAAATGCAAATATTACCACCATAATTCATCAAATCTAAAATACCTCAGTTATAAGATACACCCATCATTTTATGTATCACTAAGAATGAACAAAAACATGCTGCCAAATAAACTGTGACAAAATACTTTCTTATCACTTAGACTTTTCATTTTATTTTATTTTACTGAAGTATAGTTGATTTACAATGTTAATTTCTACTGTACAGCAAGGTGATTCAGTTATATACATATATACATTCTTTTTCATATTCTTTTCCATTAGGGTTTATCACAGGGTATTGAATATAGTTCCCTGTGCTATATAGCAGGACCTTGTTGTTTATCCATTCTATATATAATAGTTTGCATCTACTAATCCCAAACTTCCAATCCATCCCTCCCCCTGCCCCTTGGCAACCACAAATCTGTTTTCTATGTCTGTGAGTCTGTTTCCATTCCATAGATAAGTTCATATGTGTCATATTTTATATGTTGTTTGTCTTTAATTTTTCCATAAAGTACGAACAGTTGCATACTTTTAGGGCTGCTTGTTTAATACATATTGAAACATTTCTTTAACAAGTACTATAAAAGTATTTATCGGCACTTGGTGGGAACATATTTGTAGTTTAAAAGTAATTGCAGGGCTTCCCTGGTGGCGCAGTGGTTGAGAGTCCGCCTGCCGATGCAGGGGACACGAGTTCGTGCCCCGGTCTGGGAGGATCCCGCATGCCGCGGAGCCCTGGGCCCGTGAGCCATGGCCGCTGAGCCTGCGCTCCGCAACGGGAGAGGTCACAACAGTGAGAGACCCGCGTACCACCAAAAAAAAAAAAAAAAAAAAACTAATTGCACATTTTAAAATTTGCAAGTCGTGGCCCTGCTTGCTAATATTTAAGAAGCATGGTATACTTTTGACTTCCATTTGTACATGGTTATTATAAGTATTCATGTATCAGAAATAGACCATTATAAACCAGTCTTTTAACATTTCTGATAGCTAAATTCTATCAGTGGCTTTCAATTAGATATCCTAAAATGAGAAATTCTTTATTTTAGCCTAGAAACTAAACCTTTGTTTTTTCTAACTCAGTAATTTAAATTATGATAAATTGGCCTGTTGAAATTTACCCTTAGAACTCTGACCTACCTTAAAAAGCAGAGTTCTGAGAGGTTCCATATGTGTCATATTTTAGATTCCACATATAAGTGATATCATATGGTATTTGTCTTTCTCTGTCTGACTTACTTCACTTAGTGTGATAATCTTTAGGCCCATCCATATTGCTGCAAATGGCATAATTTCATTACTTTTTATGGTTGAGTAATAGTCCATTGTACATATGTACCACATCTTCTTTATCCATTCATCTGCTGATGAACATTTAGGTTGTTTCCATGTCTTGGCTACTGTGAATAGTGCTGCTATGAACATAGGGGTGCATGAGTCTTTTTGAAGTAGTTTTGTCTGGAAATACACCCAGGGGTGGGATTATTGGATCATATGGCAACTCTATTTTCAGTTTTTTGAGGAACCTCCATACTGTTCTCCATAGTGGCTGCACCAACTTACATTCCCCCCAACAGTGTAGGAAGGTTCCCTTTTCTCCACATCCTCCCCAGCATTTGTTATTTGTAGAATTTTTGATGATGGCCATTCTGACCGGTGTGAGATGTTACCTCACTGCAGTTTTGATTTGCCTTCCTCTAACAATTAATGATGCTGAGCATCTTTTCACGTGCCTATTGGCCATCTATATTAGACTTCTCATTTTATACTTATTGAAAGAGCTCTCTCAGACTCATTTAGACATTCATTCATGTACAAAAAGGGAAATATAGACAAATAAATTGGCTAAGGTATTCCTGAAATATCTTCACATTCCAGAGCCAACTCTCCTAGGTCACTTTTTAGCTGAGAGTAATCGAAGTCTGTTTTCCACACAATATTGTCCTCTCTGCCACCAAGAGCATTAGTGATGCAATGTATCCTCAAGGAGTACTCCGTAATTGTTTGTGACAAACCCCTGCCTTCCATTCTGTTAGTTGATCTTACCAGAAGATGTCAACAGAGGTTTTCAAACAACAAGCAGGACTCATGGTCCTTCCTGAAATGTTTTCTAAATGGTTTGTTGACAGAGACATTGGCAGTTTGCAGCAGTCTACTCAGGTCACGAGAAACAATAACCAAGTTCACATATGCATGGGCGGTGCCAACTGTGCCATGACCCCTAACTGGCCAAAAGCAATTATAAGATGCCATTGGTTGCTATAGATGTCTCAATTTCAGGGATGTTATAATGTGAAAATTATGTACATATCAGAATTGATGAATTACAGAACAAATGTCACCTCCCCCCAAATGCATTTGTGCCCCAAAGTAGAAAATAATAAAGTAAAAAAGAGGTAGAGGGTAGAGAACTGCAGGCAGGTCACAGGACTTCAGGGTCTCGTAAAAACAGGGGTGTAGGGACTTCCCCAGTGGTCCAGTGGTTAAGACTCAGCATTGGCACTTGAGGGGCGGGGAACTAAGATCTCTCTGCGCGGCCAGAAAACAAAAAACGGGTTTAACAAGAACTAGTGTTGGAAATATCGTATATTAATGCATATATGTAGAATCTAGAAAAATGGTACAGATGAACCGGTTTGCAAGGCAGAAATAGAGACACAGATGCAGAGAACAAACGTATGGACACCAAGGGGGGAAAGGGGTGTATGTGATGAATTGGGAGATTGGGATTGACATATATACAATAATATGTATAAAATAGATAACTAGTAAGAACCTGCTGTATAAAAAATAAATTTAATTTAATTAAAAAAAAAAAAGAACTAGTGTTGGGAGCAGTCCTCCCTAGGTACAGGCAATAACGGGGTGGGGTCTCCCTAGAGGACTTAAAAACAAAGATAACCAAAACTTCAGTTATGAAATCTGCCAACCCTAGGGGTCTTCTATGGTCCCTTCCAGGGACTCTGTCTTCAAATTTCCCTGTAGTTCCCCAAATCCCTCCTATAGGCCATAATCCTTTGAGTTACGACTTTTTTTCTTTTTTGGCTGCGTTGGGTCTTCATTGCTGCCTGTGGGCTTTCTTCTAGCTGTGGCGAGCGGGGGCTACTCTTTGTTGCAGTGCGTGGGCTTCTCATTGCGCTGGCTTCTCTTGTTGCAGAGCACAGGCTCTAGGCCTGCGGGCTTCAGAAGTTGTGGCATGCAGGCTCAGTTGTTGTGGCACATGGGCTTAGTTGCTCCGCAGCATGTGGGATCTTCCCGGACCAGGGCTCGAACCGGTGTCCCCTGCATTGGCAAGCAGATTCTTAACTGCTGCGCCACCAGGGAAGCCTGAGTTATGACTTATTGTTTTCTCAATTTCTTTTCTGTAGTCCAGCTGTTACAGAGTGTGGTTCGTGGACCCTTGTTGATCCCAAGACCATGCCAGGAGGTCTATCAAGACTATTTTCATAATAATATGAAGATGTTAATTGGCTTTTTTCACAAGGTTAACATTTGCACTGATGGTGCGAAAGCAATGATGTGATGGTTCAAAAGCAGTGATGGGCACAATTGCTGGCACCCTAGCATGAAGTAAGGCAGTGGCAGCAAAGTGTACTGGTAGACGTTGCATTTTTCACCACTCTGCACTCTCAGTTTGAAAAAAAAAGCTGGATTCACTTAAGAGTGTCCTTAATGAAACAGTAAAAGTATTACTTTTATTAAATCTTGACCCTTTAGTACCTGTCTTTTTAATACTATCCTGTATGATGAAATGGAAAGTACAAGTAAAGCACTTCTACTAACTACTGAAGAACAATGTTGTCTCAAGGAGAAGTGCAATTGTTCTGAGATGCAAACTGAATTCCCTGTTTTTTTCCTGAAACACCGTTTTTACTTGAAAGAAGACTGACAAAAACTGACAAGGGTGGTTATTGAAACTTGAATATTTGGTAGACATTCTCTTAAATATAAACAAAGTAAGCCAGTCACCTTAAGGAAAGCAACTGATAGCATTTGTTGCCAATGATAAAATTCTGGTTTTTAACCGAAAACTAGAAGTTTGGAAAACCTGTATTTGCCATTGAGAACTTGAAGCTTACCAACACTGAAAGACTTTTCTGATGAGATTAGTGGCGATATTAACAAACGTGATTTTTTTTTGATATTATACAATGAGCTATGTCAACATGTGGAAGTTCTGTATAACTCAGTGAGCCAATACTTTCTAAATGACCAAAACAGAATGTTACAAAATCACACACGAGTAAAATGATCCATTCAAAGTACATGGATTTTAATATAACAGAGTGGAAAAGGTTCGTGATGTGGTTTCATAATCCACATTGAAACTGACCTTTAAGAAACTTATTTGATTTAATAAAGTTAAACTTAATAAGTTTTGGAGTGGCAGCAAAGAGGAATATTCACAATTATCTGAAAAGGCTTTTAAAATACTCCTCCCTTCTCCATCTACATATCTGTGTGAGGCTAGGTTTTCTACATGTACTTCAACCAAAGCAACATATCACAGATTGAATGCAAAAGCAGATATGAGAATCCAGCTGTCTTCTGTTAGCCAAACATCAAGGGAATTTGCAATGCCACTCTTCTCACCATTTTTTGTGTGGAAAATATAGTTATTTTTCATAAACGATATTATTTATGTCGACATGTAACGTGAGTTTGGTATTGTTATTTTTGAAGGAATAAAACTATTTTAAAATGTCCTCATTTTTAATTTTTAATACTGTAGATAGTGACAGATACAGCCCACATAAACAAAAATTCTTAGGATCCTTGATAATTTTTAAGAGGGTAAAGCAATCCTAAGACCAAATGATTTGAGAACAGTTGCCCTAGTCTAAGACATCTATTTCCTTTATCTCCTGTCCCATTTTGGTCTCTGGAAGAGTTGCATTTTTTGAGTGCCTACTATGCGCAAACACCCATAAGTAGGATGACAGAGTTATGAAATTCACAGGACTTGGCATCTCATCCTATAACTCCTGGTCTCTGCTTTCAGCAAATGTCTACGTAGATTTTCTCCAAGTTATTTTCTTCCTCCTCCTTTCTTTGTATTCACTCATTCATTTAGTAAACATTATAGAACACCCTTTAATAATAAACAAAATTAACTAATTATTATCAAACTCTTACTTGACCCAGACACTATACTTCATACAGTTATCTCATTTAGTCCCTTAACAACCCTGTGAGGCAGGTATTTTACAGGTATTTCCCATTTTACAGGTAAAAAACTAAAGGTTAAATGAATGAAGTGAATTGATCAAGGGTGTGCAGGAAGTAAATGACGGAGTCAAGATGTGACCCCAGGCCTAGTGAGCTGCAGACCTGGTGGGTTTAGCCTCTATCTTATACTGACCTAAAATTGTGCTTGGGAGGGATATGAATACATTGATAAGATTTAGTCTCTGTTGTTTAGGAGCTTATAGACTAGTAGCGAAGGTTAAACACTTTTGCAAACATTTGGTATTTTAAAACTTATTTCTGTCCTGTCTTGTTCGAGGAAAAAAAATCTTTTTTAAGGACCTTTGGTGGTTTATATTCGTTTACTGCCTGATTCTCCCAAGTGTTTGGGAACATTAATATGGGAACATTAATAATCCCACGCTGAGGACTGACCATGTACTTAGCAGAGCATTGGAGAAAGAGGAAAAAAAAAAAAGCAAAACTGGACTTCCGCTCCAAGAGCTCACTGATTCGTGTGTATTATGGGAAGGTTGGGGGATTGGTGGAAAGGCTCACAAATAGCTACAATACTGGGGAGAATCAGACAAGTTCAGTAAAAAAGGTACACCATCTGAGGTGGTGACAGAGATTACTGGATGGAGAGAATACGTCTGATTGGGGCACTTAGGTAAAGCTTCTGAGAAGAGGTGGCATCTGAAGGGTAGGATGAATTGAGGCAGGAAGAGATGATAGGAAATGGGAAACCTAGGTAGGCAGAAGAATCCGTGCAATTGTCAAAGCTTGGCGCCTCTGGAAGCAGACACCGAGACAGAGTGCATTAGAGTCAACAACCATGGCAGGAAGTGAGAGGAAGCAGGAAGGACAGAGGAGGAAGTGGAATTGCAATGCAAGCTTGGCAAAGCCTTAGCCAACTGGGTGGGGAATTCTGCCAGGAACAGTGCCTGGCAGCGTTGTCCCATGTCAGGTTAATGGCCGGGACTATAGACCCCCCCCCACCTCACTTGGTCTCACTGTAGGGCAGCTATAGGCTGCCCTGGGGCATGACCACAGGTGAGGTGACCCTGCAGCTGAGGTCAAGTTGCTGAGTGAAAGTGACCTGATCAGAGCTCTCCTTTGGAAAGGATAGACCTGTGGTGGCTTGCCAGGCAGATTCAAAGCCAAAGGTGTAAATTCATCCTTGGGTTGTTTGTCCAGCTCCTCTTCTCTGGTAATGGCCCCACCCCTTCCTCATGGCAACGGTGCTCAATCATGGGCAGTCTTTGTCGCAGTTGGATGCTGTCCCCAGAACACAACTGAGTGATTCCAGGGCAGAGGCCTGACCCAGGGGACTAATCAGAGTCCCTTGCATGGGAATTTGGTATTGAGCCTGGGAGATTCTCATCCCTGTCCGATGTGGTCCCTTGGAAGCTGATGTAAAACTTTGGTTATGGGTCAATGGCCATGATTTCCACCATGAGGTCTGAGGAACAGGAGAAAGATGCATAGACTAAAATTACCAAGAAGTGCACAAAAAGAGGCAGCAAACGAGCCTTGGTGACTTTTCTTGTCCCTAACTCTAGCTTTTTTTTTTTTGAGGTTCCGTAGGTCATCCGTGTAATCTTTTCTTTTATATATATAAATTTATTTATTTTATTTATTTACTTTTGGCTGTGTTGGGTCTTCGTTGCTGTGCGTGGGCTTTCTCTAGTTGTGGCAAGTGGGGGCTGCTCTTCGTTGCGGTGAGTGGGCTTCTCGTTGCGGTGGCTTCTCTCGTTGTGGAGCACGGACTCTAGGCGCGGGCTTCAGTAGTTGTGGCACGTGAGTTCAGTAGTTGTGGCTCATGGGCTCTAGAGCGCAGGCTCAGTAGTTGTGGTGCATGGGCTTAGTTGCTCCGCGGCATGTGGGATCTTCCTGGACCAAGGCTCAAACCTGTGTCCCATGCATTGGCAGGCGGATTCTTAACCAATGCGCCACCAGGGAAGCCCCATCCTTGTAATCTTTTAATGAATCTTCCCTTCCAGTCTTTTTTTCTTTTCTTTTCTAAAAAATAAGTCCATTTCCATGTCACAAAAAGTCCTAATAGGGAGACCAGATTGGAACAGTTAGACTAAGAATCCAGGAGAATCTTAACAAGGGGGCCAGTGATGGGAATGGAAGGAGGATTGATTAAAGAAACATTTAGTTTGGCAGCAAATGGAAGGTGGAGGGGGACAAAAAAGAGAGAAAAGAGAAGGAGTTTTGGTGCCTTTGTGACAGGGAGGATTGCAGTCCCAGAATAGGGACATCAAGAAGGAGAGCTGGCCTGAAGTGGGGCAGGGTATGGGGATGCCAGTGTGGCTTGTGCTGGCAGGTGCTCTATGAGGGCCTCACTTCACTCTGGTCTTCCTCCTGTCTGAACACAACACTTCTAAATAACCTTCCTACCGGCTCTCTACTCTACCCACTCCCCTACTTTTCATAATTCCATTCTTGTGTATCTAATCATCCCGCCCTAGATAAAATCCTATAGTCCTTGCCACCTGAGTCTTCAATTCCATTTATTCATTTAATTATTTATGCCTATGACATTCAACAATAATTTGTAGAATAACCACTGTGTGCTAGATACTGGATACAAAGATGATGAAAGAAGCATTCCTGGATCACAGTCTAACAGGACAAATAAACCAGCTACGGTAGAGTGATGCATGAAGACAGAAACGTATACAAATCATTAATGTACAGATTCATGAATTTTTCACAGAGCGAAAACATCCATGTAACCAAGAACTCAAATCAAGAAACAGAACCACATCAGTGCCCCAGAAGGCCCTTTTGGTCACCATCACTTTGCAAGAACTCAAGTGCATTTGCAAAAGTCCTCCCTAGCAGCAGCTCAAAAGCTGGGTCCGTCATGGAAGCAACCTAAGTGTCCATCAACAGATGAATGGATAAAGAAGATGTGGCACATATATACAATGGAATATTACTCAGCCATAAAAAGAAACGAAATTGAGTTATTTGTAGTGAGGTGGCTGGACCTAGAGTCTGTCATACAGAGTGAAGTAAGTCAGAAAGA
>NC_041224.1:60493693-60498243 GCF_002837175.3 Physeter macrocephalus
ATGCAAGAGGGAAGAGATATGGGAACATATGTATATGTATAACTGATTCACTTTGTTATAAAGCAGAAACAAATGCACCATTGTAAAGCAATTATACTCCAATAAAGATGTTAAACAAACAAACAATGAAACAAAACAAAACAAAAAGCTGGGTTCAAGGGGTTGAAACTGAAGACGAAGAAATTTGTTAGCGGGCGAAAGCAATGGTACATACAAGAGATGGTGAGGCCTGACTTAGGGTGGTGGTGGTGGAAAGGAGAGAAAAGGTTCGATTTAAAGAGTTGTGACTGTAATGCAATTGACAATATCCTCTCTGCAGGAATTCACAATATGCATTTACTCCTGAGGCAATTGTGATCTGACCCTAAGAATTTCCAATTACTTCCCTTATAATTTGAAAGTATCCAGGACCTGCTTAAGAATAAGCAAATGCCTCCACCCTCGAAGTTACATCTCAATGCATTGTGGCTTATAAAGGAAGAGAGTGCTTTGGTCCACTTCCTGGATTATTTAAAAACAACAACAAAGGGCTTCCCTGGTGGCGCAGTGGTTAAGAATCCACCTGCCAACGCAGGGGACACGGGTTTGAGCCCTGGTCCGGGAAGATCCCACATGCCGCGGAGCAACTAACTGCGTGCACCACAACTACTCAGCCTGCGCTCTAGAGCCCGTGAGCCACAGCTACTGAGCCCGCATGCCACAACTACTGAAGCCCACTCGCCTAGAGCCCATGCTCCGCAACAAGAGGAGCCACCGCAATGAGAAGGCTGCGCACCTCAATGAAGAGTAGCCCCTGCTCGCCACAACTAGAGAAAGCCCGCATGAAGCAACGAAGACCCAACACAGCCAAAAATAAATAAATAAAATAAATATAATTAATTAATTAATTAAACAAAAACCAAACCGGACCTTGTCAAAAGAATCTAAAGATACTTCCTTAGTATCTTCAGCCTGGAAGAGTTTTTTGCAAGTTGGAACTGCTCACTGAGGCACACTGGCAGAGCTATGTGGCACAGACTCAAGCCTGTTAATTTTACAAACACCCACACAATATTATAAGGGAAATTTTTTTTAAAGCAATAGAAAAAACACCCGGATAATTGCAGTACATGTTTCTGCAATCCTGACACAGTAATAACTTGCCTATAAACACCTTCCTTGAAGAATTGGTTAATAGGATGCATAATACATGGCAAAGGAAATCGTTTATCACACAAAGGCTTTAAAAATGGGCCATTGATTCTTCTTGTGAGGCCGTGATGATTCTAGAAGATTGGAGAGAGTAAAGTGACAACTTTCTAAAGATGTAGGGTAGAGTAGGTTTATATGGGATAGAATTGTTCCCTGACCATGGTTGTCTCATCAGCAAAATGAAGGTATTGGACAAGACCTGTGGGTTTTTGATTTTGACCTGTGGAGGTGGGTCCGTGGGTCTCTCTCTCTCTCTCTCTCTCTCTCTCTCTCTCTCTCTCTCTCTCTCTCAACACCACCATCTCCTTTGCTTTAACTCGAGCTTCTGTGTTCTCACCTATTTAAATATCGTTTCCATGTAAGATTTTTTTTTTTTTTTTTTTTTTGTGGTATGCGGGCCTCCCTCTGCTGCGGCCTCTCCCGTTGCGGAGCACAGGCTCCGGACGCGCAGGCTCAGCGGCCATGGCTCATGGGCCCAGCCGCTCCGCGGCATGTGGGATCCTCCCAGACCGGGGCGCGAACCTGGTTCCCCTGCATCGGCAGGCGGACGCGCAACCACTGTGCCACCAGGGAAGCCCTCCATGTAAGATTTTGTTTGAAGAGGGATTGCAGAACTAAAATAGAGTTCGAAAACCACTGGTTTAGATGCACTCCAAGGTTCCTTATAGCTCTAAAATTCTAGGAATTTAGAATCCATCTAACATATGCCTGATTTGTGAAAGGCGCTGAAGGAAAACACAATTCCTGTCCATAAGATATTCACTAGCACAAGGCCTGCCTGTGAGTACTTGGGAGGTGAAGCAACATGTGTAGTGTTAGTGATAGTAACGTGATGGGGCCTAAGATGGAGGTATGTATCAAGTGTTTGTGAGATGCTTTTGGAAGATTTTTAGAAAAGATGACATAGAACTGAGTGTTAAGTTAAGAATAAGAGTTCATCAGGTATAGAAAGGGGAGGGGAGGTATTAGAGGCAGAGACCAGCATAAGCAAAGTTATGGAGGCCACAAGAGGGTGCATGGTTGGCGAACTACAGGTAACTCATTACGAAGTTCTCTGCGTACCCAGGGAGAGTGGCTGGAAGTGGCCAAGAAGGTGCTGAGGGACCAGTTGAATAGAGTAGAGGCACTCCTCCCAAACTCCCAACTCTTTTTAGGCTGATGCTAGATTCTGTAAGAATGTGACCAACAATAGGTTGGTTAATCATTGATGAGCCACTCCTTCCTTCTATTATTTTGCAACTCCACAGGGTTAACTAAAAGAGATATGTGTTGATAAGACAATGGGTGAGTCCACAACAAAAGCCTAGAAAAGGGAGAGTCATAACTACCTGCACTGGGGGTGTTGGTCCCACACTCTTTTTTTTTTTCTTTAATAAATTTACTTATTTATTTATTTTTGGCTGTGTTGGGTCTTCGTTGCTGTGCGCTTTGGCTGTGTGCACTTCGCTGCTTCGTTGCTTTCTCTAGTTGCAGTGAGGGGGGGGTTACTCTGCATTGTGGTACGCAGGCTTCTCATTGCTGTGGCTTCTCTTGTTGGGAAGCACGGGCTCTAGGCACACAGGCTTCAGTAGTTGTGGCGCATGGGCTCAGTAGTTGTGGTTCACGGGCTCTAGAGCACAGGCTCAGTAGTTGTGGCGCACAGGCTTTGTTGCTTCGCAGCATGTGGGATCTTCCCAGACCAGGGCTCAAACCCGTGTCCCCTGCATTGGCAGGCGGATTCTTAACCACTGCGCCACCAGGAAAGTCCAGCCCCACACTCTTTCTGGGCCTAGGTATGTGACCTGCTCAGACCATGCCAGGACCAGGATTCTCCTCTATGCCAAGTGGATTGCTTCATCCTGCCAGGCCAGGTACCCTTCAGCAAACAGGACTTTGTGGTGAACTCTGAAATTAGTTCCTCTGGGAGAAGGAAGTCTTCCAGGGTTGAGGAGGCAATCAGTTTCCCCAAGACAGGCAAGGGACAGAGTGTTCTGGAATAGGGGATTCATGGGTGGTGAACTCCTGAGCAACCACTGGCACACAGTGCCCCAGATTGAGGGTGACCCAGGGAAGCCAGACCCTAGACACTGGGGCCTGGAAGTCTGGGTGAAAGATCTTTGTGACCTGCTTGACTCAAAGGGGATGGAATTGGCTCATAAGTTGGGTAAATAGCATGTCAGCAGTGAGTGACCAAGATGGACCTAGAAGGGCCACACTTTCTGGCTTGGTGGGGCCTCCTGGGATTCTTGTATAATTCTAGGAAAGAAGATAGTCAATAATAAGCCACTCTTCTGGAAAATGGATGCTCAAAGTCAATTTAATTTGATTGAGAAAGATAATGAGATGCGATGTTTCTTGCATCCAAATATTGTGGTGCAACTGCTTGCCACTATAATGGCTTTTCAGTGCGTGTTAAGACACGACCAGACCTATATTTGGGAAAGATCTCTCTGGTAAGTGCAAGAGGAGGTTCTAGAGGAGGATGGATTGACTGTGGGGGACCGGTCAAGAAGCAAATATGGTAGTCCAGGTGAGGGAGTGATGGAGCAAGGAGAGTAGAAATGGAGATTTGCAGTGGAATTGAAAGACATTTTGGAGGCAGAATTGACTGGTCTTTGGCAGCCAATTTAAAATAATAAATGCTAAGAGGGAGTCGGTAAGGTTGACACTAAAGCAGTGGTTTGCAACTTGGCTGAACATCAGAATCACCTGGCAATCTTTTAAGCCTCCCCTCCCCCAATGCCCAAGCCACACCTCAGACCAATTAAGTCTGAATTGCTGCCTGTGGGACTCAGGTGCAGGTATTTTTGAATGTAGCCAAGGCTGGGAGCCACTGCACTCAGAGTTCCACCTTGGTAAACAGAGTGAATTGGGATGGTATTAAATGAGATAGGAAACAAATAGTTCTTTCTGGTTAGGGTGTAAAATAGGTGAAGAGGGGGGAGGAAGAGCAAGTTCAGGCAGAAAATAATGAGTTTGGTTTTGGATGTGCTAACTACAATTAATGACCTGATGTCCCAGAGGAGATGGTTGGGAGCTTGAGCTTGGGGTTGGGGGATGAAGGCTTGGAAAGGGTGAGGCATCACTTCTTTTGAAAGAAGGATGGGTAAAAATTTAGAAGCTTCCAAAGGGAATGAGAAAGTTCTGACTTAGAAAGAACAACAACAACAAAAGAATGTATGTCTGGCTTCCCTGGTGGCGCAGTGGTTGAGAGTCCGCCTGCCGATGCCTGGGACACGGGTTCGTGCCCCGGTACAGGAAGATCCCACATGCCGCGGAGCGGCTGGCCCCGTGAGCCATGGCCGCTGAGCCTGCGCGTCCGGAGCCTGTGCTCCGCAACGGGAGAGGCCACAACAGTGAGAGGCCCGCGTACCACAAAA
>NC_041224.1:60499846-60500166 GCF_002837175.3 Physeter macrocephalus
CGTGCTCCGCAACGGGAGGGGCCACAACAGGGAGAGGCCCGCGTACCGCAAAAAAAAAAAAAAAAAAAAAAAAAAAAAAAAAAAAAAGAATGTATGTGTCATGTCAAGTACCAGCAGTAAAGAGTTAGGTGAGATTACTCTGTATTAGCTATTATATTAACCCAGTATTAAACCTGTATGTGAACTTGACCAACAAACATTCATCTTTTTTTTTTTTTTTGTGGTACGCGGGCCTCTCACTGTTGTGGCCTCTCCCGTTGC
The DNA here is from genome assembly GCF_002837175.3 of Physeter macrocephalus. NCBI lineage: Eukaryota > Metazoa > Chordata > Mammalia > Artiodactyla > Physeteridae > Physeter > Physeter macrocephalus. The sequence goes on from NC_041224.1 coordinate 60,500,108, forward strand.
GGAGCACAGGCTCCGGACGCGCAGGCTCAGCGGCCGTGGCTCACGGGCCCAGTCGCTCC
>NC_041224.1:60500709-60603005 GCF_002837175.3 Physeter macrocephalus
TTTTTTTGCGGTACGCGGGCCTCTCACTGTTGTGGCCTCTCCCGTTGCGGAGCACAGGCTCCGGACGCGCAGGCTCAGCGGCCATGGCTCACGGGGCCAGCCGCTCCGCGGCATGTGGGATCTTCCTGTACCGGGGCACGAACCCGTGTCCCAGGCATCGGCAGGCGGACTCTCAACCACTGCGCCACCAGGGAAGCCCCAAACATTCATCTTAATCAGTGGTATGCTAGAGCCAGCCTGTACAAGTTTGCAAAAGCAGATGGTCAAATTTACAGGAATTTCAGTTATTAAAAAGCCATTATTAAAATTAAATTGCATAAACTGGAATATATTAAATACATTCTGTTTAAAACAAAAGTGATAAATACTTATTCAATACTCATCACTTCCTAATTATTTTACATGTTACTATTAGCAGTGCTCTTGAGGTAATTTACATCCTTTGTATGTGTATTGTAGAAATACTATATAATAGTATGCTGCTCTAACACTGTGTGTGCTGACTTCACATAGGTAGCTTGAAACTGGCCATGAATGGAGCATTTACACCTTGGAAATTGGCAAATGCTACAAATTAGGGCTTACCCCTCCCATCTCCCCACAAACAAAGCCCATTGTTAAGCATTTACCAGCAAATCACTGATCTCAATTCATTCCACAAGAATTTCTTGACAGTGTCCTAGCACCATTGTATTGTATGTGTTCAAATTCCTATTGCAGTTTATATTTACCACAAAATTGCCTGTGTATTAGTTTTGAATCTTCTGACCAATAGATTAAGCCAAATTGGTAGTAGAATAAATGTAATTGGTAATTACAAATCGGTAATAGAAACCAAATTGTGCCAACTTAGGCAAAAAGGGATCTATTATGAGGTACAGAAGAGTCTCACGGAATCCCAATAAGTAGCCAAGTTTCAGAAAAGAACATGGAATGTTGTCAGAAGTTTCTCTCTCATTTTTCATCCTCTCCTTCTTTCCTTTTTTCTGACTGCATTTTGGCTTTCTTTGTTCTACAGGCCATGTGGCAGAAGTCACCACTCCTAGATCCTGAGTTTGTAAGTCCTGTCTATAAACCAGTCCCACTGAAAATGGAACCTCTTTGTCTTGGTTCTAGATTCCCAGGCAAGGCGATTCTTGGCTCAGCTTGCTCCGGATACCCAGCCCTGGACCCATAAAAGTTTCTTCTTCTATAAGACAAAGCTGAGGGAGATATGGAAGCCAGACAGGGAAAAAACTCTGTAACTCTATGTCCATTTTTTTCCTTAGGAGTAAATGCATCATTTGTACTCTGAGTTCACTGGGTGTTGCAAAAGACAGCTCTCCGGAGACTAGCCATCCAAAACTTTACAGAAGACCTCATTGTTCTCACTCCAACCTAAGATAAAACCAGGATATCACATACCTGTGTCATCTCTGCAGAGAGATAAACAGCTCCAGAGGGCATCAGGCAAACAAAATACGTTAGACTAAGTGGCAATTTGTGATTTTAATGGCCCAGCTGCTTGCCATGGTGTTATGGGAGACATTTTAATCTGGTTCTGTTTGCGGTAAGACTGAATTTTCCCCCATCATTCATTGTGAAATGTCTGTGGCTGATCAGTCTAGTCAATATTTAGGGCAGTTGTTGGTTTAGGGCTTGGCTGACTTTTTTTTTTTTTTTTGGCTGACTTCTTAGTTCATTAACTTCTCATTGACCAGTTCAGGTACAGAAGACAGGAGCACAAATCTGTGGACTTGAGCAGAAGCCAAGGTTAAGATGGGAATGGTGTACTCCTTATTATCTTCCAGTATTAGACTGTAAAAAATTGAAGGCCGGGGCTTCCCTGGTGGCGCAGTGGTTGAGAGTCCGCCTGCCGACGCAGGGGACATGGGTTCGTACCCCGGTCCGGGAAGATCCCACATGCCGTGGAGCGGCTGGGCCCGTGAGCCACGGCCGCTGAGCCTGCGCATCTGGAGCCTGTGCTCCGCAACGGGAGAGGCCACAACAGTTAGAGGCCCGCCTACCGCAAAAAAAAAAAAATAAAATAAAAAAAAAAAAAATTGAAGAACGGACTGTCTAGAATCTGGACTTTAGATTACCCTAACGATCTCATAGCTCCTGGCATCAGGCCTTAATATACTAGACTTTGATATTTTTTTAAGAGGAAAAGACTTGTTCCCAATTCCTATAATTTATGAAACATAGAACACACCTCAGCTTGTGGTGATAAGTAAGAATTTATGCAGTGAATTCTGTCCCCACACGGGTCAAGGAAGGATATATTATGTTGAACAATTACTCAGCAAATGTTTTTTTTTCTTTCTTTTTTTTCCTTAGGTTCAAGCACTTTTTTAATTGTTGATTTACAATGTTGTGTTAATTTCTGCTGTACAGCAAAGTGAATCAGTTATACATATACATACATTTTAAAAAATATTCTTTTCCATTATGGTTTATCTCAGGATAGTGAATACAGTTCCCTGTGTTATACAGTAGGACCTTGCTGTTTATCCATTCTATATATAATAGTTTGCATCTGCTAACCGCAAACTCCCAGTCCATTGCCCCACCCCCATCCCGCCTGCCCTTGGCAACCACAAGTCTGTTCTCTATGTCTGTGAGTCTGTTTCTGTTTCGTAGATAGGTTCATTTGTGTCATGTTTTAGATTCCTGTATGGTCAGGCCACTCAAGATGGCTGTTCTCTTGCTCTCTGTACATCCCCTGGCTGACCAGTGCCTGCTTCACCTATATCTTACACACATGACTGACCTTCCTACATACTTGCCCCAGGGCCCAGCTAGTGATTGTTCTTATCAAAGGGGCACTGAGGGACATGCTCCTCTACTGGTTTCCCTGGTAACTAATGAGCCCACCTGATGTCAATTCCCCTATAACTGATAATCTCCCCTCCCCCTCAGAAGCAAAGACCACCACGATGTCCTGCCTACACGCACAGGTGGGGTGTCACTCCAGGACCTTGCTTCAGCTGTGTAAGCTCCCCCATCCATTAAACCACTGATGTCTCTGTTGCTGACCCTGGACTCTTTCTTCAGTCTTGAGGCTGGGCAAGCACAGGCCTTGTAGGCCTGTGGGGTGCAGCCCAACAGTTCCACATATAAGTGATATCATATGGTATTTGTCTTTCTCTTTCTGACTTACTTCACTTAGTATGATAAACTTTAGTTCCATTCAGTTGCTGCAAATGGCATTATTTTGGTCTTTTTTATGGCTTAATAGTATTCCATTGTATATATGTACCACATCTTCTTTATCCATTCATCTGTTGATAGACATTTAGGTTGTTTCCATGTCTTGGCTATTGTGAATAGTGTTGCTATGAACATAGGGGTGCATGAGTCTTTTTGAATTATAGTTTTGTCTGGGTATATGCCCAGGAGTGAGACTGCTGGATCATATGGTAATTCTATTTTCAGTTTTTTGAAGAACCTCTATACTGTTTTCCATAGTGGCTGCACCAACTTACATTCCTACCAACAGTGTAGGAGGGTTCCCTTTTCTCCACATCCTCTCCAGAATTTGTTATTTTTAGGCTTTTAAATGATGGCCATTCTGACCAGTGTGAGGTGGTACCTCATTGTAGTTTTGATTTGCATTTCTCTAATTATTAGTGATGTTGAGCATCTTTTCATGTGCCTATTGGCCATCTGTATGTCTTCTTTGGAGAAATGTCTTCTGCCCATTTTTCAATTGGGTTATTTGGTTTTTTTGTTATTTGGTTGTATGAGCTATTTGTATATTTTGGAAATTAAGCTCTTGTTGGTCGCATGGTTTGCAGATATTTTCTCCCATTCCTTAGGTTGTCTTTTCGTTTTGTTTATGGTTTCCTTTGGTGTGCACAAGGCAAGCTTGTAAGCTTGCCTTGGGAGACTGACCTAACAAACATTGGTAGGATTTATGTCAGAGAATGTTTTCAGCAAATGTTTCTTGAACTTTCTTAGGTAAGCCAAAGAATTATCAAGCCCTTCAAGGAGCAACTTATGTTCTGCTTATGGGTGGTTGGTGACTAGCTATGTTATATTTAAACTGTACTTGGATTACCAATTTTTAGGAAATTCAATTATAGTAAGACATACTTGGCACTGAAACTATTGGGGGCCATAAGTGAATCTGTGTTTGATGACTCAGAGGGTATATTTGTACCTTCCTTCATTTAATAGATTTTTAAATACTGAGTGTCTATTAAATGTGAGGCCCTCTTCTAGACCTTAGAAATACAACGATAAACAAGACACAGCCCCCACTCTCCAGGAGCTTGCTAGTTTAGTTGGAGAGGGGAGGCTGAGGGGAAGAGGAGTGTGCTGATGGGCTGGTGAGTGAGGGAATTTCAGTGCTAAAGGGGCAATGCATGCAGGTAGGGCTGCCCAGAGAAGGGTCTTGTCACACATGGTTCATGGAGGGCCTTCAGAAGCAGTGACATTTTACAGTGAGACCAGATCAATAGGAGTTTGCAAAGGGAGGGGAGGACAGGGCAGGGCAAGATGTTCCAGGAAAAGGGAGCAGGCTATGCAGAGGTTGAGATCCCAGAGAGCTCGGCCTCCAGGAACTGAACTGCCCTAAAAGGTCCAGCAGGCCTCAGGGCGTCACTATTACTATGAAAGTGCTAGTTGTTATTGTTCTTCCTGATATTTTTCCTAAACCCAGACATTTGTAATAGTACATTTCATCTCGATTATCTTATCTCATGCTCACCAGGAACCCTATGATGTAGGTGTTGTAGCTCCATTTCACAGATGAGGAGCCTGAGGCCAGACACCGTCACATGGCTCAGTGAGTGTTAGAGAGTCTGAGGCTATGCCAGCCTAAGCTCCTTCACCTCCCACAGCTGCCTCAGGAGAGGGGTCACCTGAAATTGTGTCTAATACACCTTCATGCCTCTGGGGCAGAAGGGTATCAGTCACTCTTCAGGAAGCTGATGGAGGTGTTAAGGCACTGAATTTGTGCAATTCTATAGAGTAATTGGGGGGGTAAAGCCGAGAGACCTGGCCTTAAATACCAGCTCTGCCATGCGTTAGCAGTTGTATAAACGTGGGCAAGTTACTTAACTGATTCACTGGCCATCCCGCTGAGACTTGGAGCTGAGTTCTTCCCTGCTTCACCGACAGGGGCGGTGCTATACAGCTCCAGAGTCTCCCCCAGTGCTGAGGTGGGGGTGTGTGGCAATGTGCTCCCATCAGATATGTGGTACCACTGAGACAACCATCAGTCCTGTCCACATGGTCCCTTTAGGCCCAGCAATTCTCTGTTATCTTTGTGCCACGCTGGGGATTTGGGCATCTATTGTGAGTCTACTTATAGTCACCCAGCCTAGATGCAGCCAGTAGCCATTCCTCCCTGGGGACTTGCTACCTCCCAGGAATCAGAACCAGGCTCCCTGTGGAGCAGGGACCTCCCCCACCAAGGAATTGTTTTTGCCCCCAGACTCTATCTATACCTGCAAATATCGTTCTTCCTTTCTTTCCTTTGCAAACCCTCTAATTTTCCCTCAAGCTTCTTGGGTTTTGGGAAAACAAAAGTGAGAAAGCTTTGCCTGCTTCTTCCCTCTGCTCTGCATCAGATCTTTCTCAAGATTTCAGAGTTCAGAGCTGACCCTCTGCTTGAGTGGGAGGAATAGAGAGGAGCAAATATGAGGGGGTGGGAACTGACAACATATTAAAATTTCAAGATATAAAATCTAGTTATACAGTCAAGTGACGACTGAGGTCCCTAAACTATAGAAGTAGGGTGGAGATAGAAGGGGATAAAGTCAAGAGATGTGTAGAAGAATCATTCATTTTTGCCAACCAGTTCAATGTGGGAGTCACGGAATGTGCAGGTCAGTCAGACAAAATGATCAGTAGTTGTCATTTTCGGTTGACCTTGAGTTACCTGCAAGTAAATTTGATTCATCATCTATTGACTGTGTTCACTCAACTGAACAAAGTAGAATACATATGTACATTTTAGATTAGGCTGGATGATGGATACATGAAGTATTATATGATTTCTTTTGTGTATGTTATAACTTTTACATACCAACATTTAAAAAAATAAGTAAATAAATCCACTTTAAAGCAACTTTTTACGATCCATCAACTTTTATATTATGACAAGAAATATTTGAACTAATATTTCAGACTCACTGTGAACACTTTATTCTACTAGTTAGATGTTCTCCATAACCCTTAGTTCTGACCTAATGAAGTTTTAAAACTTAAGAAGGTTTCTTGCTAAAGGATGAGACATGCAGACAAAGAGAGCAAGAAATGAGGGGAAAACAACTAAAATTGTAAGAAGCCATGTCTGTGTTTTCTTAGAGGTGAAACTAAAGCCAAAAGGGAAAAAGAGATTATAGAACCTGAGTGTACTTGGCTGTACCCTCAACATCATGGGATAATGGGGAGAGAAGGGGAGCCAGAGCCTGAGGGCATGGAGCTAGGGAAAATGACCCTGCCATCAAACTAGCCCCCAGTGGGGGCAGCAATCCAAGACAGTGTCCAAAGGGACATGCAGTACTCACAGTCAGACAGGAGGAAGCACTTTTGTCCTGGGTCATCAGTTGATCCAGAAGAAGACGGCAGCCAGAAGTTGGGGGTTTAGAGAATACTGGCCAGTTCCTCAAAGGGAGAGGCTGAGGAATGTGGGCAGAGTTTCCTGGTCACGTGGTCCCAGGGTCAAGGCAGGAAGTGGAAAAACAATAAGGACAGGAGGCAGATGCCCAGCTGAGTGTGGTCCTAAGGCTCTTTCTGGTTAGAAGGAAAGGAGACAACTCAGGTTACTTCAACTGATTTTTTTTTTTTTTTGTGGTATGCGGGCCTCCCTCTGCTGTGGCTTCTCCCGTTGCGGAGCACAGGCTCTGGGAACCTCCCAGACCGGGGCACGAAGCCGGTTCCCCTGCATCGGCAGGCGGACGCGCAACCACTGCGCCACCAGGGAAGCCCACTTCAATTGATTTTAACAATGCATTGGGAAAGTGATTTGCGCTTTCTCAACTTTTCTTCTCTCCTTTTAACTGTGGCTCCTGACTTCTGAATGGTTTCTGCGAGGACATGGTGTCTGCTACCTCATCCCTTTGGCTCAGTGTCTTCTCTGAATGTGTCTAGGCTTCTGTTCCACTGTCTGCTTCCCCTTCTGTCTTACAACTCCCTAGGAAAAGACTCTGAGGTGGCTATTTGTCTGCAGGAAGTTTATTGCGAAGAACTCTCAAGATCAATACCTATGAGGAGTAAGAGACAAGGGAGAAGTTGGACTTCGATGCAGTCAATACAAAGGCCTCAGCCAACCCCATGGGGAATTCTGGAGCTGGAATGGCCTTTCAAAGGTGCTTCAGATTAAGACAATGGGGTCAGGCCTTTGGATGTGGTGGCACATCACAGCATCCCCTACATCTTCTGTTTGACTGTGCCCTAAAGAGTAGTTCTGGTGGGTCCACCAGTCACTCTGCTGTGGAGAAGGTGCCTGTTTGTCAGAGTCTCATGCCTGGCACCCTCCAGACTTCCCGTATTTCCAGTCTATACAAATGGCCACCATTGACCTGGGCCTTATCCTCTATCTAATCAGATGGGGGCATAGATTGCAGAGCTACCTGACTCAGAGCAAGACAGCTTTCTCAAAAGGGTCTGTAAGAATGGCGTCACTGGGGCTTCCCTGGTGGCACAGCGGTTAAGAATCCTCCTGCCAATGCAGGGGACATGGGTTTGAGCCCTGGTCCGGGAAGATCCTACATGCTACGGAGCGACTAAGCCCATGTGCAACTACTGAGCCTGCACTCTAGAGCCTGCGAGCCACAACTACTGAAGCCTGTGCACCTAGAGCCCGTGCTCTGCAACAAGAGAAGCCACCGCAATGAGAAGCCCACGTACCTCAATGAAGAGTAGCCTCCGCTCACCGCAACTAGAGGAAGTCTGCGCGCAGTAACGAAGACCCAACGCAGCCAAAAAATAAAAATAATAAATTAATTAATTAAATTTAAAAAGAAATTGTTAATTTTTTTTAATGGCATCATGTGCTACCAGTGAGATAGGCGTTGGAGAAATATATAACTGGTGCCCAGAGGCCCCAACAAGGGTGCAGAAGCTCACTTAATCCCAAACCCAGCTGCCTGAAAGGACCTGTGGTGGCTAATGCTCTCTCTATGGTGATCAATACTGGCCTGGAACCTGTGTGGAGTTGAGGCTGCACATGGGGGGCTTGATGGTCTCTAGCTGAGAGGGCCTAAGGAAGTGTCCTAACTCCTCAACTTACTAATTTTGAGCAAGTCATTGGTCCAATTTTAGTTACTTGGCAAATATTTAGTTAGCACCTATGTGCCAGGAACTATGCCTAGCATTTGTGAATCCCTCTCTGGGCCTCATGTTCTTCTGCGTAAAATAAGGGTGTTGGAATAGATGATCTAAATGGAGTAAAATGGCCATATTCTCAGAAATAAAAATCCAAGATACACTGTCTGCTAATGCCACAAGATTTGATATTAAGTGTGCCCCCAGAAAATCCAAGATGTATGACTTCATTGTACACCTGGACTCCATTTCCCCCACCCCCTACCTTTATTTCCCCCAGACATTCCACATAAAATGACTTGATCCTCAGAACGAAGGGTGGAAGCTCTATAAGTTATATAGTCTCCTATCTTGCTTATCTTTAAAATCATTTAAGTGTTTACCCTTATTTTTTGAATTCTTTAGAATTTAAATGATCTGAGTTTAAATAGTCCTGAACGCATTCCGCAAACACTCTTATTTAAACAAAGCCAAGCCATGGTGATTACACAGGCAGGTTTTTTCCAAACCCTGGAGACTTTATAACAGTTTTATCTTAGGTACAAGCATCCATACCTCCTAAGTGTTTTGCCTTTGAATAGTCTTTCTGAGGTTGGTATCAGAACTAGAGTTCTTTACAGCACCGTCCACAGTAGTTCAGGCAGATCTGGTAAGATGGGACCACTAGCATCCCTTCAATCACATGCAGACTTTCCCCCTGGTGACAGAGCCACAGAGCTGAATGTTGGGAGCTGGACAGGACAAGGATTAGAGGCCCAGTATTTGGCTTGATAGGGATGGGCACAGGGGTGAGTGAAAAGTCATCAGAGTAGTGAGGGCTTAGTAAGGATAAGACACTTTTCCAAGTGCTGTAAGATATAAAAGGAAGGGAAGGAAATTAAAATCTACAAGTTTGTTTTATGTTAGGCACTTGTATACATACTACTGCTCAATCAAAAGTAATAAAAACAATAGTAAGTGCTTTGATGCACTTGCTATGGTCTAGGCACAGTGCTTAATGCTTTATGTTTTCTTTTACTTCACTTATTTATTCAACACATTTGTTTTAGGTGTAAGTGCTGGGAGCCATCAGTGGACAAAAATCCCTGCCCTGGAAGAGATTTCATTCTGGTGGGAGAGACAGGCCCACAGAGGTAATAAATAAGTAAATTAAGTGGAGTGTTAGAAGATGACGATTACTGTGGAAAAGAATAGAGCTGAGTTAGGTGGGTCAGGAGTGCCTACATTAGTAAGGTACAGAGGGGGATTGAATATTAAATAGGTGGTCTCTGGGAAAGTGACGTTTGAGTGTGATGGAAGCCCTCGGGGTGTTTTAGTTTGTTTTCTTTTGTTAATTTGTGTTTTAAAGCAGGTTTTGGTAACTTTTTCCATAAAGGGCCCGATAGTAAATATTTTAGTTTTTGCTGGCGGTATAGTCTCTGTCACAACTACTCAAAAAGCTGCCATCTACCATGGAGGTACACTGTGTGAACAAACCAGTGTAGCTGTGGTCCAAGAAAACTCGATTTATGTACACTGTTGGAATTTTGTATAATTTTCATGTGTCACAAAATATTATTCCCCTTTTGATTTTTATTCCCCAACCATTTGAAAATGTGAAAACCATTTTGAGCTTATGGGCTGTATTTGGCCTGTAAGTCAGTTTGCTGATGCCCACTGGCAGGGAATGACAGAATGTAATGGAGCTTCAGCTGAAGCACCCTGGCTGTTGTGTTGAGCAGAGACTGGAGGGAGAAGCATGGAGACGTGAGGAGGCCAATGCCGTCAACTGGGGGAAAGGTGATGCTGATCCTTGGACCAGTGAGGTCATCACGATTACATTCTCATTTACCCTCCACCAAACCTCTGAAATAGGTATTACAATGATTCTTCATATGTAGAGGAGGAGATTCAGGCTCAGAGGTAGAGTGACTTGCCTAAGGATACAAAGCACACAAGTGGTAGAGCTTGGATAAGAAGCCCAGTTCAACTCCAAAGCCCTGATTCTTAGCAGTTACACCTCTACGGTCATGTCACGTGGACCTTATTATCCCAAATTGCAGATGAGAACACTGAGACTCAAAGAACTCAAGACACTTGCCGGAGATTAAGTAGGTCTTAATGACCCCAAAGCTATCACTCATATTACGAGCTGAGACTAATTCTCAAACTAAAATGGGATTCCTGGCCACAAGGTGCTTCTATTCTAGGTGGGAGGATTCTTTATATGAATGCCTCTGAGGTGCCACTAAAGTGCCTAGGGCATGCAGAGGAGGTGGAGTGACATTCACCTGGAGTGGGAGGAGGAGGGGATGGATGGAAAGATTGCTGTTTGCCATAGGTTTTGAAGAATAGCTGGCTAGTTCTTAGGCAGTTCTTGCTGAGATCAGGACTGCTTGTTGGTTCTTAGAGCTACTTTGTTTTACTTTGTTGTGTGGGATGCAGAAAGCAGTAACTTAGGAATTGTAATATTACTCTGTAGCTAAAGTGTTACAGGTGAAAAAGCAGTAGGGCCCCTAAGTTGTATCTCAAAGATATATATAAATCAATCTCTCTCTCTCCCTCTCTCTCTATGTATATGTGTGTGTGTGTGTATGACACATCTAACTTTTAAAAGATACAAGGAAATAAAATTTTTAAATAAAAATTACTCAAAACCCTATACTCTGAGATAACCGCTGTTTAATGTGTTAGAGTATACCTGTCCATAGTTTTTCCATGTATAAATACACCTTTTGAAAATTGGATTGTAGGGTATCTATTGTTTTATAATGGGATAGTCCCATTATATGGTAAATGTCCCATTAAATGTTCATATATTTTTAACATTTTCCTGCATGATTAAATGTGGAAATTTCATTATCATGGATTATTAATGTGGGTCCAATGTAATCACAAGGGTCCTTTAAAGGAATAGAGGGAAGCAGGAGAGTCAGAGAGCAATTTGAAGGTCCTGTGCTGCTGTCTTTGAAGGCTTCTCATTGTCGTGGCTTCTCTTGTTGTGCAGCACGGGCTCTAGGTGCGCAGGCTTCAGTAGTTGTGGCACGTGGGCTCAGTAGTTGTGGCTTGCAGGCTCTAGAGCTCAGGTTCAGCAGCTGTGGCGCACGGGCTTAGTTGCTCCGCGGCATGTGGAATCTTCTGGGACCAGGGCTCGAACCCGTGTCCCCTGCATTAGCAGACGGATTCTTATCCACTGCACCACCAGGGAAGCCCGTGTGTGTTGTTTTAAGCCACTAGGTTTGTGATAACCTATTAGAGCAGCAATAGCAAACTAGTACAATTGACTTAACAGGTGCTAGAGGACTGAGGAGGCTAAAAGGGGCATTGAGATAACAGAGAAGCCTCAGGAAGTGGCTCCCCACTCCTAGGGCTGGCGAACAAAGGGAATTGGCCAAGGTTGTTTGAACCCAAAAACTTGGAGAAGGGGCCTTGTGGAGATGGGACCCAGACCTCTGAGGAGCGGGCACTGGAGTGCCAGTGCTCTAAAGGGTCATCAAGAAGCTCATTCTGAGGATGTGGAAAATCCTGTTGCTGCCAGGGTGAAAAATTACTGGGGCTACTCTGACAGGAACAGGAAGCCCTCAGGAGGCAAATAGGAAGTCCCTCCGGCACCCCTTATTAACAGAGTGTGACAGACAGCAGCTGGCAAACCAGAAATGCGGTTTGTGGAGTCTCAGCCTTGGCATCACAAAGCAGAATGAAAGGTTTCTGGACTTGAAACAATGGTCTAACAAGCACACAGTGTTAACGATATTGTCTGTATGTTACACGCTTTTCTCTGTACTCATACAAAGATATATTCACATGTATTATAGGCTTTCCCCCTTTATATTTAGAAAAAATTGTGGTCAGAGTATACACATTACTTGGAAACTTGCTTGTTTCATTAAACTATATATTATGCACATGTTCCCATGTAAGCATACTAGAGCAATCTCATTTTTAAAAAGCTGTTCAGAAATATCTCATGTAAATGCCAACATTTATCCAATCATTCCCAATCTCAATGATTGGTTCAGAGTTTGGCATGTGACTCAATCTAGTCTGGGACCAATTGGAGCTGAGGGTGTGGTCAAACCTACCCAATTACATGCCTGAGAATGTAAGATGAGCAGTTCCTCCAAAGGAAAATCTATGTGCTTTTGGCAGAAGGAAAAACAATGCTGGAGAAGGAAACAACAAATGTCCACCTCAACTTCCTGTATCCTTTGCCTGTTGTTTCTGTTGGGTGGTTTTATTATCAATTGACTGATGGTCTTTGAAGATGGCTAATGTTAAACTTTTATATATGTATTGCAAGTGTTTTTTCTAGCATATGATTTCTTTGTAGTGCCTTTTACCATAAAAAGTTAAAATTAGTACATAGTCCAGTGTAGCTTTTTTTTTGTTTTTTTTAGTTTATGGCTGTGGATTTCTTTTTTTGCTTAATGTTTTCCTCCTACAGAGATAAACACACTGGTCACTATATTGGTCAGGATAGATTAGGGGTGCTGTGATAAGAAGCAAAAAAATGCTCTAAAATCTCAGTGGAGTTACAATAAAAGTATTTCTGTTTACATTACATGTTGGGTGGGCAGAAAGCTGTATGAGTTGTAGTCACTCAGGAACCCATGCTAAAGGAGGTTGTGTCTCAAGACGTGCTTCTACAGACACCAACACAGAGGGAAGAAGAGGAAGAGGACATGATGAGTCAGCACTGGCTCTTAAAGCTTCTGCCCTGGGAATTCCCTGGCAGTCCAGTTGTTGGGAGTCCGTTCTTCCGCTGCAGGGGGCACGGGTTCAATCCCTGGTTGGGGGACTAAGATCCTGTATGCTGTGCCGTGCGGCCAAAAAAACCCCTAGAAAACAAAAAAAGCTTCTGCCCCAAAACAACATCCATGATTTCCTTTCACATTTTGTTGACCAAATTCAATGGCATGGTCAGGATTAATTTCAGATTGAGAGGGCAAGTACAATCCTACCATGTGCTTAGGAGAAGGAAACCAAAATGTTTGTGAAAAGCCATGAGGACTACTATAATCCACATTTCAGCCACCAAATGCCTTTCCCACAATCCAAATATTCTCACTCACCCTTTTTGAAGGGAGTCAACCCTAAAGTCCCATTCTGATTGGACCTTTATTCCCACATATTAATCCATTCGGAGGTTTTAAATGTGAATATGAGGGAATAGCCTTGATTAGGTTCTTGCTGTAAGACTGGGTTTTCATTGTTTGATCTCTTATTTTATTTGTTATGAGAAGCAGTCTGTCTTCCAACTCCGCAAATCTCTGAACTTCTGGACTCTTTCTTTTGCCTTTCATTCCTGCTTGCAAACCACGCAACCTCTCTCTCGCTCCCTCTCTGTAATAACTTGTCAAATACAGCCAAATCATACTGTTAACATTATGTTTTTTTAATTGCTTCTTCTAGAGCTACAACTTCACTAGGTACGTGACCTACCTTCCAAGTAACTTCAGGCAACAGCTTTACCAAATATTTCACCATCGGGTAACGTGACTCATCATCCTTGTCACTGCCGATGACACATTTTAGGTTTTTGTTCTGGCAGCATCTCATATTTAGGGATCAGGTCAGGATAAAGTAGGTTATGCTGTAGTAACAAACTCCCAAATCTCAATCACTAAAAACAATAAAAGTTTATGTCTTGCCTATGCTACATGTCCATTGTGGGTCAGCAGGGCCATCTGCTCATTGAAGTCACCCAGGAGCCTTAGCTGATGGAAGGTCCACTTCAGCATATGCTTCTACAATCATCACAGCAGGGAGGGGGGATATGGCACAGATCCATGGCTCTGCCTAGAAGTGACACATCTTCCTTCTCCTAACACTTGGATATTTGTGGCTCTCACAAACGGCTATCACAGGTATTTTTGTTTTGTGGGTTTATTGCAGTGAAATAGGCTACAGGTGACAATAACAACCTCTCATTATCCGCATCACTGGGTCTAGTTTTTTAACTCCAAGTAGGACTTCTGTTACTCTATTTTTATGGTTCTGAGGATGGGTCACCATGTTCTGAGCCCACCTTAAAAAAAATTTAAGTTTGCTTTAAAGCTGAATAAAAATACTGAATCCTTAAGACTGACTTCCTTCCACTAAACCACACTCACTCAAAATAAGTTATAATTAGGATATCTCCTTATTCTAGCCTTCTTCCTTACCTGATACTTCATTCTGCGATTCTATTAAAGACTGAAAACCCTGGTTATTACTGTGTTTTGCAAGAGGGTCAATTCAGAGAAATTTAAAAATTTGTTTTTATTCAAAACAAAAGTCTTGTTTTGTTTCTGTTCAAAATTTTAAAATGGCTTAGTTTATTTCCCTAAGATGATGGATATTCATAAAGTTATGATGATCTACTTTGTGGAATGGAAGAATGTTACTGAGAGAGAAAAGTGAACTGTTGTTTAGCAACTAAAAGGTTAATATAAATATCTGGGCATATTGGAGAAGTAGCAACATGAGGCAGCTTTCTAATCTTTCATCCTGAAATTAAATCCTAGGTCTGTCTTGAAGCTAGGTTCCCTAAATGCAGGCTTCTTAATCATCGGATGAAAATGCCTTGACAGAAAATATGCTGAGTTAAACATTACAGAGGGGATGGCTGCTGAAAACCCCTGGTCTGTGAAGAAACAGACAAGACAGCAGGGAAGTAAGCAAAGGAGGCATTCATCCATCCATCCGTTCATTCATTCAGCTAGCATTCATTGAGTTCCTGTTATATGTCGGGTCCTGTTCTAAGTATAGGGGGTACAGTGGAAAACAAGACAGATATGAACCCTGACTTCCTGGAGCTTACTCTTAGGTAAGGGTCAGCACCAAGTAGACAAAGAGATAAAGTAATTGTACACTGTGATAACTATAATGAAAAAAAATAAACTAGAGGAAGATGCATCAGACAGGATACTTGATTGTAAACAAGCAAATCCATGTAGGTTAGAAGGTAATTGGGAACTCTTAGGATCAAAGGGAGTCTGGACAAGTGGACTTGGAAAGTGAACTAGAACCCTGAGTGGTCCAGAGACTGGGTAGCAGGAACCACTGAAAAGGTGGTGCTGCAGAAAACTGTGCTCGCTGGGTCTCTTCCCTTGTGTCTCTGTGTCTCAACAGAGAACCAGGGAACCAACAGCAAGGTTTTACTTGAACGGGCTTGATTCACACAACTGTCCCTCTACCTGAACCATGAAGCTGTTCTCTCTCAGCTTCTGGCCACCATGTTGGGTGGTTAGCTCTGGACACTCGCTTCCTACCAAAACACCCCACCATAGGGAATTCCCTCTGTGAAGTCTACTACAATAGAGGTGACTTAGATGTGGGTCACCAAAAATAGGGCAAATATTGACTAGAGGTGAAATAAACTCTATCAAGTACTGTCTTTAGATAAGAAGGCATCTCAGAAAGAGTAACATTTAAGCTAAACCAACCCTCTTTCTTCCTCTTCCCAAATTTGTCACACTGTGGGTTTAATGAGCGTTTCCCTGATGACTGATGAAGATGAGCATCTTTTCATATATCTATTGGCCATTTGGAATATGCTCTTTAGTGAAGTGCCACCTCAGTCCTCTTGTCTATTTGCTCCACTGGGTTGTCTGCTTTTTATTTTGTTGAATTGCTTTGAATAAGTTTTATAAACTTGTTGTATAATATTCTAGGTGATCTCTTTTGTTGGATACATGTATTTCAAGTATGTTCTCCCACTATTGGCTTGCTTTTCTCTCTCTTTTTCGGCCGCACCACCGGCATGCGGAACTTCCCCAACCAGGGATCAAACCTGTGCCCCCTGCAGTGGAAGCGTGGAGGCTTAACCACTGGACCACTAGGGAAGTCCTCCTTTTCTCTCTCTTAATAGTGTCTCATGATGAAGAGAAGTTTTAATTTTATATACTCCCATTTATTACTGTTTTCCTTTGTGGTTGGCACTTTTTGCATCTCATTTAAGAAATCTCTGCCTATCTTAAGGCCGTAGAGATAGTCTTCTATGTTAACTTACAGAAAATTTTTTTACTTTACATTCCATATATAGATTTATAATTTGTCTGTAATTGCTTTCAATATATGATTTGAGGTGTGGTCACGCATCATTTATTGCTAAATGATATCTGATTGACCTGTATCTTTATTGAACATGCTTTTTCCAAGTGTCTCTGAACTATTTTTTTCTTTTCCTTGGTCTGTCTATCCTTGTGCCAATATTATAATGATTTAATCACTCTAGGTTTATAATATGTCTTGATATCTGGTAATGTGAGGCCTCCACTTAGGTTCTTCCCTTCAAGACTATATTTGCTATTTCTGAATCATTGCATTTCTATCAATATTAGAATCAGTTTACTATTATCTGTAACAAATCTACTAGGATTTTGATTACAATTACATTGAATATATTCCAATAAAATATATATCAATTTGGGGAGAACTGACATCTTTACAATATTGAGTATTCATATCTATGAAGAGTATAATCCCTCTTTTTATTTAGGTCTTTAATTTCGGCAAAAATTTAATAGCTTTCAATGTAGAGACCTTTTTTGTAAATGTGTTCCAATATATTTTTTGCTATTTTTAAAATGTAACTGTAATTGTCATCTTTTTCTGAATTATATCTTCTATTTGTTTATTGCTGATATATAGAAATGTAATTGATTTTTGTTAGCTCACATTGCATCCAGTGAAATTAACTTATTAATAAATTCTAATATCTAATAGTTTTTCTGGGAATCCTTTGAGATTTTCTCCATGCACCATCATGTTCTCTGTGAATGACAGTTTTATTACTTCCTTTCTAATCCTGATTTTTCGTCTACTTACCTTATCATCTTTGTCTCATTCCCATTATCAAAAGAAATACTTCCAATGTTTTACCATTAACTATGTTTTCTGTGGGTTTTTGTAGATACTTATAATCATATAAAGGAATTTCCTCCTATTACTAGTTTATTGAAGTAGTATCATGAATAGGTGTTAAATTTTATTAAATGATTTTTCTTCATCTATCAATGTGATCATATCATTTTTCTATTTTGGTTCTGTTAATGTGGTAAATTAAAATGGTTGGTTTTCAAATGTTAAACAATTTTTTGTGTTCCTAGAATAAGTTCCTCTTGGTTATATTCCATTTTTTATATATATATATATATAATATATATATTGCTGGATTCACTTTGCTAATATTTTGCTTAAGATTTTCACTCTATGGGAATGAAAGAGAGTGGTCTGTACTTTTCCTTTCTTGTGATATTCTTGTCAGATGTTTTCGTCTTACAGTCCTGGCCTCATAATGAGTTGAGTATGTTATATCTTTTTCTACTCTTTTTTTTTTTTTTTTTTTTGGCTGCATTGGGTCTTTGTTGCTGTGCGTGGACGGGGGCTACTCTTCGTTGGGGTGGGCAGGCTTCTTATTGCGGTGGCATCTCTTGTTGCGGAGCACGGGCTCTAGGCGCTTGGGCTTCAGTAGTTGTGGCACATGGGCTTAGTTGCTCTGTGGCATGTGGGATCTTCCTGGACCAGGGCTTGAACCCATGTCCCCTGCATTGGCAGGCAGATTCGTAACCACTGCACCACCAGGGAAGCCCTCTTTTTTCTATTCTTGAGAAGACTTTAAGATTGGTTATTATTTCTTTCTTAATTGTCTGGAAAATTCAATGGTGAAATCATCCGTGTCTGGAGTTTTCTCTGTAACAAAGTTTTAAATAATCGATTCAACTTTTAAAATAGATGTAGGACTGTTCTCATGTTCTTGGATATGAGTCAGTTTTGGTAAGCTGTATGTTTTATGGAATTTGTTCATTTCATTTAAATCATCAGCTGTACTGGAATCAGTCTGTTCATAGTATTCTTTTATTATCTTTTCTAGTGTCTATAGGATCTGTAGTGACCCTTTGTTCATTCGTGAAGATGACAATTTCTTTTTTTCTTCTTGATCAGTTTTATTAGGGGGTAACCAATTTCATTAAAATTTTCAAATAGCCAACTTTTGGCTTTGTTGATCTTCTCTATTTTATATTTATTTTAAATTTTATCTCTGCTCTCATTTTTATTATTTGCTTACTGCCAGTTTGAGTTTGATTTACTCGTTTCTTAATGTCTGCCTGAGATGGAAACTTATATAATTGATTTTCAACCTTAGAATTTTCTAATATAGGCATAAATGGCTATAAATTTCCCTCTAAGTTTATTTTTTTTTAATTTTTTATTGTGGTAAATTATATGACACAAACTGCCACTTAAGAGTTAAACAAATTCAGCAACAGTGTGAAATACAAAATCAACACACAAAAATTAGTTGTATTTCTATACACTAGCAATGAACAATTTTAAAAGGAAATTTAAAAAATTATTTCATTTATAATAATACTAAAATGAATAAAATTCTTAGGAATAAGTTTAACCAAGGGATTCATATTGGAGAGCTTAACCATTTACATTTAAAGTAATCGTTGAAAAGAGAAGTCTTTCTTCTGTCATTTAACTATCTTCTGTATGGTTTATATACTTTTTATTTCTCAATTCCTCCATTACTGCCTTAAAAAAATTTTTTTTGGTTGATTTTTATGTAGTATTCTGTTTTGAGTCCCTTCTTCTTTCCTTTTCTGTACATATTTTAGTTATTTTTCATCCTGATCTGAACAGTACCAATTAAATTTCAATAATATACAAACACTCTGCTCTCATAAATCTCTGCCCCTCCTCCTTTTATCATTACTGTCATATATTGTATCTTTATATTTTGTGCACCCATTAACATAGATTTATAGTTATTATTTTGTGTGTTCGTCTTTTTTTTTTTTTTTTTTTTTGTGGTATGTGGGCCTCCCTCTGTTGTGGCCTCTCCCGTTGCGGAGCACAGGCTCTGGACGCGCAGGCTCAGCGGCCATGGCTCACGGGCCCAGCCGCTCCGCGGCATGTGGGATACTACCAGACCGGGGCGCGAACCCGGTTCCCCTGCATCGGCAGGCGGACGCGCAACCACTGCGCCACCAGGGAAGCCCCTGTGTGTTCGTCTTTTAAATCATATAGGGAAAAAAGAAGAGTTACAAACCAAAACTACAATAATACTGAGTTTCATATTTACCTTCACCCGTGTTCTTTTTTTCTTCATGTGGCTTTCAGTTATTGTTTACAGTCCTTTCATTTCAGCCTAAAGGGTTTCTTTTAGCATTTGTTCTAGGGCAGGTTTATTAGTAACAAACTCTCTTAGCTTTTATTTATCTTGGAATGTCTTATATTCACCTTCATTTCTTCTTTTGGCTGCGTTGGGTCTTCATTGTTACGCGCAGGCTTTCCCTAGTTGCGGTGAGCCGGGGCTACTCTTTCTTGCAGTGTGCGGGCTTCTCATTGTGGTGGCTTCTCTTGTTGTGGAGCATGGGCTCTAGGCACGCGGGCTTCAGTAGCTGTGGCATGTGGGTCCTAGAGAGCATAGGTTTCAGTAGCTTCAGCACGTGGGCTCAGTAGTTGTGGTACATGGGCTCTAGAGCGCAGGGTCAGTAGTTATGGTGCACGGGCCCAGCTGCTCTGTGGCGTGTGGGATCCTCCTGGACCAGGGATCAAACCTGTGTCCCCTGTATTGGCAGGCAGACTCTCAATCACTGCACCACCAGAGAAGTCCTCTCCTTCATTCTTGTAGGATAGTTTTGATGGATATAGAATTTTTATTTGGCAGTTTTATTCGTTTAGCACTTTAAATACACCATCCTATTGCTTTGTAGGTTCTATGGTTTTTGATGAGAAATCAGCTTTTAATCTGATTGAGGATAATTGTTGTGTGGTAAATTGTTTTTCTCTTACTACTTCCAAGATTCTCTCTTTGTCTTGGACTTTTGACCATTTGACTATAATATGTCTCATGGATCTATTTGAGTTTATCGTACTTGGAGTTTATTGAAATCCTTGGATATGTAGATTTATATATTTCATCAAATTTGAAAATTTCTGATCATAATTTATTCAAATATTCTCTTTCTCTTTTCCTTCTGGAAGTCCCATAACATATGTGTTGGTCCAGTTGATGGTATCCCACAGGTCCCTTAGAATCTGTTCACTTTTCTTTATTACTTTTTTTTCTTTTAGCTCCTCAGATTGGATAATTTCAATTGTCTTATTTTCAAGTTCATTGATTCTTTCTTCTGACTGCTCAAATCTGCTCTTGAACCCCTCTAGTGAATTTTTCATTTTAGATATCAAATTTTTCAGCTCCAAAATTTCTACCTGGTTTCTTTAAAATTTTTCCTTCTCTTTATTGATATTCTCATTTTGTTCATACATCATTTTCCTGGTTTCCCGTAGTTTGTTTGGTTTTTTTTTTTTTTTGGCTACATTGGGTCTTTGTTGCTGCGCGCAGGCTTTCTCTGGTTGCTGTGAGCGGGAGCTACTCTTCGTTGTGGTGCGCAGGCTTCTCATTGAGGTGGCTTCTCTTGTTGCAGAGAGTGGGATCTTGGCACGCGGGCTTCAGTAGTTGCAGCACGCGGGCTCAGTAGTTGCATCTCATGGGCTCTAGGGCACATGGGCTTCAGTATTTCTGGTGCATGGGTTCAGTAGTTGTGGCTTGCAGGCTCTAGAGTGTAGGCTCATTAGTTGTGGTGCATGGGCTTAGTTGCTCAGTGGCATGTGGGATCTTCCTAGACCAGGGATCGAATCCGTGTCCCCTGTATTGGCAGGCAGATTCTTAACCACTGTGCCACCAGGGAAGTCCAGTTTTCCTTAGTTTTTGAAGAATATTTAGGACAGTGGTTTTAAAGTCTTTGTATCATAAGTTCAATGTCTGAGCTTCCTCAGGGATAGTTTTTGTCAGTTTTTTTTTTTTTTGTGAATGGGCCATTTTTTCCTGTTTCGTTGTATATTGTGTGATTTTTGTTGTTGTTGTTGTTGTCATTGAAAACTGGACATTTGAATATTATAATGGGTTATGTCTGGAAATCAAACTCTCTCCCATGCCCAGGGTTTGCTGTTCTTGATTGTTGAAGCCTCAGCTTGTGTTCAGCCAGTATATTCTTGAACAATGAGAACTTAAAACAAACAAACACCTTTCCCAATCTTTGCATTGTATTCCTTTAACACTTAGCCAGGCCATTTGAAATTCTTCCTCAGCCTTCACTTCCCGGTTGCACTGAGCATATAAATCAGCCAGTGGTGGAATCTTAGGATCTTCTCAGGTCTTAGGATCTTCTCAGGTCTTTCCTGAGCATGAATCCTGTCTCAGGCATGTGTGTAGCTTTCTAAACGCCCTGTGTGCACAAGTACTTTTGAATCTGAATGCCCTAATTTCCTAGCAAATTTATCTCCTCAGTTTTTACTTCCAGGCTTTAGGTGGTCTGTTGTATGTACCAACTGTAATCTTTGGCCCCAGGCAGGTTATTTGTTCACCTTACAGTGTTTTCAAGCAATGACCACTGCTTTTCTGTTATGGGTTCCAGAGTTGGCAAAATGAAGACAAGAGCCTTGAATTAGTCCTTCAGCTAGCCCCCAGACAGATTGGAACAGACAAACACAATGATTACTAGGGACCAGGGTTCCATCCTGGGAAGGTGGGCTTCTGTCTTTAAGACTGCTGCTGAGTCAGGGAGGGAGTAGGGGCAAGGGGCAAGTAAAAATGTCATAAAGTTTTCTTACCATTTTTAACTTGCCTTTTTTTCTTTTTTTTTTAAATTAAGCATTTGGTTGCTGTAAACCTTTGTTTTCCAGACAGAGTTCTGATAAAGTTGGTCTGACAGCTTCTGGTTAATTTTTCACTGTTTTGTGGTATGGGATTTGGAGCTATTTACTCTGCTATTTTGTTGATGTCCCTCTCTCTACAAATTTTGATATATTAATACATATATATATACTTTTTAAATATATATACTTTTCAAATGTATATTAAAAAAATATGTACTTTTATTTTCAAGCAATTGTAGATTAACAGGAGATTGCAAAAAGAAAATGTACAGGAAAGTTACATGCATCCTTTTCCCATTCTCCCCCAAAGTTAACATCTTATGGAAGTACAGTACAATATCAAAACCAGGAAGCTGACACAGGTAAGAACTATTTTCTCCCTCTATCCCTAATCCCTGGCAATCACTAGTCTCTTCTCCATCTCTGTAATTATGTTATTTCATTAATATTACATAAATGGAATCATGCAATAATTCATGCAATTCTTTTGGGATTGTTTTCCTCACAAAGCATGATTTCCATGAAATTTATCCAAGTTGCTGTGTGTATCAATAGTTTGATCTTTTTTTAAATTGCTGAGTAGTATTGAGACAGGAAGGAAGGGGGCAGGGCACAACATTTAAAAGAATGACATAGGCATTGTGAATATGACAAAAACTTGTTAGAACCTACCAGGCCCAAGATGGTGGAAGATTCGACTTCCAGTAGCCCTTGAGCCTCATTATATGATCATTGTAATACATTAGCATGCTAAATGACACATGCACAAGTGCCTTGACAGTTCCGAGGCCAACCATAAAAGACCAAAAAGTGGGCAGTGGCCCAATTCCAAGAAATCTCCACCCCTTCTCCAAAACAGTTAGAATAATCCTCTCACTCATTAGCCTATGAAATTACCCAGCCCATAAAAACTAAACACCCCCATATTTGGGGGCTGCTCTTGCCTTTTGAGACTGACTGCAGTCTGTCTGTGGAATGTGTATCTCCCTAAATAAACCTGCTTTCCCACTTAGTTCTTGGGGCAGAGGCCCCTTGCCTGCCCACTTGTATCCCTCACAAGTGTCCTATATTAATAAATCTACTTCTTGCCTATCACTTTGCCTCTCACTGAATTCCTTCTGTGCTGAGACATGAAGAACCTGAGCTTCCATAAGTCCTGACACCAGGTGAGTGATTTTAATTAAAAGACAGTAGGTTCAAGTCCCAACCCATGGGTTCAAGTCCCAATCTGAGTTTTGACTGGGATCAAATCCCACCTGAGGTGTGCAGTTTCAGCATTCCATGGTATGGATGTATCAGTTTATTTGGCCATTTACTCACTAAAGGATATTTGGATAGTTTCCAGTTTGGGGCTCTTATAAAGCTGCTATGAAAATTCTGGTACAACTTCCTGCGTTTCTCTGGGAAGAATGCCCAAGGACACAATTAAGTTGTATGGTAAGTACATTTCTAGTTTTCAAATGAACTGCCAAACTATATTGCAAGTGGCTATACTATTCCTATCAACAATGTATGTGTGATCCATATCTAAGGAAACTATGCCTAACCCAAGGTCACTGAGATTTACTCCACAGTTTTCATCTAAGAGTTTTATAGTTTTAACTCATATTTAGGTCTATGATTTATTTGGGGTTAATTTTTTTTAACATCTTTATTGGAATATAATTGCTTTACAGCATTGTGTTAGCTTCTGCTGTATAACAAAGTGAATCAGCTGTATGCATACGTATATCCCCATATCCCCTCCCTCTTGCATCTCCTTCCCACCCTCCTTATCCCACCCCTCTAAGTGGTCACAAAGCTCTGGGCTGATCTCCCTGTGCCATGCAGCTGCTTCCCACTAGCTATTTTACATTTGATAGTGTATATATGTCAGTGCTACTCTCTCACTTCATCCCAGCTTACCCTTTCCCCTCCCCGTGTCCTCAAGTCCATTCTCTAAGTCTGCGTCTTTATTCCTGTCCTGCCCCTAGGTTCATCAGAACCATTCTTTTTTTAAGATTCCATATATATGTGTTAGCGTACAGTATTTGTTTTTCTCTTTCTGACTTGCTTCACTCTGTATTACAGTCTCTAGGTCCATGCACCTCAGTACAAATAACTCAATTTCGTTCCTTTTTATGGCTGAGTAATATTCCATTGTATATATGTGCCACATCTTCATCTGTTGATGGACACTTAGGTTGCTTCCATGTCCTGACTATTGTAAATAGAGCTGCAATGAACATTGTGGTACATGAACCTTTTTGAATTATGGTTTTTTCAGGGTATATGCCCAGTAATGGGACCGCTGGATCATATGGTAGTTCTATTTTTAGTTTTCTAAGTAACCTCCATACTGTTCTCCATAGTATGTGCCGCATCTTCTTCATCCATTCATCTGTTGATGGACACTTAGGTTGCTTCCATGTCCTGGCTATTGTAAATAGTGCTGCAATGAACATTGTGGTACATGACTCTTTTTGAATTATGGTTTTCTCAGGGTATATGCCCAGTGGTGGGATTGCTGGGTCATATGGTAGTTCTATTTTTAGTTTTTTAAGGAACCTCCATACTGTTCTCCATAGTGGCTGTATCAATTTACATTCCCACCAACCATGCAAGAGGGTTCTTGGGGTTAATTTTTAAGTGTTGAGTGAGACCCACAATAGTTTTAGGGTCTCACAAAAATATTCTAAATCTTTAAAATCAGAAGAAAAAGTAAGTACACTCTGTTTGGATTACATTAGTCTTTATACTGATGCAGATGTAAAATATACTTTTAGGACTTCCCTGGCGGGCCAGTGGTTAAGACTACATGCTTATACTGCAGGGGGCACAGGTTTGATCCCTGGTCAGGGAATTAAGATCCTGAACAACAACAACAACAACAAAATATATATATATACATATATATATATAATTTTTATGGAAGAAAGAGCCTCTGAGGTTCTTTCTGACATCAAATATGTGGAGTCTTTCCACATCAATTCTCCAACACCAACTGGGTATCTGACAATTTAATTTTGACACTAACTCCAGAAGTAAGATCAGACCCCACAGGTTTAGTGCTCAGTCCCACAAGACTGCACCTACTTCAGCTACCAGTCACCAGTTCCATCGGTTTCTGACTGACCATATTTGAGGATTCTTGCAATGCCCTCTTCAGTTTTGATAATTCACTGAAATGACTCACAGAACTCAGGAAAACACTTTACTTACATTTACCAGTTTATTATAAATAAAACAACTCAGAAACAGCCAAATGGAAGAGATGCATAGAGTAAGGTACGGGGTGGGGGGTGGAGGGGATGCAAAGCTTCCACACCCTCTTCAGGCACCCCACCTTGCCTACCGATATGCCTCCCAGTACTTCCGTTTATTTACTGACCTCTCTTTAATCACATTTGGTTTTCTATTGACCAGCTCCTATCCTTAAACTACGCAAGAGCCCCACCCTGAGTCACCTCATTAACATAAATTCAGGTGTGGTGGAAAGGGGCTTGTTATGATTAACAAAAGACATCCTATCACTCAAGAAATAAGGGTTTTAGGAACTCTGCCAGGAACCAGGGACAAGGTCAAATAGTATCTGTTATATACCACAGTCCCTAGAAGGCAAAAGTGCCTGGAGCCACAAAAGTCAATGTGGTCCTGTCAGTTGAGTAGCCTTCCCAGCTGTCCATTTGTGAAATTATGGCAGCCTGGAGTAGGGTGATGGTAGTAGAAACACAGTGAAATGGACAGGCTTGGGATATGTTTTAGAGGTAGAGTCAGCTGGATTGATCGATGGATTGGATATGAGAGGTTAATGAAACAGCGAAACCAAGGATGATTTCTACATTTTTGGCTTGAACAACTGGGTGGATGATAGTGCCATCCACTGAGAATACTGGGAAAGAAGGGTTGGAGGTAAAATCAAGGCCTTTTGCTATGGATCTGAGATGTCCATGAGTCATGAAGTAGAGATATTAAGTAGCCAGTTAGATTTGTGAATCTGGGTATTGGTGGAGAGGTCTGGGCTGGACAGAAATCTGAGAGTCATCAGTCTGTAGACTTAGCATCAAGGAGATCACCCAGGGAGAGTAAAGTAGAGAAGAGTATAAGGACTGAGCCTTGGAACACTGCAACATTTAAAGATTGAGCCAAAGAGGAAAAATTAGCAAAGGATTCTGAAAATGAGGCTCAGTGAGGGAACAAGAAAATCAGGAGAATAAGATATTGAGGGAAGTTCAGGGGAAAAAGTGTTTCAAAAGAAAGGAAGCTGTCAGCTGTTTGCAATTCTGCTGAGAGGTCAATTTAGATAAGAATAGAGAATTGGCAGTTGGCTTTGGAAACCTGGGGATCATTAGTAATCTTGATAAGTGATCTTGATGAGGGAAGTCAGAGCTGGATCAGAGTAGGCTGAGGAGTGAATGTGAAGTGAGGAAGTGGGAACAAGCACTGCAGAGAGCTCTTGAAAAACCTTTCCGAGAATTTATGCAGTGAAGAGAGCCGAGAAATTGGGCAGTTCTGGAGGCGAATGTGGAGTCAAGGTTTGTTTTAGATGGGAGGAACTTCAGTATGTTTATATGCAGATAGAAATAATCTAATGGGGGCGGGGAGAGAATGTAATGATGTTGGAGGGAGGGGTAATTGTAGGAGTAAAATCCTTAGGAACGTGGGAGGGAGAAAATAAAACAGGTCCCTGGTGGAGGGACAGGCCTTCATAGGCACAGGGAAACTTCATTCATAGTAACCCCAATGTTACTATGCCTATAAGAGTAGTTTTGGTGGTGAGAAGACAAGGAGTTCGTATCTGATATCTTTTCCATCAGGTGTGAGACAGTTGAACAGCAAAAAGTGGTTTGGGGGGAGGCTTTTAGTAGAGAGGGGAGGGTGTGAAATAATTCTTTCATCACGAATACTTAAATGTCAATTTCGTGGAGCAAGCCCTTCCAGGATTAAGTACATCTCCTCCCAACCCCCTTTTCTCTCACTGGACCGTTTGCTCGTTTTTGGTACTCATCACCATTTGTAATTGTATCTTTATTGGTTCAGATGTCTGTTTCCCACTTTAGAGAACTACAGGGAGGCAGGAACTTTGTTGTATTTAATTTCCCAATGTATATATAGCCCTTAGAAACAGGGCCGGTACATAGTCACTAAATAATTATTTGTTAAAATAAGTTAATGAATAAACGTCTTCAGAATTTTGTCTTAGAGGCAACCTCTTTTAAGTACTAGCTTGGGCAAGTCACTTTTCCTCTCCGCGCTTTTAGGTCTGAATACATTACCACGGGAATTGTAATCTCTTCCCTGCCTACCTCACCGCATCGTCACGAGGAGGATCTGAGCAAATAAACCTGGAAATGCTTCATCAAGTGATCCTTAAATGTAACGTATTGTTGTTTGCGACCCACGTGTAGCCTCGCAGGTAGCAGGTGCTGAAAAGGACTTGCTGATTGGGGGAGAGAGGTATTATTTTTTCCTGTGACTGTAAGCATCGAAGCTTTGCAGAAGGGTTCCGCAGGCCGCGGAGGGGCGGGGCTCAGGCCAGAAGCACTCCCACTCCGGCCTTTCCCCGGAGGCGCCAGCCGGGCAAGGAGGAGGGGCGGGGAGCCTGGGGGGGAGTAACTGTCAAACCTCCTCTCTTGGCGCCATTATTTAAATGGTACGTGCCCGTCTCGCAGCTGTACGTGCCCGGGGCGGGGCTGCGAGCCCCCGGAGCGGGGCGGAGGCCGGGGGCGGGCCGGGGAGGTGGAGGGGAGAGAGGGGACGGGCAGGGGCGGGGCCAGGCTGGCTAGAGGGGCGGGTCTAGCGGCGGTCCCCGGCGATGTTCACTGCGCTTGCGCTGACAGACGCAAGATGGCGGACAGTGCGGAACTAAAGGTAAAGCGCAGCTCGAATTCACTTCTAATATTCGGCCACGGAGACTGTGCCGCTGGTGCCAAGGGGGATGCGTCCGACCCTGGGGGGCCGCTCGGGCCTGACTCCAACCGGGCCTGGAGTTGTAGAGAGGAGCGGCGCGCCGGGCCCCAGCCGAGGGGGCCCGGCAGCGGCGGGCCGCGGGCCCCGGGTGCCTCGGGGGCGCTGACGGGTCGTCCCCAGCGTGTTATTGTTGTGGGCGCCTCTGGCGGGGGTGGCGGGGGAAGAGATCGGGAGTCGGGAGGTGGGGGCCGCGGCTGTCCCCGGGGCTCGGCTTCCTCACCTTCCAGGCAGCCTCCCCGCCCCCCGTGGGGAGCGGGGGCAGGGGCAGAGTGTTCATGTTGGGGGCATTGGGAAAGCTCCCCGCCGCCGCTTCCTCTTCCTCCTTTGCAGTCCCGGGCTCCTGTCAGGCGCTCTCCTCAGACCCCCGGGAACTTGGCTCCTGCCGCCCCGCCCCTCCGGGGCTCCCTGCCGCCCCCGCCCCGGACTCGGTTCTCCCCGGCTGCCCGCCTGTCAGGAGGCGCCTGGGGTGCCCCGTTTGTGGGCAGCGCGATCCTGGGGCGATGGGGTGGGGATGTGGGGGAGAAGCTCCAGTAAAGTTTAGTGAACCCCGGGCTGGCTTTGGGGTTCGACTGGGGGGTGACGGGGGAGTCTGCCTGGGCGGGACGGTACTCTTTCTCTCTGATTCCGGGCAACCGGGGGGAGAAACCCCTTCGAAGGGTGTGTATTTGGAAGCAGTGGTAGGTGGTGGGAAGCAGCTACTCTCCCTTCTTTTTCGTCTCTTCCTTTTGCCTGGTGTGGAGGGTGAGAGGAGCCTTCGGGGGTCTCTGCACACACCATGATGGCGATGCTATAGCTGATGGAGGTGAATGGTTAGTGTTTATATCCCCCTGTTGCCTTTTGTTTGTAGGGACATCTTGCTGGCCATGTTGATTTGAACGAAATTCTCCCCTCATCCTACTTCAACCCCCAATAAATAGAACGTTCCTTCGTTCCTCTCAACTGTACCAATTACTCTCGCCTCGCGAAATTGGATGAAAGGGTGCCCCCTTTTCCCCGCTTTTTCTCCCACCCCAATCTTTACCTGATGATGGCTTCTTTACCGAAGCAGATATGCCACTACACAAGCAGTTGGGGGAGGGGGGGTGGAACCCTTATGATTGGATTGTGACAAATGGGGCTCCGCTTGAATAATTTTGGTTCAGTAGCAAGCAGTTTTTAACTAACGCGTATTATTTCGAGGCTGTGAACGCGATATTCCCTTCTCTGTGGCTTCCTGTGTGTGAACCGAGTAGTTGGTTATATCTTGACCCAGAGAACTGACATCTCTGTCAGAGTGGAGATTGGGATATACAGTTGTAAATCTTTGGGGAGAGTCGTCTTTTTATAATTAATGAAAATTATTTAAAGAATTATCTCGGTTATAATGAAACGACAACTCCTAGAACAAGCAAACGCCAGGTTTGTTTCTGGAGAGTTTTTCAGTGGAAACCTTCGCTGGGAGATCGTTTTTCCCAATAATTTTTCAATGTTAACATTCCAAAATTTGTATATTTAGGCTCTGCCTTTGAGTGTCATTCTTTTTTAATTTACTTCTAATTGCAAATTAAGGGAGAGCAGATTTAGAATGGATGGTTTCGTTTTTTCCAGTTTCAAACTATTGACTGAAATGAAAAAGCCCCAGGAATTTGAATATTTGGAGGTAATTAACTCTTGAAATAAAAAAGTGTGCAACTTTAAGATACATGTTTTCTGTAGTTTTAAAATGTAGTCACTATGTTGCTGTGATCTTTGCCTTCTAATATTTATTTTGCTAGGAATCCTTTTGAATGATAGCTAATCAGTTCTGTTTTACGTGGACTACAGAGTAAAGCTGAAAAGCTTGTGCTGGCTATGTTGTCACTCTTGATGCTGTCCAAAGAAACTGGTATGGAAAGCACATGCTGGGAGATTTCCTCCTTTGTTCTTTCTCATTTTAAGAAAGTGCCTTTGGGGATAGATCAGATCCCTGGTGTGAGTCTTGTTAGGTAAAGTTTCTCTTCACAAAAATGAGCCTGCATCAGATGAACGCTAAACACTTGGGGGGAAACATTATTTTTCTAAAATTGGTCTCCTGTTTTGCTCTCTCCAAAATCTACTTGAGTTTTTCCAAAGGAGTTTTTTTCTAATATTATGTTGTGTTGTACAGTTTCTTTCTCCAGATTATAATAACTGCTCTTGACATACTGATCTGTCGTTGTGTGTGCCCAGTACTTTGAGGAGCTGTGATAAATTGCTTAGTTAGTAATAGCTGTGTTAAACATTATGTTTATATTTGGTTGTGGTTACATTTGTTCTTTTTTTTTTGAAGGGGAGGAGATGATCTTAGGAACGCCTACCATAGTTATTTAAGAATGTGTATATGTAATTTTCTGTGCAGTAAGCTTTGGAAGATACTCCTTTTGAAATTATATTTTCTGAGTGGTATTTTGTTTGTTTGTTTTTTGTGGTTTTTGGAGGTAAGTAGCACTTATTCCTAATAAGGAATGAAAGTTCAGAGTAAGAATTAAGAAAAACTTAGATTTTTCAAAGTTTTAGGTGAAAACAAAAGTATTCCAGTGGATTTCCAACTATGAGGCTTTGAGTAAATAGTGACTTTTGTTATCTTAATTTATAACCCACATTTCATTTTGCTGTGGATTGTATTCATATTTTTTTTTCCTCACGACCCATTTTAGTGAGTCCTTTTAAATCTATAACAGATCTGCAAGATCAGATGGGAAAAATGGATAGATCTGTACCCCCTGTAGGAATTGTGCAAGCTGCAACACTTAAAGATATTGCCAATAAAAATTAGATTGTGAGTCATACATATCAAAAAGTTCTCTGTACTAATTTGTTTATGAAAGGTTTAATTTTTCATTAGGGGAATACCCATAAATGACATTTATAAGAATGTAGAGAGTGAGCATTTTATTGTCTTTAGGAACTCAAAAGCAGGAGGGTGTGATGGCCAGATGATTTTGGAAGTTAATCTGACAGCTTCATGTAGCTCCTCTTAAAGTACTTAAAAAAAAAAAATTACAAACTTTTTTGCATTAAGAGTCAAATTGCGTTATATTGCCGTTTTTAACTCACCGGAGGAACAGTGGGAAGGAAGAAGTTCATTATCATTTTAGTGGAGTAAATAATGGAATTCAAGGGGAAGAGAAATCATACTTTAAAAACCATACCTTTAAAAGTAGTATCTGTATAAGCGTGTCAGTAAATTCTGTTGTCATATTCTGCCTCTCTGTTTTCAAGAACTAGCCGCTTAATTTTGATCTTTGTGGTGTAATTTGTCTGCTTTTATTTCAGATAGAAGCAAGTAAATCTGACAGTTTATTCATGGATTTGAATTGAATCTCCATAACTTGCTTTTCTCAAGTGCCACATTTAGATAGCTTTTGTTTTAAGTCACCATTTTTATGAACAATATTTAAAAATTTGTAAAACACTTTAATATTTAAATATTTCATATAATTGTTTTGAAATATCTCCTTTTCCTCCTCCGTTTTCTCCTGGGTGATTGTATTGTCTTTCTCTTCAAAGAGTCTCTTATAATCCCTGTTGATTGCAGTAGTGCTTAGTGGTGAGTCCATAGCTGATTAACCTTGGGTTTCTCCTGGTGAACTCCATCAACATGCTGCTCCAGGGTTCTTGCTGAGGCTTTTGAGTTCAGTGTAATTTGCACCCTTTCTTGCTTGTAGCTAGGGATAAGAAAAGAAAATGTCTTAGAGTTGTAGTAGGGATGGGAATAATTATCTAAATTTTTGGAAAACTGCAGTGTTTATGATGAGACATAGCCTTTAAAAACAAACAAAACCCCTGGTTCATTACTTCATAGAATTGATTGTAGTGTGTTCTGAAGTATTCTGCTCTGGCATTAAGGACCTTGTTTTTTTCTGTTTTTTTTTTAATGTTTGAATAATATCTTATATGGTACTTTGCAGTTCATAATGTATCACATTATCTCATTTGATTTTTCCATCAGTTCTTTAAGGTAGGAAAGGCAGGTAATATCTCCCTTTTACCACTAAAGTAAGCCCAGAAAAGGTAAGTGACTAGCCCAAGGTCATACAAATGAAAGTGGCAGGGACTTGAGCCTAGGTCTTGTGATTTCAAAATTCTGTACTGTAGGCTGCATTAAAGGTGCCATGTCAGTCCTGGAGCCCTCTAGGGTGCCTCGCTCACAAAGAATTCTAGTTATGTTGTTGCTAATACTTTCCCTGTTGCTCTATGCCAGGGTATTTTTGGATATTCCTTGGGCTTTTTGCAAGGAAGATTTTTGAGTTTGTTAGTTGGAATCATAGACATTAATTCTTGCAAATATCATTTTACTTGAGAAAGTTTCAGCGAATACTGAAAACTAAGCACAAAAATAAACAGCACCTGTAATCCCAGCACTTAGAAATATCATGGTTAACATCTGGGTATCCATTTAGACTTTCTCTCTGTGAGTAAATGCATATGTATGTACATCACAAAAGAGAGATTGTACTACTCTTTATTTGTAATCTGCTATTTTCATGGCTATCTTTCCAGGTTAGTAAATGTAGGTCTATATGATCATTTGAAAGGTAATATTGTATTTTATTCAGCTAGTCCCCTATCATTGGACAATCAGATTACTTCCACTTTTATTTCTTTTTTGCTATTTTAAACAATGTCTTGACAAACAGCCTGATAGAAAAGTTTGCAATTTTTAAAAAAAATTTTATTTATTTGTTTATTTTTGGCTGTGTTGGGTCTTCGTTGCTGCAAGTGGGCTTTCTCTAGTTGTGGTGAGCAGGGGCTACTCTTCGTTGCAGTGCGCGGGCTTCTCATTGCGGTGGCTTCTCTTGTTGCAGAGCACGGGCTCTGGGCTCACGGGGTTCCGTGGCTGTGGCTCGCGGCCTCTATAGCGCAGGCTCAGTAGTTGCGGCGCACGGGCTTAGTTGCTCCGCGGCATGTGGGATCTTCCCAGACCAGGGCTCGAACCCCAGTCCCCTGCATTGGCAGGCGGATTCTTAACCACTGTGCCACCAGGGAAGCCCCTGCAAATGTTTTATTCTAACTAAATATATTTATTCTACAGTCCTTTTTTTTTTGTGCTTCAGGGAACAGTGCAAATAGGATTTTGATTAGATGAAGTGTTGTGAGTGAAAAGTAATTTTTGATTTGTTCGTTGTTTATACCTTTATTATTTCTGTTCCTGTAAATCTGTCAGTAAACATTATATAAATGCTCTGAATCAGAACATTTGATAAAGTATGAAATAGATTACGAAAATAGAAATAGATTATGAAATTTTTGCTTTAACCATATTTTTAATCTCAAGGCAAAGTGTTGCCATAGTATAAGATTGGTAGGTAACATTGTTTAGGAGAGGCTGTTAGAGAAAGGAGGTTACATAGACAATGAAAACATTTTTCTATCTTAAGAACCTTTATGGGTTCAATCAATTAATAAATGCATGTGTGAATTGAATTAAGAATATTATTTGCAACATCTGAAAAAGTACTGCACTGTAGAAGGAACAGCGGATGAAATTAAGGGTATGAAATTGATCATACTCTAAATTTGATATGTTAAATTTGCTCCTCACCTAAATCTTTAGCATTTATATAACAAATTGTATCATTAGGATTTTTCAGAAATAGGTGATAGAGATATTTAAAAATACTTAGTTGTTCTTTACTATCAATTTCAGAAATAGTACTAATTGTTATGCATATAAGATTGGTAGGTAACATTGTTTAGGAGAGGCTGTTAGAGAAAGGAGATTACATAGACAATGAAAACATTTTTCTATCTTAAGAACCTTTATGGGTTCAATCAATTAATAAATGCATGTGTGAATTGAATTAAGAATATTATTTGCAACATCTGAAAAAGTACTGCACTGTAGAAGGAACAGCGGATGAAATTAAGGGTATGAAATTGATCATACTCTAAATTTGATATGTTAAATTTGCTCCTCACCTAAATCTTTAGCATTTATATAACAAATTGTATCATTAGGATTTTTCAGAAATAGGTGATAGAGATATTTAAAAATACTTAGTTGTTCTTTACTATCAATTTCAGAAATAGTACTAATTGTTATGCATTTTTTTTGCTATTCTTACTGCAAAATGTTTGAGTGCTACTTCCTCTTCCATGTTAAAAATTGTGGAACTCCCAATTGCTTTTGATTCCCTCTACTCTTGGTTTCGTGGAAGCACGTGAATAAAAACTCCCTAAGCCCCTACTCCCCTCAGAATTTTCTGGTAAACCTTCATTCTTAGCCATGAACTTCTAAAATTCATCAAAATGAAGAAATCACCTTTTTTCCTTTTCTACTTCACATTAGATCAAGCAAACAAAACAAACATAAACCCTTTGAACATTAACTAGTAACTTTGAAATATCAATAACTTTCACAGGACTGTTAATATATGTTCCTATTTTTAAAAGCTTCATCTCTTTCTTACCTTTCCTGCTATTCTTCTCTGCTTTCAATTTCCCCCCTTTGGTTGCCAGGTCAGTTTTCCCCAAACACTCCTTTCATCCTGTCACTCCACTGGCTTTCCATTGAAAACAGGATAAAGTCTTAGCTCAGTTTGGTATTCAAGATTTTCAATAGTCTGACTCCAGTACATTTCGTGTGTCTGTTTTGTCTCCTCCACCGTATAGCAAAAGTTTTTAACTTAAAGCCAGAGCTGTTAGTTTGCTTTTTTGTTGTTGACTAGTGTTCTGCTTTGTATACCACTCCATTTTCCCTCATCCCTACCCTGTGGACACAGTAGGTGCCTAAGATATATTCGTGAAATGAATTACATTCAAGATTTGTTTCTGTTAGTGAGGGGGCAGATGCACATGTTTATATGACAAGTCTAAATTGTGAATGTTCTGTGATAGGGTCATATCTTCGTACTTTTTTTCGTGGCTGCTGCTTAGATGAACTTGAATAACATTAAATCCAGATAATTTATGAAAGACTGTTTTAGGTTTACCTTTTACATTTCTCATTGTAATGTTATAGCAATAAGTAGAATAAGATTTTAAAGGCCTTCATTTTCAGCCCACCCACTCCTTACCCCTTGCAACTTCTGGTACCTATTCTATTTTTTGAGAAGGAGAGAGCATAAGTTTTATTGAGGTATAATTCGCATACCATGCATTTAATCCATTTAAGTGCACAATTAAATGGTATTTTAATATATTCACAAAGTTGTGTAACCATCACCGCAACCAGTTTCAGAATATTTTTCTTACCACCACCCCTGCCAAAGAAATCTTGCATCCTTCAGCTATCACCCCATTGCCACAACCCACCCCACCTTCAGGCAACCGATATCTACTTTTTGTCCCTATAGATTTTCCTGTATTGAACATTTCGTATAAATGGAATCCTATAATATGTAGTCTTTTGTGTCTGACCTATTCATTTTTCTTTGGACATTTAATTATGTTTGTCTGTATAACATTTGTAATTTATTGTATGTGTGTATGTCTAGATTCAGAACAAATTAGGGACATACATGGAACTCAGTAAGTAAATATTTATTAAATGAATGTACACATATTACTATACATAATCATACTATATACAGTATCCTTTGACTTTTTTCACTTAATGATATACTATATTGAAGCTCTTTCCATGACATGTCCCAAAACGATATGGTCTCTCTCTTTTTTACAGTGCAAATATTTCATATGTATGTTTGTAGAGGTTTACACCTCTTGAATTTATCAATGTATATGTCTAAAAGTTCTTAACTTGTTTTGATGGTTTCCTATATTGTTTTTTTTTTTAAAAAATAGTTGCCACATTTAATGTAACTCCTATAATATTAATATTGCAGTTTCACTTAAAAATAGGAATGAAAACTGTAACAGGTAAGGGTTGTTTGGCTTGAGGAGAAATGAATGTAGGCTCTTTATGGGGTGCTGGCAGTACACAGCCAAAGCAATTCATTTTGTATTTGGGTTTCTGAATGTGAGCAAGCCTGTTTTTAGCTTCATGGCATAGTGCTTAAAATAGAATTTAAACATGCTATCTTGTGCATTATGGTGAATTTTAAGACTTTTTCTTGTAGCCATGTAGGTCTAATCTTAAGATCTGAAAGATTTCAGGGTAAATATTTTTCTCATATATTAAAATCATCAGTCTGGTCTATGGGCTTCTGTGAGTTACCCAAGAAAGAAAACATAGAGGCACCTTGGTCAGAGTCTAGTTTATAGTAGGTATTTGGTAATTGTTTGTTATTTATTCAGGAAGTATCATATTCTGTCGTTCATTATATGTTTGAGTTCCAACTGTATGAGAAATACCAGATTATCAGTTGGTTTGAGCATATCACCATAAAAATGTGTATATTTATTTAAACACTCTTGTTATAGTGGGATATGTACTAAAAATATTTGTTTCTTAATCATCCAAGTAATGCATCACCTATTACAGTGGTTCTCAAAGTGTGTTTCCCTGGCTTCTGGTAGTTCTCCAGACTTTCTGGGGATCCTGCAGGTGAAAACTATTTTCTCAATAGAAGTAAGACATTATTTGCTATATTGACATTTGCAAAATCAGTGGTGGGTAAAATTACATGAATTAAGGCAGTAACACTAAACTGTACTAGTTTACGACATCATGCACTTGGAATTAAGATGATGAAGCAATAAAGCTTATTAATTTCATTATGTCTCAATTCTTGAATACATTTAAAAATATATTTTGTGTGATGAAAAGTCCTGTAAACCACTTTTACTGAACAACAAATCTGATGATGGTTAATTCAAGAAAAAGAACTTGTGCAGTTTGAGTTGGCATGCTGAACTAGCTACTTTTTTAAGGGGATACCATTTTTATTTGAAAGAATGGCTGACGAAGTATGGTTATAAAGACTTGGGTATTCGGCAGACATTTTCTCAAAACTAAACCAAGTGAGCCTGTCACAGCAAGACAAACTGACAGTATTTGTTGCTAATGATAAAATTTCAGCTTTCAAGTGAAAATAAAACTTTGGAAGACTTGTGTTTGCCACTTTGAGCTTGACAATTTCCCAATACTTGACTTTTTTTTTTGGGATAAGATCAGTGGTGGTTGTTCTTTTTTTAAATTTTATTTATTTTTTGGCTGTGTTGGATTTTCGTTGCTGCACACAGGCTTTCTCTAGTTGCAGTGAGCAGGGGCTACTCTTTGTTGCGGTGCGCAGGCTTTTCTCATTGCAGTGGATTCTCTTGTTGTGGAGCACGGGCTCTGTGTGCAGGCTTCAGTAGTTGCGGCGCACGGGCTCTAGAGTGCAGGCTCAGTAGTTGTGGCACATGGGCTTAGTTGCTCCGCGGCATGTGGGATCTTCCTGGACCAAGGATTGAACCCGTGTCCCCTGCACTGGCAGGCGGATTCCTAACCATTGTGTCACCAGGGAAGTCTCCAGGGTGGTGTTAATGAATGTTATATATTGAAGTTGTAAAGTGAAAGGGTCAACATTTGGAAGAACTGCATAACTCACTGAACCAATACTTTCTAAATAATCAATGCATGGTATTGCAAAATGGTAAAAAGATCCATTGCAAATGTAAGACAGACCAACGGACTTGAGTATATCAGAGTAGGAAATGTTCATTGATATGGTTTCAGATTCCATATTGGAACAGCCTTTAAGAAACTGCCACTTGTTGAGTTTTGGTAGAGGACCAAAGAATATCCACAGTTATCTGAGAAAGCTATTGAAATACTCCATCTTTTTCCACTACATGTCTGCATGAGGCTGAATTTTCTTCATGTACTTCAATCAAAACAACCTAATGCAGATTGAATGTGAAAGTGGATATGAAAATGAGGCTGTCTTTTTTAAACCAGACATTAAAGAGATGTGCAAAAATGTAAAATAATGACTATTTTTATAATTTTTTTTGTCTTGGAATAGTCTTTTTAATTTAATATTTTGATATATGTTAAGTAATTATTTTTTAAATGACAAATCTTTAAAAATTTTGTTTTCTTTTTTCTTTAAAAGTTTTAAATTATAGTAATATATACATAGCTTAAAATTTACCATCTTATCCACTTTTATTTTATTTTAAAAAATTAATTTATTTTTGGCTGCGTTGGGTCCTCGATGCTGCATGGGCTTTCTCTGGTTGCAGCGATCAGGGGCTACTCTTTGTTGTGGTGTTCAGGCTTCTCATTGCGGTGGCTTCTCTTGTTGCGGAGCACGGGCTCTAGGCGTGCGGGCTTCAGTAGTTGTGGCATGCAGGCTCAGTAGTTGTGGCTTGCGGGCTCTAGAGTGCAGGCTCAGTAGTTGTGGTGCACGGGCTTAGTTGCTCACGGCATGTGGGATCTTCCCAGACCAGGGCTCAAACCCATTTCCCCTGCATTGGCAGACAGATTCTTAACCACTGTGCCACCAGGGAAGTCCCTGTGTTTAGTTTTAGAGTATTAGGGTGACCATATATAATTTATCAACCAAAGTGGGACACTTTTAAGAGTGGAAGGGGGGGATGCTTTTAATAGTGTTGCTAGAACAACAGATGTAAAATGGAAAACTTGAAGATCTTGTAATTTTTTCTAAAATACTTTTTTTGTGAAGTGCTAAGAAACGAGATGACAGTGATTAAAAAATGATAATAATGAAGAAGAGTTTTGTGGCCAAGTAAATTTGCAAAATGTTGGATGCAAAGTTAACATACTTCTGCTGGACTTCTTAGGACCTTTAATGTGTGAATGTTATTTGAGAAGGGAGGGCATGATGGGGAATTATAGACTCTTGAATTTCCTGAACCGTTGTTTTTTTTTTTTTGTCCTTATTTGAATTTGTTACAATATTGCTTCTGGTTGTTTGTTTTGGTTTTTTTGTCCCTAAGGCATGTGGGATCTTAGCTCCCTGACCAGAGATCAAACCCTCACCCTGTGCATTGGAAGGCAAAGTCTTAACCACAGGACCACTAGGGAAGTCCCTCCTGGACCAGTTTTGCCCCAGCACCCTATTACTCTGAATATCTATTAACCGTATGAACGTAGTTTGGAAAATGGTGACTTGGAGTATCCTATCATTTAAATTGGAGCTTTTTAACGTGAAGCCCAATCAGATTGCTTCTCAGTTATAAGTTTTATTTGGGATTTTGTTTTGTCATATCTGGGCAGCTAATTTTATTACAATGAGTAAAATTCGAAGTTTAAAAAATGTAACCTCATAAAATAGTCATTATATGCAGATGACATACTATATATAGAAAACCCTGAAAACTCCACACAAAAACTACTAGAAGTGCAAAATGAATTCAGCAAGGTAGCAGGATACAAGATTAACATACGGAAATCAGTTGCGTTTCTTTAACAATGAAATATCAGAAAGGGAATGTAAAAAAAAATACCTTTTTAAAAATTGTGTTTATTTTTTTAATATTTATTTGATTGGAGTGTAGTTGATTAACAACGTTGTGTTTCAGGTGTACAGCAAAGTGATTCAGATATACATATACATGAATCTATTCTTTTTCAAATTGTTTTCCCATTTAGGTTATTACAGAATATTGAGCAGAGTTCCCTGTGCTATACAGTAGGTCCCTGTTCATTATCTGTTTTAAATATAGCAATGTGTACATGTCAATCCCAAACTGCCTGTCTATCCCTCCCCCTCCAACCCTCCCACTGGTGACCATAAGTTTGTTCTCTAAGTCTATGAGTCTGTTTCTGTTTTGTAAATAAGTTCATTTGTATCTTTTTTAAAGATTCCCCATATAAGTGATATCATACATGTCTTTCTCTCTTTGACTTACTTAGTATGATAATCTCCACGTCCATTTATGTTGCTGCAAATGGCATTATTTCATCCTTTTTAATGGCCGAGTAATATTCCACTGTATACATGTACCACATTTTCTTTATCCATTCATCTGTCAATGGACATTTAGGTTGCTTCCACATCTTGGCTATTGTAAATAGTGCTGCAATGAACATTAGGGTTCGTGTGTCCTTTTGAACCACGTTTTTCTCTGGCTATATGCCCAGGGAGTGGGATTGCTGGATCATATGGTAGCTCTATTTTTAGTTTCCTAAGCAACCTCCATGCTGTTCTCCATAGTGGCTGTACCAATTTACATTCCCACCTATAGTGTAGGAGGGTTCCCTTTTCTCTACACTCTCGCCAGTATTTATTGTTTGTAGACTTTTTGATGATGGCCATTCTGACTTGTGTGAGGCGATATCTCATTGTAGTTTTGATTTGCATCTCTAATACTAAGCAATGTTGAGCATCTTTTCCCATGCCTCTTGGTCATCTGTATGTCTTCTTTGGAGAAATGTCTATTTAAGTTTTCTGCCCATTTTTTGAATGGGTTGTTTAAAAAAACAATACCTTTTAAAATCACACCAAAAAAAAAAAGGTACTTAGCAAAACACCTGACCAAGGAGGTGAAAGACTTATATGATGAGAACTATAGAACATTAATAAAGGAAATTGAAGATGAGTCAAAGAAATGGAAAGATATCCCATGCTCTTGGACTGGAAGAATTAATATTGTTAAGATGGCCATACCACCCAAAGCAATACACCAATTTAATGTGATCCCTGTCAAATTACCAATGGTATTTTTCATAGAAGTAGAACAAATAATCCTAAAATATATAGGGAATCATAAAAGACCCAGAATTGCAAAAGCGATCCTGAGGGAAAAGAATAAAGCAGGAGGCATAGTCATCCCAGACTCAGACAGTACTACAAAGCTACAGTAATCAAAATAGTGTGGTATTGGCACAAAAACAGACATATGGATAAATGGAACAGAATAGAGAGCCCAGAAATAAACCCACACATTTATGGTCAATTAATCTTCAACAAAGGAGGCAAGAGTATAAAATGGGAAAAAGACAGTCTCTTCAGCAAGTGATTCTGGGAAAGTTGGACAGCTGCATGTAAATCAGTGAAGTTAGAACACACCCTCACACCAGGCACAAAAATAAAATGGCTTAAAGACTTGAATATAAGACAAAACGCTATACACATGAAAAGCTGCTCAACATCACTAATTATTAGAGAAATGCAAATCAAAACTGCAATGAGGTATCAACCTTACAGCGGTCAGGATGGCCATCATCAAAAAGTCTACAAACAACAAATGCTGGCAAGGGTGTAGAGAAAAGGGAACGCTCCTACACTGTTGGTGGGAATATATGTTGGTGGGAATGTAAATTGGTATAACCACTATGGAGAACAGTATGGAGGCTCCTTAAAAAACTAAAAATAGAACT
Organism: Physeter macrocephalus; assembly: GCF_002837175.3. Lineage (NCBI taxonomy): Eukaryota > Metazoa > Chordata > Mammalia > Artiodactyla > Physeteridae > Physeter > Physeter macrocephalus. The sequence continues at coordinate 60,541,724 of NC_041224.1, forward strand.
ACCCCAGCAATCCCACTACTGGGCATATACCCAGAGAAAACCATAATTCAAAAAGACACATGCACCCCAGTGTTCATTGCAGCACTATTTACAATAGCCAGGTCATGGAAGCAGCCTAAATGCCCATCGACAGATGAATGGATAAAGACGATGTGGTACATATATACAATGGAATATTACTCAGCCATAAAAAGGAATGAAAGGAACGAAACTGGGTCATTTGTAGAGATGTGGATGGATCTAGAGGCTGTCATATGGAGTGAAGTTAGTCAAAAAGAGAAAAACAAATATTGTATATCAATGCATATATGTGGAACCTAGAAAAATGATACAGATGAACTAGTTTGCAGGGCAGAAATAGAGACATAGATGTAGAGAACAAATGTATCGACACCAAGGGGGGAAAGTGGTGGTGGTGGTGGTGGTGGTGTAATATGTATAAAATAGATAACTAATAAGAACCTGCTGTATAAAAAAATAGGTAAAATAGAAAAGACAAAACGCTATAAAACTCCTAGAAGAGATCATAGAAGAGATCATAGGCAAAACATTCTGTGACATAAATTGTACCAGTGTTTCCTTAGGTCAGTCTCCCAAGGCAATAGAAATAAAAACAAAAATAAACAAATGGGACCTAATCAAACTTAAAGCTTTTGTACAGCAAAGGAAACCATAAACAAACGAAAAGACAACCTATGGAATGGGAGAAAATATTTGCAAATGATATGACCAACAAGGGTTTAATTTCCAAAATATACAAACAGCTCATACAACTCAACAACGACAACCCAATCAAAAAATGGGCAGCAGGACTTCCTTGGTGGCGCAGTGGTTGAGAGTCCGCCTGCCGATGCAGGGGATACAGGTTCATGCCCCGGTCCGGGAAGATCCCACATGCTGCGGAGTGGCTGGGCCCGTGAGCCATGGCCGCTGAGCCTGCGCGTCTGGAGCCTGTGCTCCGCAACGGGAGAGGCCACAGCAGTGAGAGGCCCGCGTACCACAAAAAAAAAAAAAAAAAAAAAAATGGGCAGAAGACTTAAATAGACATTTCTCAAAAGAAGACATACAGATGGCCAATAGGCACCTGAAAAAGATGCTCAACATTGCTAATTATTAGAGAAATGCAAATCAGAACTGCAGTGAGGTACCACCTCATACTGGTCAGAATGGCCATCATTAAAAAGTCTGCAAATAACAAATGCTGGAGGGGGTGTGGAGAAAAGGCAACCCTGCTACACTGTTGGGGGGAATGTAAGTTGGTGCCGCCACTATGGAGAACAGTATGGAGGTTCCTCAAAAAACTAAAAATAGAGTTGCCATATGATCCAGCAATCCCAGTAATCAAGACAGTATGGCACTGGCACAAAAATAGAAATATAGATCAATGGAACAGGATAGAAAGCCCAGAGATAAACCCATGTACATATGGTCACATTATCTTTGATAAAGAAGGCAAGAATATACAGTGGAGGAAAGACAGCCTCTTCAGTAAGCGGTTCTGGGAAAACTGGACAGCTTGTAAAAGAATGAAATTAGAAAACTCTCTAACACCATAAACAAAAATAAACTCAAAATGGATTAAACACCTAAATATAAGTCCAGACACCATAAAACTCTTAGAGGAAAACATAGGTAGAACACTCTATGACATACTTCACAGCAAGATCCTTTTTGAACCACCTCCTAGAGAAATTGAAATAAAAACAAAAATAAACAAATGGGACCTAATTTAAAAAGCTTTCCACAGCAAAGGAAACCATAAACAAGACGAAAATACAACCCTCAGAATGGGAGAAAATATTTGTAAGTGAAACAACTGAGAAATGATTAATCTCCAAAATTTACAAGCAGCTCAGGCAGCTCAATATCAAAACAATAAACAACCCAATCCAAAAATGGGCAGAAGACTTAAATAGACATTTCTCAAAAGAAGACATACAGATGGCCAATAGGCACCTGAAAAAGATGCTCAACATTGCTAATTATTAGAGAAATGCAAATCAGAACTGCAGTGAGGTACCACCTCATACTGGTCAGAATGGCCATCATTAAAAAGTCTGCAAATAACAAATGCTGGAGGGGGTGTGGAGAAAAGGCAACCCTGCTACACTGTTGGGGGGAATGTAAGTTGGTGCCGCCACTATGGAGAACAGTATGGAGGTTCCTCAAAAAACTAAAAATAGAGTTGCCATATGATCCAGCAATCCCATTCCTGGGTGTATTTCTGGACAAAACTATAATTCAAAAAGATACATGCACCCCTGTGTTCATAATAGCCAAGACATGGAAACAACCTAAATGTCCACAAACAGATGAATGGATAAAGAAGATGTGGTACATACATACAATGGAATATTACTCAGCCATAAAAAAGATGAAATAATGCCATTTGTAGTAACATGGATGGACCTAGAAATTATCATACTAAGTGAAGTAAGTCATAAAGAGAAAGATATACTATTTGATGTCACTTATATGTGGAATCTAAAATGTGACAGAAATGAACCTATCTACAAAGCAGAAACAGACTCACAGACATAGAGAACAGACTTGTGGTTGCCAACGGGGAAGGAGAGGTGGGAAAGGGATGGACTAGGAGTTTGGGATTAGTAGATGCAAACTATTACATATAGAATGGATGGACAACAAGGTCCTACTGTGTAGCACAGGGAACTATATTCAATATCCTGTAATAAACCATAATGGAAAATAATTTTTTAAAATTTAAAAACAGAACATTTGTGGGAATTCCCTGGATGTCCAGTGGTTAGGACTCAGCGCTTTCACTGCAAGGGCCTGGGTTCAATCCCTGGTTGGGGAACTAAGATCCTGCAAGCCTTGTAGTGTGGCCAAAAAAAAAATTGTATATATCTTTTTCTAAGCTTGTTTTCTGAAAGCTATAAATCAAGACTAGCATATGATAACCTTGTTTTTTTTGTGCACCCTGGATAGTGTTTATTGAATAATTACCTTAAGATTGGAGAATCTTGGGGAAAAATAATCATCTGAATCCTAAGTAGTTGAACGATCTTATTTGTAACCTTAAACTTTGTTATATGGAGGGGAATTTCTTATCATGTACCACTGGGCTCTATAGTCTTGACCCTGTTATATCCCAAGTTTTAAGGATGACCTGTATGAATATTTAAGAAGCAAAACTCTCAGATTTTGTAGGTGTCAGAAAACTGGAAAGAATGTTAGATGACAAAATCAAGAGGAATAAATTCATCATCATCATCATCTCCTGTGCACTTACTAGATGTCATCTACCATAGTTAGCATAGGTGATATGGAGAAAAGTTTCCTTGAAAGGCTCAAAGTCTAGGGGAGGACATAGACTAGAAAATCAGCTGTTTACAACACTGTGTGATAAATGCTACAGTAGAGAGTGCAGGGTGCAATTCTTCAACAGGGTTTTGAAAGGCTGGAATAATGAACTTGGAAAAAACGAAGTTTAACAGCACTGTATATAAAGTTCTATTTTTAAATTTTAAAAATTGTATTAGAGGATGAGGAGGTTTAACCTAATAGCATTTCATGTGAAAACAATTGACTAAAGGTTTTAGTTAACCTCAAGCTTAATGTGAGTGACAATATGATGTGGACGTGACTCCATGTCCCTGCTGAAAGAAAAGCTTAATGTACAACATCCTTCCACTTGCCTAAATAAAACAGGCCAGTCAGTCTAAAATGCCTTATTAGGTTGCACTGGTAGAAATAGCTCTGTTCATAATAAGAGAAATAGTACTAAGAGTAGTCAAACTATTATCTGGATTATTTCATTCACTCTGTGTATGATGGCCAGGGTGGGAAGGGGTCTATACCAACAGGATGAAATTTTAGAACCATTGGGTAGAAGTTTAAGGAAAATTTCAATTCATAGAGCTTTTCAGTAATGTAGGCTGTTTTAAGATTAGATTGTGAACTCATGTAAGTGTTTCTGCAGAGGCTGGGAGACCATCAGTTAAGGAGGTTACAGTAGAACTTCATATATTAGATGGAGAGTTGGACAAGATGATTGCTAAAGTTCTATTTTAAACTAACAACATTGTAAGTCAAGTATACTTCAAGAAAAATAAATTAAAAAAATAAAGTCCTATTTTATGTTATGATCCCGTGATTCTACAGTTTTTAAAAACATCATTTCAGGGCTTCCCTGGTGGTGCAGTGGTTGGGAATCTCCCTGCCAATGCAGGGGACACGGGTTCGATCCCTGGTCTGGGAGGATCCCACATGCGGTGGAGCAACTAAGCCTGTGTGCCACAACTACTGAGCCTGCATGCCTAGGGCCTGTGCTGCGCAACGAGAGGCCACCACGCACGGTGAGAGGCCTGCGCACCGCAATGAAGAGTAGCCCCTGCTCTCCGCAACTAGAGAAAAAAAACAAACAAACCTGTGTTCAGCAACGAAGACCCAACACAGCCAAAAATAAAAAATTAAACAAACAAAAACTAAAAAAAGAAAAACATCATTTCATGGACTTCCTTGGTGGTCTGGTGGTTAAGACTCCGTGCTTCCACTGCAGAGGGTCTGGGTTTGATTCCTGGTCAGGGGAGTTCCGTATGGCATGCAGTGCGGCAAAAAAACCAAAAAAACAAAAACACAACATTTCAAATTCCCTAATAATGTCTGTAATTGTCAGTACTCTGCAGCATTGTGTGGACTTTGGCATCTGACTTTTGAGTCTGAGCTCTGCTATTTACTAGCTCTAACTTTGATTGAATAGGTTACACCTGTTACTCTGAAATAGTTCTCTTGATACTTTCCCTCTAAGGTTTTTACTTGGGACCCAGATTGAAAGCTGTGATTTAAAGATTTTGTATAGTTACAGAATGCATTTTTTCTCACTTTTTGTTTTGTTAATATTTATCTATTCTTCCTTTTACACTTCTTAACTTTCTGTCAGATAAAGTATAATGTATCTTTCATTGCATCTTGTCTGAAACTTAAATTAGATGATATCTCCAGTTGTAAATGCAGCATTTTGTTTGGTTTTGGTTGGAGGAGTTTGTGAAAAAATATTCATTCTTTTATAATTTGATAGACTTAAAATTTCTTAAAGCTTTATTTTATTTTATTTTTTAATAAATTTATTTATTTAAAAATTTTGGCTGCGTTGGGTCTTCATTGCTGCGCGCAGGCTTTCTGTAGTTGCCTTGAGCGGGGGCTACACTGCGTTGTGGTGCGTGGGCTTCTCATCGCGGTGGCTTCTCTTGTTGAGGAGCACGGGCTCTAGGTGCGTGGGCTTCAGTAGTTGTGGCTCGCGGGCTCTAGAGCGCAGGCTCAGTAGTTGTGGTACACGGACTTAGTTGCTCCGCGGCATGTGGGATCTTCCCGGACCAGGGCTTGAACCCATGTGCCCTGCGCTGGCAGGCGGATTCTTAACCGCTGTGCCAGCAGGGAAGTCCGTAAAGCTTTATTATTTTTAAATTTTAGATTTTATTTGAAAAGTGAACGATTGTTCTCATGATCATGTATAGCACTGCTTTTTAAAAGACACCTTATCTAGATTATTGAACGTTCTTGCAGATTTTCTTTGCAGTATTTCTTGGTCCTGTCTCCTCTATTTCCACTGTCACAGTTTCTTCTTACATGTAGATAAATAATTTTTGCTTGTTGCCATCTCTTTTAGCTAGAAGTCTTATTTCTTAGTCTTGTTTAATCCATCCTATAGGTGGCTACTTGAATAACCTTAAACTATTTTTATCACATGTTTACTGTCCCCAATAAGCGTTTATTCTGCTGCTTTTCACTCTGTAGAGTCTAATTTCTCTCACTGTCATTTAGTGCCCCCATCCCAGTGTAACACATACTCTGTCCTGGCTAAGATTTGTGATAAGACACTTGTATTGGTTAGTGGTTATAAATTTGAGCTCTGGAGTCAGGTCAGGTTTGAGCCCTGTCTCCATCACTTATTTACTTATTTACTGTTTAGCATCAGTTCTCTTATCCATACAATGGGAATAATATTGGTCTGTCTCTTGGGTCCATGTGAGGGTTAAGTAAGATACTCATGCTACTGTAATTAATATGTAATTGGCATATTATAAACATTTAATACATATTAGGTTTATCATTATTTTTACTGTATCAACTCATGTATGACACTTATGTTTTTGATTGTGAACATTGCTCATTGAGAGATTTCACCGACCATACAGATTGTTTGTATTTCCTTAACCTGTGGAAGAGTAGAAAGAAAAGAAAGATTTCACTTAATAGTTATAGCATTGTAGAATTTTGAAATTGAGGAATCTTTGAGAAGCTCTAGTCAATCTGTCATTTTTTAAAGAGAGAAAATAGACCCTGAAAGATTGTGATTCAGTAAATTAGTGGCCGAGTTAGTATTAGAATCCAAATTCTATATATACTAGTACCATATTATGTTGTATTTGTACCTAACACATTTGAGAATTGAATTAATATGATTATGAGTCTCTGTCTCTGAAGAATAGCTTATCTCTATGTGTTCATCGTTCCTATATTCCCTTTCTGCAACTCATTTATGGCTCATTCATGGGTCCAAAAAGCATTTATTGAACATCTGTGTGCAGAGCAGCTTTTTACTTTAAGTTATATTTGTCCTACCTCTGCATAAGAAGTTTGGCAATGTGTTTGAATTTTAAACTCTTAATTTTTAAATTAAGCTAAACTTTTTTATTGTAAAAAATATTTAATCCAAATTTTAAACTGTTTTGATTTGGGTTTGTTATTTTTAGTATTCGAGTTATCATCTAGAATGAGCTTTTGAAGGACATATCCATGGGTTTCATGAAATGTGGTAGTACATAAATGGGGATGATATTTAAATTATCTATCAAAAATCAAAGCCATGGTATGCCATTTCAACAGAGTGTTAGGTTTATACTTTGCTTGAAGGACAATGGAATCTTCATGTTTTGTCATTATGTGGGAGCTAAATGCAACCCATGTGATGGAAGATACCAGAAGGGGAGAAAGATAATCAGCTAGAGGAGTAGGCACTACAGGTCATTTTTCAGTCATCTTATATTGAGAAATAAATAAAAGATGAGAAATCAGGTGAAACAAGATTATGGAGAAGTATGTAACCAGCCTGACTTGCTGCTTTAGTAGAAACTGTCTAACTAGGTTTTCTGGTTGAACTGGACATTGTTGACAAATTGCTAATCTAACAGCTGTTTATTAACTATTTCAAGTGGAGAGGATTAGAAACGATCCTAAAGTCAGTTCCATTGAATGAAGAATCTGACTTTGAAAATAATGAATAAAATATTTTTGTAGTACTGTACAGTCTTTATGCAGTTAGAGTATTTTTGATGATTGCTTTTGTGGATAGAAAGTAAAAGTATAAATGAAATATTATGACATTGTTAAATGCCTATTTTGACTGTCTTTAGAATTCATTTTGGTTTACAGTTGTTTACAAATTGATACCAGATAAAGATTCATAATATAGAGTCTGCTTTATGATTCATCCTCTAAAATACTGCAGTGGGATGTGAACGAGAGTAATTAGGTGGTTCAACAGGAAGTACCTAATTCTTTTTCACAATTTAGGTATGACCTTTAATAACGTAGGGTCATAGCTAATGAGACAGTAATATTGGCACTTTTAATTTAATCTCAAAAAGCTCTCTGTCTACAATACTTGTTAATATTGCTTGACTATTGTCTTGTATTTCTTTTTCTCAGAATATTGTCCCTGCTTCTGTAGTTGGAATGGTGTTCTTATACAGGCACACACACATAACCGTGTGCGTGTGTGTGTGTGTAAAATGTTAAATATCTGATAAGGAGATTAAGTTGAAATGTGTTCTTATAGAATGGTGAGGACCTTGCCCTCCTCCCTCCCCATTCGCCTACTCTGCGCTGAGAACACTGGAAGCCAACCTTATACTGCCAAAGCAGGAGGTTGGAGGATTCCTCTGTGTCAAAAGTGATCAGATAAAAGGAAAAAATGGAATCCTCATGATAGCCAAGTTCCTGCCTTATCATCCTAGACTGCAGTACTCCGGTCTGCTCACTCACACAGTTCATCTGATCATCTTTTTCGTGTCTTACTCTTAGATATAAATGTACAGCCAAAGGTTCCCTCTTACTTGAGGAAAACATCAAGCATGAAAGGCAGAGACCAGAGAAAATAGCAAGAAAGAACTCAGATTACAGAGACAGTGCAGGCAGGTGAAGAAAACAACAACGTCAAACACCCTATTTATTTATATTCTCAAGAGAAAAGAAGATGCTGTAGTAAAAAATAAAATAAATTTTTTTAAAAAGAGAGAAGATACTACATTCATGTAAAATAAGAACAAGATGTAGAGGGAAAAAAAAGAAAAAGAAAAATGCAGCAAACAGAAAAGAGCTCATAGGAATTGAAATTTTAATAGAAGAGTTAGAAGATGAAGTTGAGGAAATCTCCCGGAAAATAGAGCTAAAGACAAGAGATGTAAATGCAAGAGGAAAAAGAAAACAGAGTAAAAGAGAATTAGGCAGTCTAGCAAGGCCAGTATCTAAATAATAGGCATACAAGAAAGAGAACAGAAAAAAGTCAAAGGAAGATTACTGCAAGAAAACTTCCCAGGGACTTCCCTGGTGGCACAGTGGTTAAGAATCCACCTGCCAATGCAGGGGACACAGGTTTGATCCCTCGTCCGGGAAGATCCCACATGCCGCAGAGCAGCTAAGCCCATGTGCCACAACTACTGAGCCTGTGCTCTAGAGCCCGCGAGCCACAACTACTGAGCCCGTGTGCCACAACTACTGAAGCCCATTCTCCTAGAGCCCGTGCTCCGCAACAAGAGAAGCCACAGCAGTGAGAAGCCCGCACACCACAACGAAAAGTAGCCCCTGCTTGCCGCAACTAGAGAAAGCCCACATGCAGCAACGAAGACCCAACACAGCTCAAAATAAATTTATTAAAAAAAAAAAGAAAACTTCCCAGAACTGAAGGACATACATCTATAAATGTAAAAGACTTAGCAATTATCAGTTCATAAAATTAAAAAAAAAAATCTACTCCAAGATACAATATTGTAAAATTTCAGAACACATAAAGAGAAGCATCTGGAAGCTTCCTGAGGAGGATATATAGGTGTCTGTGAAAGACTGTGGATTAGCATGGTGCCAGGCTTTTTAAGAGAAGATGATGAGGAAAGGCCTTCAAAATTCTGGTGGAACATACTTTCCTGTCTGGAATCCTATACGGAGCCAAACTCAGTTACTAAGTATGAGTAAATGAAGGTATTTTTAGACAATGCAAGGGATTTTTTAAAAAGTGTACTTCCCATGCCCCCTTCTCAGGAAGCTACTGGAGGAAATACCCCACTAAAAAGAGAAAATCAAGAAAGGAAGAAGTGAGATCAAGGAAACAGGGGGTCCAACATGAAGAGTGATAAGGGAATTCCCAGGATAAGTTAAAGGGAAATTCCATGACCATAGTTTTGTACCAGGCCTAGAGAGCAAGCAGTCTAAATTGGAACTTGATGGAGGATTGTATGAAGTATATATATATATATATATTTTTTTAAATTAATTAATTAATTAATTTTTGGCTGTGTTGGGTCTTCATTTCTGTGCAAGAGCTTTCTCTAGCTGTGGCAAGTGGGGGCCACTCTTCATCGCAATGCGTGGCCTCTCACTATCGCGGTCTCTCTTGTTGCGGAGCACAGGCTCCAGACGCGCAGGCTCAGTAGTTGTGGCTCACGGGCCTAGTTGCTCCGCGACATGTGGGATCTTCCCAGACCAGGGCTCGAACCCGTGTCCCCTGCATTAGCAGGCACATTCTCAACCACTGTGCCACCAGGGAAGCCCTGAAGTATATTTTTAAGAAAGAAATTAAAGGACTTCCCTGGTGATGCAGTGGTTAGGGATCTGCCTGCCAGTGCAGGGGACATGGGTTTGATTCCTGGTCTGGGAAGATCTCACATGCCGCGGAACAGCTAAGCCCGTGTGCCACAACTACTGAGCCTGTGCTCTAGAGCCCACGAGCCACAGCTACTGAGCCCATGTGCCACAACTCCTGAAGCCCATGCGCCTAGAGCCCATGCTCCGCAACAAGAGAAGCCACCGCGATAAGAAGTCCGCGCACCGCAACCAAGAGTAGCACCTGCTCGCCACAACTAGAGAAAGGCCACGCGCGGCAGCGAAGACCCAACGCAGCCAAAAATAAAATTTTAAAAAAAGAAATTAAAACAGATTTACCTGATATATTTGAGTACGTTGAGAGGAAAGTTAACACTAGCAATTTAAAGATGAATTAACTAGTTGCACAGAAAATTAAGCAAATGCAAAAATGGTGCAGTTATTAACTAGAAGGAAAACAAGGTCATACAAAAAAAGAAACAGTAATCATGATGTACTTTTGGCTCGTCTGTGAATATTATTTACAGCCATAGTAATATTATAAACTCTAACAATTGATTCAACCAAAAATGATGATGGGAAGTTATAACAGTTCTAAATCATTACTTTTTTATTTTCCCCCATGATACGCGGGCCTCTCACTGCTGTGGCCTCTCCCGTTGCGGAGCACAGGCTCCGGATGCGCAGGCTCAGCGGCCATGGCCCACGGGCCCAGCTGCTCCACGGCACGTGGGATCCTCCCGGACCGGAGCACGAACCCGTGTCCCCTGCATCGGCAGGTGGACTCTCAACCACTGTGCCACCAGGGAAGCCCTAAATCATTACCTTTTAATAGGAAGTCAATTTTTTTCCTAAAGGGAAAAAATTTTAAATAACTAATAGACCTACTATATAGTAGAAGTAGTAAAAAAACATGCCTGAAGAAATAGCTAAAAAGACTTGAAAGTAGTTGCCTTAGGGATGTGAAAAATGGGGACAGGGCAAGTGACATCTGTTTTTCTTGTAAAACTTTGACTTTTAAAATGGTGTGCAGGTCTTTCTGATTAAAAAGATTTAAAAAAATTGACCCTCACAGAATGCTTTCTGTACAGAATATACACATTTCTCAGGCATTCTATCATTTGGGGTTGTAGAGTCAGCAGAATGCTATCTAAGGAGACAGTGATTTGTAGTAATAGCAGTGGTTGATGTTATCCTTAGTTATAAATATTCATTTTGTTGTAGTGCTAACAAAGAGATTTTAAACACACGAAAGATTAAAATACAGTGCATTTCAACATTTCACATTTAAGTGTTTAGTTTTCCTCTGTGTTGTCAACACTTTACATTGTGAATTGACTGCTCCATGCTTCTTTGAAGCTTTTTGTTTGAGAGATACTTCAGATGGTTGCGTTTCCTGCCCTCTTTTATTTGGTTTTTTAAACAGTGCATGCTTATTACAGTCCTTAAGATTATGCAGCAGCTGCTCCAATAATAGCAGTAGATAGCACCTCATCTTTCACTGTACCTGATTACAAGATGCAATGGTTAATTTGAATCCAGATGTTTTCTTTTATCTTAACCACCAATTTTTTTTAAAGCTAAAATGTTGAAGCTTGAAGTTGAGTTGAATATTAAATAAATTGATCTTTTAGAAGTTTTTCTCTTTCCTAATTAAAAAGCATGTGGTTTGTTTTCCCTAAAAGATACTAACATAGTGTAAAGGTACAACATTTGGAGTAGAACTAGTTTTGTAACATTCAACAAATTTCTTAACCTTCCTAGGCCTCAGTTTTCCCATCTGTAAATTGAGGACAATACCTACCTTATAATTGTGATGATTAATTATGCATCCTGTGAAAATGAAAACAAAAATTATGCCTATGTCATTAACTTTTTTCTTTTGATCATCAAGCAAGAGAGTTTATTTTATGCGAGTTGTCAATGTATTCTTCCATAGAAATAGAACAATAATACATCTGTGCTGCATTTAAATCCTTATACACATAGAGTTAGGACAAAAGCTGTCATAAGTTTATGGTAACTGCTGAGTTTCGGTTTTTGTGTTTGACTTAAGAGAATGGAGCTGAATTGAAATGGAAAGACGTTCTTCTTTTTTTAAAAATTTATTGTGTTTTCTCTGTAAAACAAAATACATTTGACCAATGCCAACTTAAGTTTAGTTTTAAACCTATAATCTTTGAAGCATAATTCATGTTATTTCTCTAAGAGCAGAAGCTTACTTATTAATACAGTGCTTTTCTGTTGAAATTTCTGTTCCTTTTAAAATAAGTTAAAAAAAAATCTTTAAAACTATTTTGTATTCTTAGGACAGTTTGGATAGTAGGGAGAAATTGATATCCTGTTGACATTATAGTAATTATTTGATCTCTGATAACAATCTAAAGAGAGAAACGTTATAGGATTTGGGCTAGAGTTTGTTTTTTAAGGGCTACATTATATCTTTGTATGAACATAAGAGCTTGGGAGTTCATTTGGATTTATATTATAGTTATATGTATAACTTATCACTGTAGAATCCACCCCCACCCTTCCTTCTGGTGTGACTTATTTTGTTCATCATTCATTCATTGTCCTGTCATTATTGTTGGGCCCTAGTGTTAGATGCTGAAGGTAACATGACTTTGTACCATAGAGCAGGGGTCCCCAACCCCCTGGTCCATGGCCTGTTAGGAACTTGGCTGCACAGCAGGAGGTGAGCGGTGGGAGAGCAAGCAAAGCTTCATCTGTATTTACAGCTGCTCCCCATTGATTGCATTACCACCTGAGCTCCGCCTCTTGTCAGATCATCGGTGGCATTAGATTCTCACAGGAGCACAAACCCTGCTGTGAACTGTGCATGCGAGGGATCTAGGTTGTGTGCTTCTTATGAGAATCTAATGCCTGATGATCTGAGGTGGAGCTGAGGCGGTGAGGCTAGCACTGGGGAGCGGCTGCAAATACAGATTATCATGAGCAGAGAGGTTTGACTGCACAGAGACCATAATAAATCAATGCGCTTGAATCATCCGAAACCATCATCCCCCGCTCCCTGGTCCATGGAAAAATTGTCTTCCACGAAACTGGTCCCTGATGTCAAAAACGTTGGGGACTGTTGCCATAGAGGACCTCAGTCTGGTCATGGAATCATTTGTAAAAAAAAAAAAAGAAAATTATAATACAGCAAGATAAGTGCTAAAATAAAGGTATGAAAAATGGCCAGTAAGAGTAGTGAAAAGAGAGTCATTTAGTTCTGCCAGGCCTAAAGGGCAAGGCTGACAAAATCTGGGCTTTGAGGAAACAAAGCATTCTCCAGGCCAGGGAAGGTAGGGGAAGGGCTCATTTCTTTGATTAACCCGCTATATTGCATATAAAGCTCTTTATAGACTTGTTTTTCTCAATTGTTTTGTAATCTGCAAATAACTGCTAGATGATTGGCTTGAGATAGATGTTATCCCAGGGAGTGGTAGTAAATTAGGGAAGGCAGCTTAGCTTTTGTGGTATTTGGGATGAGGTGAGGGGATAAAACAGTTGTGCAAATAGAGAGTAAATGGTAACCTTACATGTGTCTTTCATCCTGACACCTCCCTGTCAGTGGTGGTAAAGTCAGGATTCTTCTGTTAATAGCTGTATGATCGTGTCTTCCCTTTGGATTTCATTTTCCTCAACTTTAAAATGAGAGAATTGGTGTGGGTATTTCCTGTTGGTAGTCTCTTAGTAGTTGGGGAGAAAGGAGAAATAAGTTTGGGAACGCAGAGTTAAAGTTAAATAGATTTCTTTACTACAGCCTTATGCATTATGGCATGTGGATTGAATTCCGGGACGTTTTTGCCGCGTGGCTTCTGGGATCTTAGTTCCCTGATGAGGGATCGAGCCCAGGTCCTTGGCAGTGAAAGCACAGAGTCCGAACCATTGGACTGCCAGGAAATTCCCAATTCCTGGACTTTTTAGCCTGGCTTTGCCAAAAGAGTGTCAATAATATTTTTCCAGTGTCATCCTTTTCCTAATGGTTTAGTGGAAAGATCATGCATGGGCTTTAGAACTATACATAACTGGGTTTGAATCCTCATTGATACTTAGTAGCTATGTGGCCTTAGTTAAGTTGTTTAACCTTTCCTAACTAGTTTCTTCACATGTAAAGCAGGAAGGATAACACCTTGTGGAGTTGTAAACATTTAATGACAACCCATATGAAAATATCAAATGTATCTGGTATATAATGGGTCAAAAAAGGTATAGTTTAAGCCCTATAAATCCAAATCCCAAAGTCAGTATAGAATGTAATATAATGTTATTTGTATCCTGCCTACATCTGGTGCTTGAGGTGGACTGTTTATATGTTTCACATATACTTATATAATTTTCACCTAAGAAAACAAATGTTCTTGAGGGCTCATTATCTTTTGCCATCCACACAGCACTTATTCTCCTGGAGACTTAGTAAGTGCTTGATAGATACCCGAAAATTTCATTATAACAATGGAATGAGGTGAGATGTGGTTCTACCTGGTGTATACTTATTTTACATCTTTCATAACCCTAAGTAGAAGTTAGTGAATTTATGAATATTAATTTTAAATTTCTTTGGTTATATCAAATGATTAGATTTTAAGTTTGAAATAACTGGAATTGACTGTAAATGAACTGGCCTCTGTAAACAAACCATAAGGATAAAGTGTTATAATAAAGTATCGTTTAATGTTGTAAATTATATTATTGGAATACTAATGTTTTACATTTTGTTTTGTCTCTAAGCAAATGGTTATGAGCCTTAGAGTTTCTGAACTCCAAGTACTGTTGGGCTACGCTGGGAGAAACAAGCACGGACGCAAACACGAACTTCTCACAAAAGCCCTGCATTTGCTAAAGGCTGGCTGCAGTCCTGCTGTACAAATGAAAATTAAAGAACTCTATAGGCGGAGGTTCCCCCAGAAAATCATGACGCCTGCGGACTTGTCCATCCCCAACGTACATTCAAGTCCTATGCCAGCAACTTTGTCTCCATCTACCATTCCACAACTCACTTACGATGGTCACCCTGCATCATCACCGTTACTCCCTGTTTCTCTTCTGGGACCTAAACATGAACTGGAACTCCCACATCTTACATCAGCTCTTCACCCAGTCCATCCGGATATAAAACTTCAAAAATTACCATTTTATGATTTACTGGATGAACTGATAAAACCCACCAGTCTAGGTAAGATTATTCTGTAGTGATTATTTGGTTACTTTTGGAGGACACATTTTCATTTTTGAGTTTGAATTTGACCCAGATTATTATTCATAATAAAATTTATATTTGGTGGTAGGATCCAGATGGTAAAAAGGATCTTTCAATTTTAGACAAAATCAAATATATAAAAGCTGTCTTTTAGACAGAAAAAAAGCATATTCAAGTCTTCCATGATGGTTGCTGACACAGTAAATGTTAAAAACTTTCCAAGAATATAAACGTTTTTAAAGTGTAATATTTTAGATGGTTGATTACTATTTTATAATAACCCTTACAAAATTAAAATCAAAACCCAGTAATTACTATCAGTCTCTGAATTCAGTTTTTAATTTTCAAGGGTTGATGACATCTAAAACAAATTATTATTTTTGATTATTTAAATGAGTAAATGGTTTAAATTTTTATAAAAGAGTTGAGCTTTGATGTGTAGTATTTTAATTTCAGTTGACTTTTTAAAGTGGATATGTGTACCTTGCAGGTGCACACATGATTATGGTTATATAATACTAATAAACACTTGAAATTTCATCTACTATGTTTTCCCATCATTTGATAAGTGCCTAGCCTATTAGTAGAATTTGATGTATTAATCAACTTGAAATTTTTTTTTTTTTGCGGTACGCGGGCTTCTCACTGTTGTGGCCTCTCCCGCCGCGAAGCACAGGCTCCGGACTCGCCGGCTCAGCGGCCATGGCTCACGGGCCCAGCCGCTCCGCGGCATGTGGGATCATTCGCAGGCTCAGCGGCCATGGCTCACGGGCCCAGCCGCTCCGCGGCATGTGGGATCTTCCCGGACCGGGGCACGAACCCGTGTCCCCTGCCTCGGCAGGCGGACTTTCAAGCACTGTGCCACCAGGGAAGCCCTCAACTTGAAATTTTAATTGCTATAATGCTACCTTACTTTATTTAAGGTAGAAGAAAATTGACCCTGTTGGGATCTCTGCTACCTTTGGTGTAATATATTTAAAATATCAGACTTCCTGATGCTGGTTTGTTGTTATAAATCAGTGGTTGGCAAACTATGGCTGGCAAGGGAAATCCAGCCTGCTGCCTGTTTTGGTGGATCTGAGCTAAGAATTTTTTTTTTTTTAAATATTCCTAAAGAGTTGTAAAATAAAACAAAAACAGAGAAGAATATGCAACAGACACCATGTATGTCTGCAAAACCTAGAATATTTACTGTCGGGCTTTTACAGAAAAAGTTTGCCAACCCTTATTACAAATCAGTAAACGTTTCAGTTTGGGGGATTGGTGAGTGTTGAATTTTGAGAACATTTACAGAAATTCTTTGAACTGGGAAATGTTTGTTATAAATTATTTTTAGTAGACTAACTGAATAAGATAGGAGTCATTTTCAAACAACATGAATTTTTTCATATGACTTTATTTTTTAAATAGCCATTAATAAGAAAACTTAACACTTGCTGAGAACCTACTCTAAGCTTTTAAAACTTATACATGCTCATTATAAAAAATGAAAGTGCCAAAGTCCCTTCCTTGTTAGCAGTTCAGTATATATGCATATATAAGCAAGTTATGTTTCTTGTTTTTAAGAAGGAATCATATTGTATCAATACATAGTGTTCTGTGACGCCCCTACCCCCATTTTTGCCTTACTAATATATTATAGACATTTCTCCTTGTATGTCTGTCCCCCCCCCTTTTTTTTTTTTTTTCCCGGTACACGGGCCTCTCACTTGTGGCCTCTCCCGTTGTGGAGCACAGGCTCGGGACGCGCGGGCTCAGCGGCCATGGCTCACGGGCCCAGCCGCTCCGCAGCATGTGGGATCTTCCCGGACCGGGGCACGAACCCGTGTCCCCTGCATCGGCAGGCGGACTCTCAACCACTGCACCACCAGGGAAGCCCTGTCCCATTTTTAATTGAAGGCTATATATACACACACGTATATATAGTGTCTATGTGTACATGTGTGAGCATGTGTGTGTATATATATATGAGCTCATTTCTTATTAAAGACTGTGTATTATTTTATGTTCTAAATAAGTCCTCTATTAAAAGACATATTTTCCGGCTTCCCTGGTGGCGCATTGCTTGAGAGTCCGCCTGCCGATGCAGGGGACACGGGTTCGTGCCCCGGTCCGGGAAGATCCCACATGCCGCGGAGCGGCTGGGCCCGTGAGCCATGGCTGCTGAGCCTGCGCATTCGGAGCCTGTGCTCCGCAGCGGGAGAGGCCACAACTGTGAGAGGCCCGCGTAGAGCAAAAAAAAAAAAAAAAAAAAAAAGTATTTTCTAGTTTTTCGCTGCCAAAAACATGCTATAGTGAACATCATCTGAAATTTGAAAGGAAAAGAATGTTGGTGGCTTTTATTTGATTTACTCCCAGCTCTCAAATTTTCTTTGGGTCTTAATAATTAACATATCTTCTTGTTTTCGGTTTCACTAATATAAATTTTAAGTGCCAGTGTGAATAGGTGATGTTTACATATGTATCTAAATTTTGTTATGAAAAGTAGAAATGCAAACTGGACATACATTCTGGTTATATTGGATAATAGTTTAAATATTAATAAATAAAAATTGAGCATTTTAAATTATTTTTATTTTACTGAGGTACTTTGCTTAAATATATATGTTATGTGTTCATTTCTAATTGTCTACACTGTCTTTTTATGCCTTTGCAGTTTAACTTAATATATCATAATTTATATCTTATTGTTTTACTACTTCAGGGTACTTTATCCTTATGAACTTTTTAGTGTGTAATAATAGTGGGCAAACATCTGGTTTTTCCCTAGAAAGATATGAGAAGCAGGTAGTTCATAAGAAATTGTGTTGTTAAAGCTGCAGATAGTTTTTGCTGTCTTTCTATAGTATTTTCTCCCTAATGACTGTTTTTAAAGAATAGTCAATAAATTTTAAATAATTTTTCTGTCTTTACTCTTCATCTGAAAATTTATAGAATGCTTCAGTGGGGTGTTTTTGTGTGGCAGTTTAAGAACAATGTCATAAAGTTTTGCCCATTCTTGATAACCATTAAGTAAACCCTTGCATTTAAAAAATTGACTGGGTGAAGCTAAAATATTTCCCATAAGATTTATTTAATTGGACTTTTTTTGTATTGTCAGGCCTCATTATTTGCACATGCTAGTGGATGAATGCCTGCTATCTCAGTAAATCCAAAATCACTACTCACAACAGTTTCACAGCCATTTATAGACATGCACAGAGCTGCAAAGAATTTGAGTTGGCTCATGTGTGCTTTCCCACCTGTGGTTGAACTAGGTGGTTCTTGCTTTCATGTTTTCTGCTGTCATATTGTAAACAAATGTCCTCTTTGCACTCTACTTAATGCCACATTTTTTGCATTTTTGTGCTTTTTGTTGGTGATTGCGTTGTTTAAAATGGCCCCCAAGCATAGTGCTGAAGTTTTGTCTAGTGTTCCTGTATGCCAAAGGCTGTGATGTGCATTATGGAGAAAAGACATGTATTAGATCAGTTTTGTTCAGGCTTGAGTTACAGTGCTGTTGGCAATGAGCTTAGTGTGAATGAATCATCAATATATATCAAATAAGGTGTCTTTAAACAGAAGCACACATAAACAAGGTTAGGTATTGATCAGTTGATGAAAATGTTGTGCTCAGAGGCTTGCAGGAACCTAACCCTGTATTTCTCCTAGGAGCAATGGTTCAGTATTCACTAACTCATTGTTTGTGGCAACTTTATAGAACACCAGTTTTCATGAATAAATCCATTGTTTGTGATATAAACACAAAATGAATAGGTGGTATGGAATTGCTTGGTGGTGTGTAAATAGATTTCTAATTTCTCATTGTTATCATAGAACTAAAAGAAAAGCAAACATTTTGGTTATGCATAAAAAGATCGCCAGAAAGTAATTTGTGGAAGTTTATTGATTCAGTAACTATTCAGGGGATGGAAATACTCAGAGAATTTGAAAAAATATTCTGAGTAATCTGCAAGAGTTTAGGATGAACATATTTTAAGACCCTGTTAAGTAAAAAAAAAAAAAAAAAAAAAAAAAAAAAAAAAAAATTGAAAAAGGAATCTATAAGATTTTTAACATTGTTAAAAGACTGTCTCTGTACTTCATTAAATGAAATGACTACTTCATCATGGAATTCAGTTTTCTAAGGGATTACTTTCACCAGTAGATTGTTTGTTTTAAGTTTAGGAAAACAATATTCTCTGAAAAATTAAATGGCTTGCAGCATTCTCTTTCTTAGTATACATATTGAATACATTTAAAATCATTACAAGCTCTTAAGAGTTTAGTTTTGACCTGTACTTCACTAGTTCATCACATTTAATCACTTGAGCCCAGAATGTGATGGGTAAATTTAATTTTTCATTTTTTCCCCCTTCCATTTTATCTGTAAGCACTAGATTTAAACAGTTTAAGGTGTTCTAGTGTAAGCTGAATGTTTGTATGCATGGTTCATGTTTCTAACTAAAATCAAAACAATAGTTTTGGTATTCGCCCATTTTATTAGATAATTCTTATCCATTTTTATAATCATCTTATTATTTCTTTAACAATAAATAATTTAAAGATCTTTATTCATTTTGGAACACATATTAAAGAGAATTCTTTTCATTAATTGGGAGATGAAGTAAGGGTGGTTGTAAAGTAAAATGCTTGATTTACTGTGTATTTTTGTCTGTCAATATTAAAATCCTGTTTGTTCTATGAGGCCCATTTCAAATGCTTTTAAAAACCTTTTCCATTAATCTTTCTAAGATGCCCCCCTTATATCTGTCTATTCTTCCCCCCATCCAAATCAATTTCACTTTCCTGCATGCTCTTAATAACATTTTGTTGTTAGTTCCTCAAAATCAGCTCTGCTGCATTCATCTGTATATTCCCATAATATACAGAGCAGTGAACCTCTTATGTGGTAACCACAGTAAACAATTATTAGCTCTCCAGTTTATTTAAATACAATAAAGTTTGTTTTAATGTTTTTTGCAAAGTATTTGGATGCTACATACTGAAGAATCTGAAACACTGAGACACTTTAATTGGTCATATGGATGTCATTCTTCAGTTTGTCATGAAACAAGTCACTTATTTTTTTGTCTTTCTCTTTTTTTTAAGCCTTTTTAAAAATTAATTTTTATTGGAGTATAGTTGATTTAAAATGTTGTGTTAGTTTCTGCTGTACAGCAGAGTGAATCAGTTATACATGTATCCGCTCTTTTTTAGATCCTTTTCCCATATAGGTCATTACAGAGTATTGAATAGAGTTCCCTGTGCTATACAGTAGGTTCTTATCTATTTTATATATAGTAATGTGTATGTGTCAATCCCAGTCTCCCAATTATCCCTCCCTCCCTCTTTTTTTTACATCTTGGAAGGTGGTTTCTATTTAAGTTTTAATGTTTGTCAAACAATCTTTTCTGTTAAACATCACAAATATCTCTTCTCTGGGTTACATATTTGATTTTCCTGAGTTCTGTTACAAGTAGTTATAATTTAATTTGATGTGGGACAGTGTATTGGTATTTCCTAGGGATGTCCAACATCCTAGGTTTGTAGGGTTTATAGTTTCAGTATTTTAGAAAGCTAGGTCAGTCTGTTTCCTTTTTAAAGTAGAACATTTGTATATAGAAAATTATTATTTTAGGCTTGGGAAGATGTATGAATAATTTATAGAAAAGATTTGAATTAATATATATATTTTATATATATGCACTTGGTTTTTTGCCTTAGGAAACAAGGCAGCAGATGCTTCAGCACTCCTAAATAGTTAAAACGATCCATCTTGTTTTGTGCAGTGCGGGTAAGGTTTCTGCTACATCTTAATAACATTGGTTACCAGTGTTTTCTGCCAAGGGCTCGACTGGCATTGGATTAGATTTCACAGTTTCCTTCTCTTCTCATTTTTTATAATTGAGTTTGCCTTCCTCCACATGCCTAATAGCCAGTGCCTAAAGATCAGGTGATGCAAATTCAAGGACACAGACTCTGATAAGTATTGGGAAGGGCATTCAGAGGTTTTATGATTTACTCTACTCTGCTTTTAGAAAATTTGCCTTCTAACAATTCAACACAAGCTGTGCTCTTCTGTACTTGAATTTTAGGAAATCAAAAGCACTAATTTTTTCTGTAGGCAGGTTTCTTCCCTAGGAACTTTTCTTCCTAATTTGGCAGCACTGGTTTCTTTTCTTTTTTAAGAGATGTAGAGAGAATTTATTTATTTATTTTAAACTTTGGCTAATTTGACTAATTTATTGCTTGTGCATTTTAATTACATTTGTTGTTGTATACAACAGTATCACCATAAACTAGTGTCCATTAAATATTATAAATTGCTATTTTATTTATCTTTATTTTTATATTTTAAATTTTTATTGAAATATAGTTGATTCACAATGTTGTGTTAGTTTCAGGTACATAGTAAAGTGATTCAGCTATACACACATATATATAAATATATATATTCTTTTTTTACATTCTCTTTAATTATATGTTATTACAAGATACTGAGTATAGTTCCCTGTGCTATACAGTAGGTCCTTGTTATCTTTTTTTTTTTTTTTTTTGTGGTATGCGGGCCTGTCACTGTTGGGGCCTCTCCTGTTGTGGAGCACAGGTTCCGGACGCACAGGCTCAGCGACCATGGCTCACGGGCCCAGCCGCTCTGCGGCATGTGGGATCTTCCCGGACCAGGGCACGAACCTGTGTCCCCTGCATGGGCAGGCGGACTCTCAACCACTGCGCCACCGGGGAGGCCCTAGTTATCTATTTTGTGTATAGTAGTGTGTATATTTTAATCCCAGACTCCTAATTTATCCCTCTCCCCTCCTCCCCTTGGCAACCATTAGTTTGTTTCCTATGTTTGAGAGTCCATTTCTGTTTTGTAGATAAGTTCATTTGTATCCTTTTCTTTAGAGTCCTCATATAAGTGATATCATATGATATTTGTCTTCCTCTGTCTGGCTTACTTCACTACTTCACTTAATATGATAATCTCTAGGTCCATCCATGTTGTTGCAAATGGCATTATTTCATTCTTTTTTATGGCTGAGTAATATTCCATTGTGTATATATACCATGTCGTCTTTATCCATTCATCTCTTGATGGACAGTTAGGTTGCTAGCCATTCTTGGCTATTGTAAACAGTGCTGCAATGAACATTGGGGTGCATTTATCTTTTCAAATTATGGTTTTCTCCAGATATATGCCCAGGAGTGGGATTGCTGGATAATATGGTAGCTCTATTATTAGTTTTTTAAGGAACCTCCTTGCTGTTCTCCATAGTGGCTATATCAATTTACATTCCCACCAACAGTGTAGGGAGGTTCCTTTTTCTCCACAACCTCTCCAGCATTTATTATTTGTAGATTTTTTGATGATGGCCATTCTGACCAATGTGAGGTGATACCTCATTGTAGTTTTGATTTGCATTTCTCTAATAATTAGCGATATTGAGCATCTTTTCTTGTGCCTCTTGGCCATCTGTTTGTCTTTTTGGAGAAATGTCTTTTTAGGTCTTCTGCCCATTTTTTGATTGGGTTGTTTGGTTTTTATTTGCTGTTGAGCTGTATGAGCTGTTTGTATATTTTGGAGATTAATCCCTTGTTAGTCGCATCGTTTGCAAATATTTTCTCCCATTCTGTAGATTGCCTGTTTTTAAAAAAAAATTCATTTATTTTATTTTTGGCTGCATTGGGTCTTCATTGCTGCATGTGGGGTTTCTCTAGTTGCGGTGAGCGGGGGCTTCTCTTCATTGCGGTGCACAGGCTTCTCAGTGGGATGGCTTCTCTTGTTGCGGAGCACAGGCTCCAGGTGCACTGGCTTCAGTGGTTGTGGCTCGTGGGTTCTAGAGTGCAGGCTCAGTAGTTGTGGCGCACGGGCTTTGTTGCTCCGTGGCAGGTGGGATCCCCCCGGACCAGGGCTCAAACCCGTGTCCCCTGCATTGGCAGGCGGATTCTCAACCACTGCGCCACCAGGGAAGCCTGTCTTTTTGTTTTGTTTATGGTTTCCTTTGCTGTGCAAAAGCTGGTAAGTTTGATTAGGTCCCATTTGTTTATTTTTGTTTTTATTTCCATTACTCTAGGAGACGGATCCAAAAAGATATTGCTGTAATTTATGTCAGAGAGTGTTCTGCCTATATTTTCCTCTAGGAGTTTTATAGTATCAGGTCTTACATTTAGGTCTTTAATCCATTTTGAGTTTATTTTTGTGTATGGTGTTAGAGAATGTTGTAATTTCATTCTTTTACATGTAGCTGTCCAGTGTTTCCAGTACCACTTATTGAAGAGACTGTCTTTTCTGCATTGTATATTCTTGCCTCCTTTGATGCGGATTAATTGACTGTGTGGATTTATTTCTGGGCTTTCTGTTTTGTTTATGGTTTCCTTTGCTGTGCAAAAGCTGGTAAGTTTGATTAGGTCCCATTTGTTTATTTTTGTTTTTATTTCCATTACTCTAGGAGACGGATCCAAAAAGATATTGCTGTAATTTATGTCAGAGAGTGTTCTGCCTATATTTTCCTCTAGGAGTTTTATAGTATCAGGTCTTACATTTAGGTCTTTAATCCATTTTGAGTTTATTTTTGTGTATGGTGTTAGAGAATGTTGTAATTTCATTCTTTTACATGTAGCTGTCCAGTGTTTCCAGTACCACTTATTGAAGAGACTGTCTTTTCTGCATTGTATATTCTTGCCTCCTTTGATGCGGATTAATTGACTGTGTGGATTTATTTCTGGGCTTTCTGTTCTGTTCCATTGATCTGATTGTATATTCTTGCCTCCTTTGATGCGGATTAATTGACTGTGTGGATTTATTTCTGGGCTTTCTGTTCTGTTCTGTTCCATTGATCTGTATTTCTGTTTTTGTGCCAGTACCATACTGTTTTGATTACTGCAGCTTTGTAGTATAGTGTGACGTCAGGGAGCCTGATTCCTCCATCTTCTTTTTTCTTTCTCAGGATGGCTTTTGCTATTCGGGGTCTTTTGTGTTTCCATACAAATTATAAAATTTTTTGTTCTAGTTATGTGAAAAATGCAATTGGTAATTTGATAGGAATTGCATTGAATTTGTAGACTGATTTGGGTAGTAAGTCATTTTGACAGTATTGGTTCTTCCAGTCCAAGAACATGGTATATCTTTCCATTTGTGTCATTTTCGATGTCTTTCATCAGCATCTTATAGTTTTCTGAGTATAGGTCTTTTGCCTCCATAGGTAGGTTTATTACTAAGTATTTTATTCTTTTGATGCAATGGTAAATGGGATTGTTTCCTTAATTTCTCTTTCTGACCTTTCGTTGTTAGTGTATAGAAATGCAACAGATTTCTTCGTATTGATTTTGTAGCCTGCAGCTTCACCAAATTCATTGTTGAGCTCTAGTAGTCTTCTGGTAGCATCTTTAGGATTTTCTATGTATAGTATCATGTCATCTGCAAACAGTGACAGTTTTACTTCTTCTTTTCCACTTTGGATTCTTTTTATTTCTTTTTTTTCTTTGATTGCTGGGCTAGGACTTCCAAAATTATGTTGAATAAAAGTGGTGAGAGTGAACATCCTTGTCTTGTTCCTGATTTTAGAGGAAATGTTTTCAGCTTTTCCCCATTGAGTATGATGTTAGCTGTGGGTTTGTCATATACGGCTTTTAGTATGTTGAGGTATGTTCCCTCTATGCCCAATTTCTGGAGTGTGTTTATCATAAATGGATGTTGAATTTTGTCAAAAGCTTTTTCTGAATCTATTGAGATGATCATATGGTTTTTATTCTTCAGTTTGTTAATGTGGTGTATCGCAGTGATTGATTTGCAGATATTGAAAAATCCTTGCATCCCTGGGATAAATCCCACTTGATCATGGTGTATAATCCTTTTAAATATATTAATGTGGTTTATTACATTGATTTGCAGATATTGAAAAATCCTTGCATCCCTGGGATAAATCCCACTTGATCATGGTGTATAATCCTTTTAACGTATTGCTGGATTCGGTTTGCTAGTATTTTGTTGAGGCTTTTTACATCTGTGTCCATCAGAGATGCTGGCCTGTAATTTTCTTTTTTTGTGGTATCTTTGTCTGATTTTGGTATCAGGGTGATGGTGGCCTCATAGAATGAATTTGGAAGTGCTTCTTCCTCTGCAATTTTTTTTTTGCAGAGCAGCACTGATTTCTGACTTTCAAAACAAAATCTAAAATTTACATCTAAATCTACATCCCCTTGTAGATAATCTGTCTTTTTATCTGGTGAATTTAATTTAATATTTTTATTATTGTTTGTATAAGTGGCCCAGAAGCCTGAAGCCATCTATTGTGTTTTTAATAAATGAATCTTTGTGTTCTTGATTGTTATCTTGGGAGCTAGAATGATGGACTTTGTTGTTGTTGGGAAGGAATCTTGATGATCAGAATCAGTAAAGAATCCTTGTGTATAATTGTAAATATGACATTAAACATTTTAATTATGAGATTAATGAGCTAGCCATTTAGGTTCAGAAGCAAGCAAGTATAGTTTTATAGAGAAATCCAACATATAAGACTTTATTGGGATGAAATTTAAAGATCAAACATGTAGTATATATAGTGCTTGAAATGTAGCATTTCAGAATTTGCCAATGAATCCTACACCACTTTGGTCCAATCTTCCCAGCACAAGTTGAGTTAATATACAAGCTGCAGACCAGCCAGCTGGAGGACTTGGTTGTGGTAATGGTGGTACAGGTAGGATGGTACAACAAAGGGAGAACCCATTTTTGGCATTCTGTTTCTTTGCTTTTTTTAAAACAGAAGTTTTGTTGTTAGATATCTGGGTGATTGGAAGGCAATTTTAAGCCGTTCCCTTTTTTCTCTCTCTTTTTTTTTTTGTGGCTGCCTTGTGGCATATGGGATCTTAGTTCCTTGACCAGGGATCGAACCCGTGCCCCCTGCAGTAGAATCGCAGAGTCCTACCCACTGGACCGCCATTTCCTTTCTTGAGCCTTATTACTATTTCGGTGTTGACAGTGCTTGCAGATGACTCCCATGGTTTTGAGTGGCAATTAGTCATTCTAGTTTTTTGGCACTACTCTTGCTAAACTTATTAACACTAAAATGTAAATAAGCCTTAGATATGCCAAAGATGGGGATTTTGCAGTTTAAAAGAAGCTGGATGTTGAGTGTATTATTAGAATTAAATCACTTTAAGGTAGGTAAAAATAAAAAGGCTGAATTATTTTAACAAAACAAATTCAATTTATCACCTCTACATGTTCTCTGCAGTTCTTAGAATTCTGTTTCATTGTTTATTTTAGTGCTATAGTTTTGAATATTTTATTTCTGCTCTTAAATTTTATTAATTTTAAAATTATTTTATTACATAAGATATGAATTAGAGGGGAAAATCACTTATCTTTAAGTACTCGTGGCATTTTGTGTTTCTTTTCACCACCTCTCCATGTAAAGTTTAAATGTAAAATTAGCAGTTCATGTTTACATACAGTTTAAGAAACCTCAAAAGGAAATGATGGAGTTGATCACATAAAAATGTCAAAACCCTATGCATCAGTTTTTTTTTTTTTTTAAACGCCAAGTGTCAAAGTAAATACCGAATAAAAATATTTGAATCAAATATAAGACTGAAGGAAAGAACTCACAAATCAATATGGGGTAGGATACTAAGACTCTATTAGACAGTGTATGAAAATTATTAAAGGGGAAGTGCATCTAGGAAACATGAAAAGATACTGAATTTCACTAGTTTTAACCAAAATTCAAAATAAGTCAATAATGAGGTTTTAAATCTTGTCTATAGCTTACATTAAAATATATATGAATTTCCATACAATATCCATGAGATGTGTTAAAATGTTATGTTCATTGCTGGTAGCAATATAAACTATAATACAGCTCTTTGAGAGTACATTTTGGCAATATGCAGCAAGAGCTTAATACTTTTTTTATCTATTAGTTCCATGTTTGGGAACTCAAAGCCTAAGAATATTCATTGCAACATTATTTCCAGTATAAAAATTGGAAATAACTTAAATATCCAATTATAGAATAACATTTAATTAAATGATATATTTACTATAGAGAATATTTTAAGGATCAGTTAAAATTATTATAAAGTCTTTAATACATGAGGAGAGAAATTAGATACACAACTAAAAATTATTATCTACTCTGACAAGCATTAAGCTAGGAGTTTTATATCTGTTATCTCATTTAAGCCTCCAAACAGCTTTGGACGGTTAGACCAATAGCCTAAATTTTATGAAAGTGGTAGTAGCTGAGACCTGAAGAAGGTAATTCACAGAGATGAGGGGAAGGTGTCAGGATTTGAAAATAAGTAAGTTTGCTTCCAAAGCCAATGCTCCTGTATAACATAATATATTAAAAATAAATGAAAGTGTTTAAAAAATTGTTCTTTAAAATAATTTTGCAATTTTATAACATCTTTTGCTCTCATTTTTATTTAGTGAAGTCTTCTTGATTTTTTTTTTTTTTTCCAGTAGAATTCATTGGATCTACAGGTGGGATCACTGTGTTGAAATTTACTGTATGGAGAACTACTGAAGGTCTTTTGTATTTCATACATACATTGAAAGAGGGTTTGACATTTTAATTTTACATGATAATTTTTACCAGTACATACTGTAAATGGAGTTTTATTTCATTAGATCAGTTTGGACCTCTGTGAAATTCACAGTACATGTGAGGAATTCTGATTTAGCACCTCTAGATCTTAGTCACTAGAATTTTTTTAAAAAATAAATTTATTTATTTATTTATTTATTTATTTTTTGGCTGTGTTGGGTCTTCGTTGCAGTGTGTGGGCTTTCTCTAGTTGAGGTGAGCGGGCTTCTCATTGCGGTGACTTCTCTTGTTGTGGAGCATGGCTCTAGGCACAAGGGCTTCAGTAGTTGTGGCTCGTGGGCTCTAGAGTATAGGCTCAGTAGTTGTGGTGCATGGGCTTAGTTGCTCCTCAGCATGTGGGATCTTCCCGGACCAGGGCTTGAACCCGTGTCCCCTGCAATGGCAGGCACCACTGAACCACCAGGGAAGTCCTAGAATTTTTTTTTAAGGTGTTAAAATTATAGACCCTTCATAACTCAATACCTAAGTATCTTAAAGAGGAACTAAGTTTTTTTCAACCCAGTGTAGATTTCAGGTGTTTGCTAAATTCGTTCTGTTGGAATGACAAGTATGTGTAGTTAATCTCAAAATCTCCCTGGTTTTCTGATATTTGTGGGGAGCAAAACCTTGTTTGCCTTAAAGAAAATAATTTATAGTATTTTATAAGATATAAAGAGACCTTAAAAATAAGATGAAGAGGGCTTCCCTGGTGGCACAGTGGTTGAGAGTCTGCCTGCCGATGCAGGGGACACGGGTTCGTGCCCCGGTCCGGGAAGATCCCACATGCCGCAGAGCGGCTGGGCCCATGAGCCATGGCCGCTGAGCCTGCGTGTCCGGAGCCTGTGCTCCGCGACGGGAGAGGCCACAACAGTGAGAGGCCCGCGTACTGCAAAAAAAAAAAAAAAAAAAAAAATAAGATGAAGATTCTAAGACTCCTCAAAAACAATAGGGAAAAAATTATAAGTAAAAAGTTTAAAGTTCTTCTAAAATTACATAAATAAAAGATAAATATAAAATGAAGTTACAGAGGATTATTTTATTGGTTATTTTTTCTTTAGTTCTTTTTTTTTTTTGCTCATTTTTATCCTTTCCATATGGATCAAGCCACTGTAAAATGTTCCAAAAGAACAAAGATCATAATAAAGCATGTTTTCATTTTTATGTAAATACCCATGGTCATGAAAGTACAGTCTTCTCCATTCATTCCTCCCAATGTTTTAGACAACATAGATACAAAAATATAATATTTTTGATTTTTAAAAAATTCATTTAATATTTATTAAGTTCCTTTTTGTGCCAGGCATCCTTCTGGTTTCTGAGAAAAAATAAGACATGGTTATTCAAGGAGTTCATGATCTAGTAGAGGAGTCAAACATACATAGTTCATCTTAGAAAACACAAGGGAAAGTAAACTAAAAGGCATAACCTAAGGATAAAAATTAAAGAGATTATATTTACCAGGGAGCATGAATTTACCATTTTTGTCTTGTGGAGTAGTTGAGTCAGAATTACTGAGGGTGCTTGTAAAAAAAAATAGAGATTTTCCACACTCCAGATCTTCTGAATTGTATTTAACATCATAGTACATTATAAAAACTTTCTCATGTAGATCATGTTATTTCTTTGAACTCCTACAGAATGTATCATAGTATAGTCGTAAACGTAAGTTTTCTCCTTTCCATGAACGTATGGGTTGTTTCTATTTTTTGCTCCTCTTCCAGCAAACATCCTTATATATGAGTATATATTTTTGTAATTATGTATTTTTAAAAATTTAAAATAATTTTGCTAGGTGAAAGGATATGCATACTTCTAATTTGCTATCAAATTTCATCCCCTGCCCCCCAAAAGAGTTTACACTCCGACCAACAACATTGTTATGAAAGTGCCTATTATCCACGGTTTTATCAATACTTTAAATAATTTTTATAAACTGATAAAATGAAAACCATCTTGTTTTAATTTATATATTTTTGCTCACTGCTGAAGCCAAACATTTTAATGATTATTAACCATTTGTCATCCGTGAATTGCTTGTTTATATTCTTTGCTCATTTTTCTAGTCTCTATATTTCTTTTTTTTATTGGTTTGTATTTAGTATGTGTTGCATACTAGCCAGCCCTCTATTATATGTTGTAAATATTTTATCTTGGTCTGTTACAGATCTTATTATGTAATTTCTAAAATCTTTCATTACACAGAAGTTGAAAAAAGTTAAGCTGTCAACTCTGTTATTACTTTTATGGTGTTTGGATTTTTCAAGTAACAGCTTCACCCTGTTAAAACATACAATTCAATGGTTTTTAGTATATTCATGGAGTTGTGTACCCATCACTACTATTTAATTTAAAAAATTTCATCACCCCCAAAAGAAACACCATACTGATTAGCAGTCACTCCCATTTGCCCCTCCTCCCAGCCCCTGAAAACCATTAATTGTCTTTCTGTCTCTATGGATTTGCCTATTCTGGCTATTTCATATTAATGGAATCATACAATAATATGGCCTTTTTGTGACTGGCTTTCACTTGCATAATGTTTTTAAGGTTCACCCATGTTACAGCATGCATCAGTACTTTATTCTTTTGCAGGTTGGTATATAATTCTTTTTAGTTGGATATGTCTAATTTCCTTAAAAATTTTTTTAAGTTGTGGTAAAAATATTTCTCTTTTAACCATTTTTAAGTGTACATTTTAGTAGTGTTAAGTATATTCATATTGTGCAACAGACCTGTAGAACTTTTTTACCTTAAAGACACAGACATAGAGAATGGGCTGAGGACACAAGGAGGGGGAAGGGTAAGCTGGGACGAAGTGAGAGAGTGGCATGGACATATATACACTACCAAATGGCAGCCGCATAGCACAGGGAGATCAGCTCGGTGCTTTGTGACCACCTAGAGGGGTGGGATAGGGAGGGTGGGAGGGAGATGCAAGAGGGAGGAGATATGGGGATATATGTATATGTATAGCTGATTCACTTTGTTATAAAGCAGAAACTAACACAACAGTGTAAAGCAATTATACTCCAATAAAGATGTTAAAAAAAACGAAAACCTGAAACTCTATACCCAAAAAACAACTCCCCATTTCTCTTTCCCCCCAACCCCTGGTAACCACCACTGCACTTTCATTTCTAAGAATTTAACTACTTAAGTACTTCATATAAGTGGAATTATACAGTACTTATCTTTTTGTGACTGGCTTATTTCCTTTAACACAGTGCCCTTAAGTTTCATCTGTATTGTAGTGTGTGACAGAATTTCCTGCCTTTTTAAGGCTAATTAATATTCCGTTGTATGCATGTACCACATTTGGTTAACCATTCACCTGGATGGACATTTAGGTTGCTTCCACCTCTCGATTGTTGTGAATAATGCTGCTATGAACATGATTGTGCAAATAGCTGAGATCCTGTTTTCAGTTCGTTCGGATTTATGTCCAAAAGTGAGAGTGTTGGATCATATGGTAGTTCTATTTTTAATTTTTTGAGGAACCACCATACATGGTACAGCCATGTTTCCCATAATGGCTATGCCATTTAACGTTCCCACTAACAGTGTACAGGGGGTTCCAGATTCTCCACATTCTCTCCAACACTTATTTTCTGTTTTTGTTTTTTTTTTAATGGTGGGTATCCTAATGGTTATGAAGTAATATCTTGTTCTGCTTTTGATTTGCATTTCTCTGATGATTCATGATGTTGAGCATCTATTCATGTATTTGTTGGCCATTTGTATATCTTTGGAGAAATCTCTGTCCTTTGCCCATTTTTTAAATTGGGTTATTTGTTTTTCTGTTGTTGAGTTGTAGCTGTTTTTAATTTATTCTGAATATTAAACCCTGATCAGGACTTCCCTGGTGGCGCAGTGGTTAATTTAAGAATCTGCCTGCCAATGCAGGGGACACGGGTTCGAGCCCTGGTCCGGGAAGATTCCACATGCTGTGGAGCACCTAAGCCCGTGTGCCACAACTACGGAGCCTGCGTGCCACAACTACTGAAGCCCCCATGCCTAGAGCCCATGCTCCACAGCAAGAGAAGCCACTGCAATGAGAAGCCCGCACACCGCAACAAAGAGTAGCCCCCGCTCGCCGCAACTAGAGAAAGCCCGCGTGCAGGAACGAAGACCCAACACAGCTAAAAATAATTAAAACAAACAAAACACCGATCAGATATGATTTCTAAATATTTCTGCCATTCCATAGATTGCCGTTTCACTCTGTTGTTTCCATTTATGTGAATACGTTTTTAAGTTTGATGTAGCCTCAAGTGTCTGTTTTTGCTTTTGTTGCCTGTGCTTTTGGTGTCATATCTAAGAAATCATTACCAAATGCAGTATCATGAAGTGTCTCCCCTATATTTTTTTCTAGAAGTTTTATAGTTCCAGGTCTTTAATTCATTTTGAGTTAATTTTTGTGTATGCTGTAAAGGAATGGTCCAACCTTGTTATTTTGTTTGTGGATATCCAGATCCTCTGACACAATTTGTTGAAGAGACTATTCTTTCCCCATTGTGTAGTCTTAGCACCCTTGCAAAGATCATTTGACCCTATGTGCAAGGGTTTATTTCTGGACTCTTTTCTGTTCCCTTGATCTATGTATCTTTATGTCAGTACCACATTGTTTTTTGTTTGTACTGTATTGTTTTGATTACTATAGCTTTGTTATGTGTTTTGATATCAGGAAATATGAGACCTGACTTTTTTTTTTTTTTTTTAAGATTGTTCGGCTTCTCGGAGTCCCTTTCAATTCCAGATGAATTTTAAGATGATTTTTTTTGATTTCTGCAGAAAATGCTATTGGGATTTCGGTATGGATTATATTGAATCTGCAGATCACTTTGGCTAATATGGACATTTTTTTAACAATGTTAAGTCTTCCCATCCATGAGCACTGGATGTGTTTCCATTTATTTGTGTTAGTTTCTTTCAGCAATGCTTTGTAATTTTAAGCATGTTAAGTCTTTTGCCTCCTTGGTTAAGTTTATTCCTAAGTATTTCATCCTTTTTGATGCTATAATAGAAAATCAGATTATTTTCTTAATTTCCTTTTCAGATTGGTCATTGTTAGTGTATAGAAGTACAACTGATTTTTGAGTGTTAATTTTGTGTTCTGCAACATTCCTGAATTTGTTTACTAGTTTTTTGTGGAATCTTTAAGGTTTTCTACATATATGTCATGTCATCTGTGAACAGAGATAATTTTACTTCGTTTTATTTCTTTTTCTTACCTTAGTGCTCTGGCTAGGACTTATAGTATGATGTGTTGAATAGAAAGTTACTTTGTTCCTGATCTCAGAGGAAAAGCTTTCAATCTTTTACCATTCAGTATGATGTGGGTTTTTCGTATATGGTCTTAATTATGTTGAGATAGTTTCCTTCTAGTTTTAGTTTATTGAGTATTTTTATCATGAAAGGGTATTGAATTTTGTCAGGTGCATTTTCTGCATCAAATGAGACGGTCACGTGTTTTGTTTTTTTTCTGTTCTTTTAATGTGGTATTTTACCTTGATTAATTGTCATATTTTAATCCTAGTATTTCACGATAAACCCCACTAGGTCATGGTGTATAAT
Source organism: Physeter macrocephalus (assembly GCF_002837175.3). NCBI lineage: Eukaryota > Metazoa > Chordata > Mammalia > Artiodactyla > Physeteridae > Physeter > Physeter macrocephalus. The sequence goes on from NC_041224.1 coordinate 60,574,919, forward strand.
CCTTTTCATGTGCTATTGAATTTGAAGAGTGGACATTCTTAATCTTGCTGTTTAGAGGGAAAGCATCTAGTCTTTTACCATTGGGTATGATGTTACCTGTGGATTTTTTTTCATAGATATTCTTTTTGTTGAATTTTTAAAAATCATGAAAGTATGTTGGAATTTGTTTAAATACTTTTTCTCTGTTGAGATGTCTCTGTGGTTTTTGTTCTTTGTTATATTGATTGCTTTTCCTATATTAAACTGTGTGACTTATGGATTTTGTCTTCTGATTTTTGATGACCTATCCTGTGTCTAGATGAGTAAATTGCAAGCGCCTACATTTTCTATTTGACATTTGTGGGCTTTTTTGCATCAGTTCTTGATTTTATTTTTATTTATATGAGAGTAAGGCTCTTATTTTCTCCAAAACTTTTTTTGAATGAATATTCTTCCAGACCTTATTCTGTTCTCCTGATCTGTTTATATATTCTTCACTAACATGTGATTATTATATTTAATTTTTTATTGTAATTAAAATGCATTTTAATACATTTTTACTTAATACAAAAGTCAAAAGTTACAAGAGTTTATAGTGAAAAGGAAGTCCCTCTCCTACTTTTATTTCAACCAGAGGTGTTGTTTTCAGTTCCTTTTATGTAGTTCCAGAAAGTTCTCATCCTCATATTTGCCTCATTCTTTTTTTTAGCATCTACTTAGTATGTAGTTGATTGGAGTGTGCTTTATTAAATATTCTCCTGTTGATTGACATTTAATTTCCTGCTATTAAAACTGCATTACAGAGATTGTCCTGTGATATATATCCCTATACACATGTCTAAATATATCCAATGTTTTTATAAGATAAATTCCTAGAAGTAGAATATGTGTTTAAAATTTTGATAGATGTTGCCAAATTTCCCTCCAGAGAAGGTTTGTGCGAATTCATAATCCTAGTGGCTATGTTGAGAGTGTTTTTTTCACTATGCCTCAGCAATGCTGTGTTATTAAACTTTTTGATCATTTCAAATTATTAGGTGAATATTTGTAACTCATTATAGTTTTTTTTTGTTTTTGTTTCTGTTTTTGCGATACGCGGGCCTCTCACTGTTGTGGCATCTCCCTTTGTGGAGCACAGGCTCCGGACGCACAGGCTCAGTGGCCGTGGCTCACGTGCCCAGCCGCTCTGCGGCATGTGGGATCTTCCCAGACCGGGGCACGAACCCGTGTCCCCTGCATCGGCAGGCGGACTCTCAACCACTGCGCCACCAGGGAAGCCCTCATTATAGTTTTTACTTGCATTTCTCTTAAGAGTGATGGTGAAGTTTGTTTGAGATGGTTGTATTTCTTTTTCTTTGAATTGTTTGGTTTGTGAACTTTGCCCATTTAAAAATTGGTTTATAGGACTTTTTTCTCTGATTTGTAGAATTAAGGAATTTAGCACTTTCATGATATAAATTGCAGCTGTTTTTTCTAGTGTGATATCTTTTGATTTTCTTTTTCATGTACAGGTTTTTGTATGGACATAAGTTTCCTCTTTTTCTGGATACATGCCCAATAGTGAGATTTCTGAGTCATAAGTGTGTGTGTTCAGTTTTTAGAGAAAACACCAAACGGTTTTCCAGAGTGTCTATGCCATTTTACATTTCTACTGGCAGTGTATGAGAGACCCAGTTTTTCTGCATCCTTGCAAGTATATTTGTTATTGTCACTTTTTATTTTAGATGTTTAAATAGGTATGTAGTGATATCTCCTTGTGTTCTAGTTTGCATTTCCCTAATGGCTAATGATGTTGAACATCTTTCCATGTGTGTTTTTGCTGTCTCTGTAGCCTCCCTGCTGAAATATCTGTGGATGTCTTTCACATTTTTAAATTGCAATGTTTGTTTTTATAGTGTTGAATTTTAAGAGTTGCAATATATATTCTAGATACTAGTCCTTAGATACATGATTTGGAAATATTTTCTTCCAGGGTATAGCTTGTGTTTCTTTTTTAAAAAACATCTGATTTTTGAAATAATTATAGATTCATAGGGAGTTGCGAAGAAGTCTTCAGTAAAGATCATCCTGTATATCCTTCACCCAGCCTCCCCATTGTTAGCATTTTTTCTAACTTTAGTGCAATATCATAACCAGAAAATTAACATTGGTACAATTCACAGGGCTTATTCAAATTATATCAGTTACTTATGCACTCTTTGTGTGTGTATACCTCTCTGCAATTTTATCACATGGTAGCTTCATGTAACCACCACAATCAAGATACTTACTAACTCCACAAGACCACCTCTTGCTACCCTTTCATAGCCTCACTTACCCTCCTGCCCTGTTCCTAGTCCCTGACAACCACTAATCAGTTCTCTATCTCTAAATTATTTCAGCAATGTTATATTTAAAAAAAAAAATCATGCCTTGTATCCTCTGAAGATTGGCTTTTTTCACTCAGCATAATTTCCTTGAGGTTTATCCAAGTTGTTGTGTTTATCAGTAGTTCTCTTTTATTGCTGGGATGTATTCCATTGTATGATATACTGTTTATTTAGCCATTTTACGCACTGAAGGACATTTATTTATTTTTATTATTATTATTTTTTTGCGGTATGTGGGCCTCTCACTGTTGTGGCCTCTCCCGTTGCGGAGCACAGGCTCCGGACGCACAGGCTCAGCGGCCATGGCTCACGGGCCTAGCTGCTCCGCAGCATGTGGGATCTTCCCGGACCGGGGCACAAACCCATGTCCCCTGCATCGGCAGGCGGACTCTCACCCACTGCGCCACCAGGGAAGCCCCAGAGTTCTTTATATATGCTAGATACTAGTCCTTTGTTGGGTATGTGGTTTGCAAATATTTTCTCCAATTTTGTAGTTTTTTTAAAAAAATTCTCTTAATGGGGTCTTTTGCAAAACAGAATTAAATATTTTTTTCTTTTATAGATTGTGCTTTTGATGTCAAGTCTAAGAACTCTTTGTCCAACCCTAGATCTGAAAGATTTTCTCCTATGTTTTTTTCTACAAGGTTTATATTTTTATGTTTTACATTTAAATCTATGACCCATTTGTTGTTACCTTTTATATAAGGTGAGGTTTAGGTTCAGGTTCATTTATAGGTGTCTGACTACTGCAGTACCATTTGTTTAAAAAGGCTGTCTGTCCTTCCTCCATTGAATTGCTTTTTCACCTTTGCCCAAAATTAGTTGTCCTTATTTGTATGGGTCTATTTCTGGGTCCTTTGTTCTGTTCCACTGATCTGTAGTCTGTCTCCCACTTATATCACAAGATCTTGGTTACTGGCTATATAATGTCATAAAATTGGGTAGAGTAATTTCTCTAACTTTATTCTTTTGTTTAAAAATTATTTTAGCTATTCTAGTTTCTTTGTCTTTCCATACAAATTTTAACATTATCTTGTCTATCTCTACAAAAAAAACCTACTGAGGGGCTTCCCTGGTGGCACAGTGGTTGAGAGTCCACCTGCCGATGCAGGGGACACAGGTTCGTGCCCCGGTCCGAGAAGATCCCACATGCCGCAGAGCGGCTGGGCCCGTGAGCCATGGCCGCTGAGCCTGCGCGTCCGGAGCCTGTGCTCCGCAACGGGAGATGCCACAACAGTGAGAGGCCCATGTACCGCAAAAAAACAAAACAAAACAAAACACAACAAACCTACTGAGATTTTGATAGGAATTGAATTAAACCTCCAAATCAATTTAGGGATAATTAATAGTTTTTCTAGCTCGGTGCTTTGTGACCACTAGAGGGGTGGGATAAGGGAGGGTGGGAGGGAGACGCAAGAGGAAAGAGATATGGGGATATATGTATTTGTATAGCTGATTCACTTTGTTATAAAGCAGAAACTAACACACCATTGTAAAGCAATTATACTCCAATAAAGATGTTTAAAAAAAACCATTTTTCGGGCTTCCCTGGTGGCGCAGTGGTTGGGAGTCCGCCTGCCGATGCAGGGGACACGGGTTCGTGCCCCGGTCTGGGAGGATCCCACGTGCCGCGGAGCGGCTGGGCCCGTGAGCCATGGCCGCTGAGCCTGCGTGTCCGGAGCCTGTGCTCCGCGACGGGGGAGGCCACAGCAGTGAGAGGCCCGCGTACCACAAAAAAAAACAAAAACAAACAAACCAAAAAAAAAACATTTTTCTATGTTGAGTCTTCCAATATATGAACATGGTATGTCTTTCCATTTATTTTTTCTTTTATTTTGTTCATCAACATATTGTAGTTTTCAGTATGCAAGTCTTGCACATGTTTATTAGAGCTATACATAAGTATTTCACTCTCTTGAGTGATTACAGATATTATTGTATTTAAAATTTTGATTTTCATGTGTTTGTTGTTAGTATATACAGGTACAGTTGATTTTTTTTTGTTGTTTTTGTATTTTGTGACCTTGATGAACTCATTTCTTAGTTCTAGGAAGGCTTTTGTAAATTTTTTGGAATTTTCTACATAGATTACAATGTCATCTGGAAATAGGGACAGTTTTATTTCTTCTTTTACCAGTTTCTATGCCATTATCTTATTTTTAACTGGTTGGGATTCCAACAGAGTGTTGAATACTGATGGTGAGAATTACCGTCCTTTGTTTTTAATCTTAGGGTGAAAGTCTCAAGATAAACTGATTTTTTTTTTTCCACCTGCTTTCAGACTTTTCCTCATAAAGTTACCTTGTTTTGTGTTATTATTCTTTTTTAAGCTTCTTTATTGTTAACATTTGCCTGATAAAAGCTGTGTTCTTTGTTTTTTTCAACCTCTTGTGGCATTTTATTTTAGGATGTTCTCTGTGTTTTAAATAACAGCTTTATTGATATATAATTTACATACTATAAAATTTACTGTTTTAAAGTGTGCAATTCATTGGTTTCAGTATATTCATAGAGTCGTGCAACCATCACCACTGTCAATGTTAGAACATTTTCATCACCCCGAAAAGAGACCCTGTACTCATTATCAGTCACTTTCTAGTCCCAGCTCCCCAGCCCTTGGAACTACTAATGCAGTTTCTGTCTTTATGGATTTGCCTATTTTGGAATGTTTTCAAGGTTTATTCATGTTATAGCATGTATCAGTACTTCATTCCTTTTTATGGCAAAGTAATACTCCATTGTATAGGTATACCACATTTTTAAAGTCCGTTCATCAGTTGATGAACATTTGGGTTATTTCCACTTTTTCAGTATTATGAATAATGCTTATGAATATTCATATACATGTTTTTGTATGGATACGTATTTTCATTTCTCTTGGTTATATATCTTGGAGCAGAATTGCTGGGTCTTATGGTGACTCTGTCTAAACTTTGAAGAACTTCCAGAGTGTTTTCCAAAGCAGTTGTACCATTTTACATTCTCACCAGTGATACGTGAGGGTTCCTATTTCTCCACATCCTTGCTAGCACTTGTTATGCTCTTTTTGATTATAGGGAACCTAGTGCGTATGAGGTGGTATCTCACTGTGGCAGTTTTTGCTCTTATACATAGCAAGCATCTAGCTGGCTTTTAAAAAAACTCAATCTAAAAATGTAACATATTCTCATTTTTATGTTGTCACTGTTATATTTGGTCCTTGTTCTGCCATCTTTGTTTCCTTAAGTAGTTACTAGTTAAAGTTTACGAAGCATGTTTAAACCTAAATTTTCTTACCAAAATTGTTAATTTTTCAGTGTAATCAATGTGTCTTGCCTCTCCTTCCCCCCATTAATGTATTCATTGATTTATTTTATCAGAAATATGTTGATGGCTATTTCCTCAAAGTTTATATTAATTAAAGCTTACATGAGAGTCATTGACAGAAGAAGCATTTTCCCTCATTGCATGATAAGAGTAGAAATCTTAATAGATTCAATAATTATGGTTATGAAAGAATTGCTGTCAAATGGAGAAACAGACATTCACTTTAGTGGTTTATTTCAGATTATTTTGAGAGGTCTCTATAGAATCCAAAAGCTAACAAGCAGTCTTTCAAATCAAAGTAGGTGGAGTGGGGATTAGAAAATCTGATGAATACATTGTGAATTTAGTTAAAACTCAACCAAAAGAGTGGAGTTATAACAATATTTAACATGTTAAATTGCAATTTTATCCATTAAGCAGATTAGGAAATTCATATTTTCAAGTTCACCTAAGATGTGAATTGTTAACTTCCTTTTTAATAGAAATAATACATTATTCTTTAACAGCCTTGATGCTGTAACTTGTATTTCTGCTTAAGGCTGAAATTTCTTTAGAATTCATCCCATGGTTACTTTTATTTATTTTTTAATTTTTAAAAAATTTTAAAAATTATTTTTATTTTTGGCCGCGTTGGGTCTTTGTTGCTGCGCGTGGGCTTTCTCTAGTTGTGGCAAGCAGGGGCTACTCTTTGTTGTGGTGCACGGGCTTCTTGTTGCGGTGGCTTCTCTTGTTGTGGAGCACAGGCTCTAGGCGTGTGGGCTTCAGTAGTTGTGGCTCGTGGGCTCTAGAGCGCAGGCTGAGTAGTTGTGGCACACGAGCTTAGTTGCTCCATAGCATGTGGGATCTTCCCGGACCAGGGATCAAACTCGTGTCCCCTGCATTGGCAAGTGGTTCTTAACCACTGTGCCACAAGCGAAGTCCCCCATGGTTACTTTTAGATAAAGTAAATAAGGTCATATGTGTGTATTTATTGTTTATGTGTTTGTGTATAACTTGCTTATGCTTGTGTAGATTTTGGTGTGCTTTTGAGTCAGTTTAAAGCCAGAATTGTATTCATATATGTGATGATTTTTTTCATGTTAATTCTCACCTTCCCACTGTAAGATCTGGATTTGCTAAATCAGAAGACTGGGGAATGACATTTAACTTAGTGTGACTAGAATTAAAATGCTGGAGCTTTTACTACCTAATGAGTAATCTATATCAGTCTTTCTGTCTGCAACTTACTTCTTCTTTGCTCCGCAATCTAGCATTTCACCTCTACTTTTACCCCCATTATGCTTTTAAAGTAACTTCTGAAATGTGTTTTAATTTTTACAAAATGAAATTATAGTTCTTAATGAGTTTGTTATATCTCTTATTGTCCTACATATATTAGATTTTCTATTAATATATAGAATTAGAGGATAGACACTTAATTTTTTTTGATACCTAAGAAACCACCTCACACAGTTAAACATTTTGTCCTTTAAAAAAATGACAATTATCAGTCTAATTCAGTTCTTCAACTGAAGGTCATTGCAAAGCATACTTTTTCTGCTATATGGCAAACTACAGTTTAGATACTTATTCAATGAAACGTGATACTTATTTTTCCATTTGATTTTTTTAAATACTCTAGTTTGCATATACATACATTTGCATTCAAGAATATCTGTGTGTAAGAGACAGAGTGCATTCATTTGCACCCCGAGTTCAAAAGAATAGGAGAAAGAAATGAGAATGTGTACATTAGAGATCTTAAAGTATTTGCACCTCCCCTTTCCCCCCATCAAGGCTAAAAATGATGGTTAAACACCTGTTTCTGTGCCCATGAGGAAAATAACCTTTGCTTCTAGGCCTTCTAGATTTTCTGAATGGAGGGTTTTGTGGTACAAGAAGGTGAACTTGAGGAGCAGGAAGAAACTATTCTCTTACTCGTGTGCAAAACTGGGCCAGGCCAAATTTCAGTGGAAAGTTGTCTTTGGCATCTTCCCATTTGTCTTTCTTCATGCTTCTCCCACCTCCTCCTGCCTTCTTCTTAGGTGTCTAGTGTCTTTAGCTCCTTACTGTGGCATTTTTTCCAGGCCTGCAGATGTACCTCTTAACCTCCACAAAACCCCTCCATTTTCTTTCTAATGTTGTCTGTGAAATAAGAAAACAATCTGATCTGTAGAGTGAAGGGAGTTGGTTCTAAAAGTCAGTGTATTAGCCTGACTACTGAGAATTCCTGAAATTGTCTGTCAGTTATAATAGTGTACCATGTTTAAATAGATATACAGCACAGTAAGCTTTCCTCCAGCATTGGGTCAGATTGCTGTTTCATTGGTTGAACACAGAGGAAGTTGGCTTATCTTTAGGGTCGTTGTATGAAAAATTATTAATGGATCTTTAAAAAACTAGAATCATAATGAGCATGGTGCGGTGCTCTTGTTAGGAGAGGTACATACATCTTGCTTGAGGATTCTTCTGGGTCAGCTCCATTAAATTAACCTTGATACTCATGATATTTCTACTTTTGAACCTATAGGTTCTCTGCTTAGGGATGGCAGATAGTAGTAGCTATTTGTACATGTTTGCTCATTTGTAATTTAGGTATTTGTCAGGAATTATCTGTTGACTTACAGCTGGTTTACCTCTGATCACTTCACAGCAAATATGCTTGGGTATGGGCTCACTTGCCGCCACCTTCACCTCATGAGTCTTCTTAATCCTTATCAGAAGGAAATTCCATTTCTTCCTGCGGGAAAGTAAACATGATAGTTTGTAAGATTGAGTTCTCTTAAGCAGTATATTTCAAGAGTATAAATCAGTATTTACCCAAATGCCTGGGATTTCTAGTTCGTCGTTGTAAATATAAAATTAGTTATGGGTAAATGTTATTAAATGCCTAATATTTACACTAGATAATTATAGTCTTTGGAGCCTTTTCTGGGTTCATGAATTTAGGTTGCTACTCAAATTTTAATATTTTACCCTTCTACTTAAGAAAGGATAGTGTAGAATAAATTTGAAAATGGCTGTTAAACTATATCTAAATGCAGTTATACAGCTAATAGTAATGTATGATGACAAAGTGGCCAACATTTATAAACAAGAAAAAAAGTCCATGATAAACACTTAATACTTACTGGAGAAAATACATATTTAAGAAAAAACTAAGTGCACAGTCATGTGTTTCAGTCTGTACTACCAGGTGCTTACTGAAACATTATTTAAAGTAATTTCCCTTTCTAGTGAAGAGTAGTAGTGTAGCTAGAAACTTCTAGCTACTTTTATACAGGAACTCTTTTTTAATATAAATACAAGAAACTTCTACAAGAAAACTACTAGAAAATCAACTGTGAGGAGCTGTTAGAACTAATTGAGTTCAGCGTGAGAGCTAATTAAAGGTTATTGTGGGGAAAAAAAATCAGTATTCTTTTTACTACAAATGATAGAAAAATCCACCTAAAACTGGGCATAAATGTAAAAACTAATCCATTAGTTTATATAACCAAAGAATAAGAGGCTTGATGCTCAGCTCAATGACATCACTTGATCCTTTTCTTATCCCTCTAATCTTCCCCTGTGAACCTCTACCCCCATTGCTTTGCTCCTTATTGTGGCAAAATTCCACGAACAAGTCTTCTGTAGTCTCTATCTCCAGTTCCTCACTTTCCATTCTCCTGTAAGTTCACTCCAGTCATGCTTTTGTTCCAGTCACTTCAGAAACTTCCTTTGTCAGGAAGATCTTTGATGCCAAAGCCCATGGTCCCTTCTCAGTCCCCAGCTCACTTGATCTGTTAGCAGCATTTGACACAGTTAATCAGGTTCTCCTACTTGCAGCACTTTGTCACTGGACAAAGTATTCCAGGACACAACTCTCTCTCTCAGTTTTCCTTATATCTTGCTGGTCATTTCTTCTTACACTTCTTTTCTAAATAATTTTTTTAATTTTAGTGTAGTTGATTTACAATGTTATGTTAGTTTCTGCTGTACAGCAAAGTGAATCAGCTGTACATACACATATATTCACTCTCTTTTAGACTTCATTCCCATATAGGTCATTACAGAGCACTGAATAGAGTTCCCTGTGCTGTACAGTAGATTCTTATTAGTTATCTTTTATAGATAGTAGTGTGTATATGTCAGTCCCAATCTCCCAGTTTATCCCCCACCCCTTTCCTCTTGGTAACCATTAGTTTATTTTCTACGTCTGTGACTCTGTTTTGTAAATAGGTTCATCTGTACCATTTTTTTTAGTTTCCACATATAAGCGATATCATATTTCTCTGTCTGACTTCACTTAGTATGATAACCTCTAGGTCCATCCATGTTGTTGGAAATGGCATTATTTCATTCTTTTTTATGGCTGAGTAATATTCCACTGTATATATGTACCACATCTTCTTTATCCATCTGTCAGTGGACATTTAGGTTGCTTCCGTGTCTTGGCTACTGTAAATAATGCTGTAATGAGCATTGGGGTGCATGTATCTTTTCAAAGTATGATTTTCTCCGGATATATGCCCAGGAGTGAGATTGCTGGATCATATGGTAGCTCTATTTTTAGTTTTTTAAGGAACCTCCATGCTGTTCTCCATAGTGGCTGTACCAGTTTACATTCCCACCAACACTGTAGGAGGGTTCCCTTTTCTCCACATCCTCTCCAGCATTTATTCTTTGTAGATGTTTTGATGATGGCTATGCTAACCGGTGTGAGATGATACCTCATTGTAGTTTTGATTTGCATTTCTCTAGTAATTAGTGATTTTGAACATCTTTTCTTGTGCCCCTTGGCCATCTGTGTGTCTTCTACACTTTTCTTGTTTCTCTTCTTCTCCCAGACCTCTTTGCTGTCCTTACTTCTTTGGTGATTTTATCTAGTCTCAAGGCTTTAAATAGTAACTAAACATTAATGACATTTATAACATTTATATGACAAAATAACATTTATTTGACAAAATAACATTTATATCTTAGCCAAGTCCTCTCTGAGTTCCAGAGTCTCATCCAACTGCCCATATAAAATCACTATTCACATGTCTATTCCAAACTTATTATGTCCAGCAGTGAATTTTTGTTCTTTCTTTTAAAACAAATTCTACGCCTAGTCGTTGTCTTGGTTAAGGGCATCTTCCATCTGCCTAGTTGCTCAGGCTAAAATCTTTAGAGTCATCCTGGATTCTTCTCTTTTATTATGCCCCAGTCAATTAGTTAAGAAATTCTTTTGACTCTATCTTTAAAATATATCCTGAATCTGACCGCTTCTCATAACCTTCACTGCCACTACCCTGATCTGAGCCACCATCATCTCTTACCTGGATTATTACATTGATTTCTGCTGCTACATTTCCCTCCTTTACAATATTTTCATTTAACAGCCAGAGTGATTCCATTAAGTCACTCTTTTAATCACGTTACTTTTGGATTTTACTCAAGAGTAAAATCCAAAATCCTATGATCTAGCCCTCTCTTCATTACCCGTCCAGTATTATTATTTACTAGTATTCTCTTTAACTTGGCTCTAACCACAGTGGCTTTCTTGCTGTTCCTCAGATACACTGTATGGTCTTATCTTGGGGCCTTGGCATGGGTGTTTTCTTTACCTGGAATGCTCTTCCCAGTATATTCACATGGCTATCTCCTTTACCTCCTTCAAGCCAAAATACTAATTTTTTTAAATAAGACTTACCCAGACTACCCTATTTAAAATTCCACCTCATTCTTCCTAATCCCTATTACCCTGTGCTATTTTTTCTGTAATGTTTATCACTTTCTAACATACTTTATTATGATATCATTTATTATCTTTCTTTCCTGTTAGAATATAAGTCCCATAAGGGCAGAGGTTTTGGTTTCTTCATTGATTATCCCAAGCACCTAGAATAATGTCTTATACATGTTAGGTGCTCAATAAATATTTGTTGAATGAATGTTTGTGTAACAAATCTGTTTCATGTTATTTTGTGACTCTGCTTTCTTTCTGTTGGTCTTATTTTTTTTAGTCATTATGTAGTTCCCAGCAGTTCCTGGAATACTTCCAGATTCAGATCTAGCCCCAAAGAGAAAAAGTCTTTGTCCCAGTATCCCCAGGAAAAGGTCCTGAGGTTCACTATGATTGAACTACTTTAAATGCCATGTCCCGCCCTTGACCAATCAACCCTTCAGGGGAATGGTGTGCCCTTTTCAGCCTAGACTTTGGTCATATGCTCCATTTTGAGACTGGAAGTAAAGTCACAAATAAAAATGTCTGTTGCAGGAATAGAAGCTGCTGAATACAAGAAATGTATACTAGCTTGTATACCACTGTTTTACAAAATGTGATCCTTGGATACTGTTTCCATGGGATGTCAGTAGGTATTCTTTGACCATGTCCCATTAATTTTGGAAACTTAAATTTAAAAAAGCTTTGTTATTGCAGAATTTCTCAGTGTTTTAAATATAATAATGTACTCTATGAATCTCTAAGTGGGATATGTTTTATGCAACAACTTCCCCAAATTCTTTGAACATGGAAGCCTTCTCCCTTTAGAACATCTCATGGTATATTCTCATGGCCCACATAATGAGAAATATTGTTATGTTTGCTAAGAACTAGTTAGAAAATTGAAGAAAAATCTCATGCAACAGCAACAAAAGAAAAAATACAAAGGAATACTCTTCAAATTTACAGGATTTATTAGAAGAAAAAATGTTTGATTCCACAAAGACTTGAATATTTAGAAAGACACAGTCCTTTGAAAGATGTCTGTTATCAATAAATTTAGAGTAGTTGTAATTAGAAATCCAATTTAATAGGGAGGTAAAGGGAAGAGAAAGAGAGCTTTATCAAATGACTTCCAAAGTTCCTTTGTGTTGTAGGTTTTTTTGATTGCCAGAAAGGGTAATACCTCAGGCCACCTAAGAAAGTTTTATTGTAAGGTTGTATAAGAATTAGAAAGTTATGATTATGTACTTTCTCTGTCTGGTTATATATATTCTCTCCCTCTGTGGCACCTCTGTATCTTTCTAAGCACTTAGTTTGTTTGCCTCTGACTACAGAGAGCTCTTGGAGACCCTTTATGTTCCATACTCCAAATTCTGGAAGAAGCTAATTTGAATTGATTTTAGTAAATATGTTGCTAATGGATGGATCCCTTCAGGCATAGTCATCTTATGGGTTACTCAGTGGATAGGCCACCCCTGGGAAAATTATGCTCCCTGTTGCTATCCATGGCTGTCCAGTACAGAAAACAGCCTGTAGCTGCTTTCCTGGTAGTAGGTGTGGGCTGGGAAGGCTCAACCAGGAGGGAAAGTTGGATGTGGTAGGTAGCATGACTAAAATAGCCAGTATAATTTAGAAGAAAAAATAAGAATAGAGGAATTCTGAAAAAGAGACGTATGGCATACCACATGTAAAATATACTGTCTATATGTATGACAAAGGTATAATAATTGAAACTGTGGAACTGATGCCTGAATAAGCAGTTAATGAAGTAGAAATATAATTTTAAAATAACAAAAGTGAAATTTCTAATTAGTGGCATGAATTAGACATTAAATTGTTCAGGAGTACCTAATTAAGCATTATAAAGTTAAATTCCTACCTTGCAACTTGTCAGCATTCTATCAAAATATGGTTTAAAGATTTAAATGCTTAAAAATGAAACTATAGTGATGTCAGAGGGAAATATAGGTTGCATTTAAATAGATGCATAAATAATGTATTACACTGCATAAAAATATTTAAATAATACTGGAGTTAGGAAGGAATTTTTCTTCAGGAAAAACATGAATTGTGAGGACTCAAAATTTTTTTATTACATTATATGGCAAAATAAATAAACCAAGGGAAAATATTTACAATATATGACCATATTACAAATATTTAATATATGAAAGGCTGTTAGAATAATTTGTGTGTGCACAGGCGTGCTTTATCTTACCCAGCCATCAGACAGTGTTACCCTAGTTCATACACTCTTTCCATTTCGCTGAATGACTATTTCATCATATTCTGTCAAAACACACTTTTTCTCACACACAGCTATTTTTCCACTCTTTGTTAATGACTGTGCTTGTTATTTCTTCTTCACCAGGAAAAAGGAACCAGTCAAAAGTTAACTTTTTTTTTTTTTAATTTTATTTTATTTTTGGCTGCATTGGGTCTTCGTTGCTGTGTGCAGGCTTTCTCTAGGCGTGATGAGCGGGGCTACTCTTTGTTGCCGTGTGCGGGCTTCTCACTACGGTGGCTTCTCTTGTCACGGAGCATGGGCCCTAGGCACGTGGGCTTCAGTAGTTGTAGCACGCAGGCTCAGTAGTTGTGGCTCTCGGGCTCTAGAGCACAGGCTCAATAGTTGTGGCGCACAGGCCTAGTTTCTCCATGGCATGTGGGATCTTTCCGCAGCAGGGATCGAACCCATGTCCCCTGCATTGGCAGGTGGATTCTTAACCACTGTGCCACCAGGAAAGTCCCCAAAAGTTAACTTCTAAAAGTTTCCACCCCATAAGTACTTTATCCACACCTACCCACGTCTCTGACCATATGCTATATATGTTTTTTCTGTGACTCTGGATGAATTCTTTGGTCTCTGGACTAAGACCAATCCTTACACTTGTGTGTTAGATCCCATTCACTTGCTTATTCAAGGACGTTGCTTATTAATTCTTCATTCTCTCTCATACGTCATCAATTTTTTGCCTGTGTACTAGGTCATTCCATTAATATACAATTTTGTGCTAATTTTCCCATCTTAAGAAACAAACTACTTTTCCCCTAATTTCCCTCCAGCTATACCCCCATTTTCTTTTCCTTCACCACAAAATTCCTTGCCAGGAGTGTTTCGATTCACTGTCTCTGATTTCTTTCCTCCCTTTTCTCTCATGAATCCTTTCCAAGTAGGTTTTCACTTAACCCATGCCAAAGAAACTTCTGTTATCTAGGTCATCAGTGAACATTATGTCACTAAAAGCAAGTCATTGCTCAGTTTTGAAACATCAAAAGAAAAAATTAAAATATGACTGGTACGATTCGAGTGACTCACAACATAAAGCCAATGAGGGTATGAAAAGTAGTTAACTTATAGAGTAGCCAAAGAAATGCAAATTTAAGACAATAAGATGTTTTTCATCTAGTGCCCAGTGTTGGCAAGGAACTCTCATATACCACTTACTTATGCAAATGAACAGCATTTCTGGAAGCAGTTTGGCAACTTGTACAAAAGCTTTAAAAATGTGTATATCTTTTGACCCACGCATTCCTTTTCTAAGAGTATGTCCTAAGGAAATAAAGATCACACAAATACAAACACACACCCCCAGGGGAAGAGGAAAGGATTCATCAAGGCATAGTTTATAAAAGGAAAATATTGAAAACAATCTAAATATCCAACAATAGGTGATTGGTTAAATTATGGCATATTTATATAATAGAATACCATGTAGCCACTTAAAGTGATGATAGAGATAGGTTATTGACATGGAAAGATTTTTATTACACATTTTGAAGTGAGAAAAGTATTCAGAACAATTTTTGTGGGAAACATTGTGTATATTACACTCATGGATGTATGTATACACGGTGTGTATATATGGGAAAATACCTGGAAAAATGGATACCAAAATGTTTTTTAGCTGCTATAAGTGGCAGAATTTTGGGGTTTTTCTAACTTGGATTGGTTGTATTGCCAACATCAGAAAAAGAAGAAAATGAAAAGTTTTTACAAAAGAAAGAAAACTAACTTTCCAATTATAGTTTTGTTCCTTTTTCTATTTTTGCATTTAAACATTGATCATCAGACTTTGTTCATAGCTGGCTGGCTTGGTTTGACCCAGTCTTGTTTCTTAACCCCACTGGACTTAAAATAGCCCGATAGCCTGCCAGCTGTGAAAGAATAGATAGGCCAGATATAATATTTATCATACTGTTAGCTCTAAAGTTACTCAGGAGTCTGTATAGGCTCATAACGATTTAAGTCCTTCAGGAGACCAGCTGACTAACTCAGTAAACTATCTGAGAAATTATAAAGACAAAATACATAGGACAGGTAGAGTTAAATTCCAGAGGAGAAAGATGATGAAAAGCATAGTAAGCTTACAGAAAATGAATTTATTAGGAACCTACAATTAGGGTGTGATAAAATGATATCAGAGGGTTTTATAGAGCTAGAGTCCAACAGAATTGCATGTTACAGTGTTCTTTCCTGCTTCTTGGAAAAATTCATGTGTGGCTTTTGTTATACCCCCAAAGAACTTTTGCCTTTAGCCAGGCAAATATTGTGGAATATTTGCCACCATGAGAATTCTTAAAATCTAGCAGTAGAACATCATAGCTGTGTGTTTAACGTGTATGTGTGATATTACATTGGTTTCTTTATAAGATATGTAAAACAAATTATTATAAAAGCAATGCATACTCAATGTGAAAAAACTTTTAAGTTACAAAGAAACCGGTTTTTGCTGCTTCTTTTGATCTTTCAATGCGTATATACATCTATATATACATATATAAATAAATTTACTTAGGCTGTACATTTCAAGTTTATATCTTGCCTTTTTTACCTTAATATTTTATGACTGTGTTCTCAGGTCATTATATTTTGTTTGCTTAAAATACTTCCCATATTAAAGATAGATAGTCAAAAGTAGTATAAGTTCGTTGATGATTCGGTATATGCCTTTTATTGGGGGAAACATATTCTCTGCAACCTTCTTTTTTAATGGTAGTTAGCAGCCTAATGATGAAATTAAGTAATTTCAGGTCTATTTTTAAAAATTACCTTATTGTCCAAGTTTTTGTTTGTTTTTTTGAATAAACCAAAATGTTCAATAAAGATTTTAAGACTGACATTTGTAGATAGGTACTTTAGTTTCACTTCCCCCAAGACAGCAAGAAATATTCTATAACAGAAAGATGACTATTTTTAGCTTTTCTTTCTGCTGGTGAGGTGGAATAACAAATATTTTTAGAGCAATTGAAAGTACAACCACTTAGATTAGCTTAGTGTTTCTATCATCAGAATCTCAATAACTTTGTTTATGTTATGTATCTAGGTTTTGCCTTCCAATATGTTTAGTTTATGTAAATTGCAACATGATTCCTTTCTCTTTTTAGTCTAGTTCATCTCTCTATGGAACAATGTTTAAAAAAAAAAGAAATTTCTAAAGCCTTAACTTTTTATCTGCACATTTTATGTTTTGAATGATAATTATATTCTGGCTATTATGGGCAATGGTTTTCTTTCTTACAGATGAAACATTGGGAATTAATACTTATGGGGGGAGGGCGGGTTGTTGAAAATCTTCTCCTATAAGTACAGTGAGCCCTTAATATTCACAAGAGATATCCTCCATGACCTTTATAGGTATCCTTAATTACGAACTCCACTAGAAAATTTCATCCTTTCTCTGAATTGGAGTATGGAAAAGGTGGAAATCTGAATGACTGTTTTTACCCTCAACGAGAGCTACTGACAAGTATACAATTTAGGCCACATTGAGAGGCTGAGTTATTACCCAGAACACTCATCCTACATCCTCAAAACAGCTAATATTCAAAGTCCTATCTTAGCAAAATTTCAAATTACATTATAGAACTTTGGAGACCTTCAAGATTGGCTGTAGTGATTCAAAACAGAATGGTAATTAATTCACAAATCTGAGATATTAATTTCCTGTTGCAGATATGAAAACAAAGTTCTCATATTTAAGTATTAAAATCAATAATCATTCATACCTGAATCTGTTGCAATCTGACATTTGCTCCACATTCCACTGAAACAGGTCCAGCCAAGATCACCTGTGTCTTGCTAGTTATTAAGTCTAGTTCTCAATTCTTATCCTGACTTCTGAGCGTGTACCACTGCTGCTTTGAAATTCTCTCTTCCCTTGATGTCAAAGATGCCATTTCCTCCTGTTTTTCTTTCTGAATTTCTGGCTGTTTCTTCTTTGACTTGAGCCTTAAATGTGGTACAAGGGTTCTGTTCTGTTGTTCATTCCCCCTCACCATCTGCCGGGTTTTTTTTGTGTGGGTGCGTGTGTGCACCATTTTGCTTTAGTTACTACTTTTTTAAACAACTTTATCAAAATATCCTTGACATACCTTAAACTTCACATACTTGAAATATACAATTTAATACATTTTGACTATGTGAAATCACCATCATTATAAAAATAATGAACATATCCATCACTCCCCAAAGTTTCCTCATCTCATTAGTAATTCCTCCCAGCTGCCCCTTCCATTCCCAACCAACCCCTAGATATGATGTGTTTTCTGTCACTATAGATCAGTTTGCATTTCCTAAAATTTTATGTAATGGTATCATGGAATATATAATCTTCTTTTTTTGGGGGGGTAGGGTAGGGGAGCGAGGCTGACTTCTCTTACTCAAGATTATATTCTAAGGTTTTCCCATGTTGTATCGGTAGTTTGTTGCTTTTTATTGCTGATGGTATTTATTATATGGATATAACACTATTTATTCATTCACCCACTGATAGACATTTGAGTTTCCAGTTTTTGGCTGTTGAGAACAAATCTGCTATGAAAATTTGGGCTCAGATCTTTGTATAATTATATGCTTATATTTTTCTTGGGTAAATTACTTAGGAATGGAGTAAGCAGGTCAGATGATAGATACAGGTTTAACTTTGTAAGCAGCTGCCAAACTGTTTTTTAAACCATTAGGCCATTTTACATTCTCTTCCGTAGCATATGAACTTTGCAGTTGCTCTCCATCCTTGTCAACACTTGGTATTGTCATTTTAAGGATTTTAGACATTCTAATAGGTGTGTATCTCATTGTAGTTTTAATTTGCATTTCTCACAGACTAAGGATGTTGAACATCTTTTAATGTGCTTTTTTGTCATCCATATATTTATCTTCTTTGGTGAGGTGTCTGTTCAGATCTTTTGCACATTCAAATTTTGTTATGTTGTTTGCTTTCTTGTTAGTGACTTGTAAGAGTTCTTTATAGATTCTGGCTACAAGTCATTTAATGGATATGTGGGTTGTAAATATTTTCTCCCAGTCTGTGGCTTCTCTTTTCATTTTTTTTTAACAGTGTCTTTCCAAGAGCATAAGTTCTTAATTTTGATGAAGTCCAATTCATCAATTGAAAAAAAGATCATGCTTTGGGACTGTACCTAAAGAAATCTTTACTCCCAATCCATCCCTGGAATAGATATTTGTTTATCTATTCATCTCTTGATGGACACTTGAGTTTCTTTTACCTTTTGACTATTGTGAATAAAGCTGTTATGGACATTGGCATTCAGGTATCTGTTTGAGTCCCTGCTTTCATTTCTTTGCATTAGTATGTACCTAGGAGTGGAATTTCTGAGTCTTAATGATAATTCTGTGTTTTACTCTTGGGGGAACTGCCAAATTGTTTTCCACAGCATCTGTACCATTTTAGCATTCCTATCATCAGTGTATGAAGGGTTCCAGTTTCTGCATATCCTCACCAACTCTTGTTATTTTGTTTTGTTTTGTTTTTAATTGTAGCCATCCTCGTCAGTTAGAAGTGGTTCTGGTTTTGTGTATAGTAATTCCCCTACATACAGACCTTCAAGTTGCAAACATTCAGAGATGCAAACGCGCATTTTCACGTCCAGTCATGTAAGATCACTTGTCTGGCGTACATTGTCACGTGTGTGCATTCTCTACAAGTGGTTGTGCTTTTGTGTACTTTACTACACAGCAGTGGTCCCAGACTATTTTGGCACCAGGGACTGGTTTCGAGGAAGACAATTTTTCCATGGACCGGGGGGGGGGGGGGGGATGGTTTCAGGATGATTCAAGCATTGTGCACTTTATTTTGTATTATTATTACATTGTAATATACAATGAAATAATTGTACAACTCACCATAATGCTGATAGGAGGCAGAGCTCAGGCGGTAATGTGAGTGATGGGAAGTGGCTGTAAATAAATACACATGAAGCTTTGCTCACTCGCCTGCCACTCACTTCCTGCTGTGCAGCCCAGTTCCTAACAGGCCACAGACTAGTACTGGTCTGGGGGTTGGGGACCCCGGCTGTACAGTACTGTATAGAGTACCATAGTACAGTTTCTTTATTTCAAGCCCAGGATGTCTGGAAACAAGCGTAAAAGTAGCGGTGGTGTAGCTGGTACTGCTAAGAAGTGCCAGGTGATAACGATGGAAACAGAAGTGAAAATTGAGAGAGTGGAGCAAGGCGAAAAGATGGTAGATATCGCTCATTCTTATAACATCAATCGATCAACCATTGGCGTGATTCTAAAGAACAAGGACAAGATCATGGAATGTGTAAAGTCTGCTGTGCCAATGAAGTGGACAATATCAATAATATCAAAGAAGCATGGAAAAGTGATAGAGGAGATGGAGAAACTTCTCAGTGTATGGATGCAGTATCAACATCAAGTCCCACTCAGTTTAATGCTGATTCAAGAGAAAGCTAAAAGCCTTTATGAAGACTTGAAGAAACACAGTGAAGAATCAGACTGCGCATCTTTTAATGCCAACCTTGGCTGGTTTCATCAGTTCAAGGCTAGAGCCAACCTTCACAATGTAAAAGTAAGTGTCAAGGCAGCAAGTGCAGATACAGTAGCTGCCCGGGAATTTCCTGAAACGCTTCGAGAAATTATTGATGAAGGCGAGTATTTACCTGAGAAGGTTTTTTTAATGTGGATGAGACAGGACTATACTGGAAGAGGATGCCAGACCAAAGTTACATCAGTAAGGAGGAAAAGTTGATGCCAGGCTATAAAGCAGCAAAGGATAGGCTAACTCTGTTGTTTGGTGGCAGTGATTCCGGTGATATGAAGCTGAAGCCTCTCTTAGCTTATCATTGCGAGAACGCAAGAGCCCTTAAAGACATAGCCAAGGGCTCTCTTCCTATTGTGTGGAAGAGTAACCCCAAAGCCTGGGTTACACAGGCCATTTTCCAGGACTGGTTTTTCCACCACTTTATCCCAGAGGTAGAGAAATATTGCTTGGAGAAGGACATCCCATTCCAACATTCTTTTGCTGCTTGACAGTGCTCCGGGCCACCTGCCATTCATAGATGACTTTCATCCCAACGTTAGAGTAGTGCATCTGCCACCGAATACTATGTCGCTAGTCCAACCTATGGACCAGGGAGTTATAGCAACTTTCAAGAAATATTATTGGGCTTCCCTGGTGGCGCAGTGGTTGCGCGTCCGCCTGCCGATGCAGGGGAACCGGGTTCGCGCCCCGGTTTGGGAAGATTCCACATGCTGCGGAGCGGCTGGGCCCGTGAGCCATGGCCGCTGGGCCTGCGGGTCCGGAGCCTGTGCTCCGCAACGGGAGAGGCCACAACAGAGGAAGGCCTGCATACCACAAAAAAAAAAAAAAAAAAGAAAAAAAGAAATATTATTTACATCACACTTTTCATCAGGCAGTAAAGGTGAGTAACAAATCAGGAACAACCTTGCGACAATTTTGGAAAGACTATAACATCTACGAGGCCATAAAAAACATTGACTTTGCTTGCCATGAGGTTACAGCCATCACCATGAATGGGGTTTGGAAGAACCTTTGCCCACAGTTTGTTCACAATTTTTGTGGATTTGAGGTGGATGAGGAGTCCAGAGAGGTCTTCAGCAACTTAGTGACCCTCAGTGAGAAGCTGGAGCTAGATCTGCAAGGGGACTATAGTGACTTTCCTTTACTACTTTTGCAAAGTCTGTATTCCTTGTGTGTGGTCTGTGAAGTTTCTCTTCCACTGTCTCCTCATTCGGCCTGTGATCTGATGGAGATTTCTCCAAACATCCAATCACCCGTCACCCTGCCCCCCAAAAAGTGTGTACATCTCTTTATATCTTGTGATAGATGACAGGCTACAGTCCCTACAGCTACAGTGGGGCTGAGGAATAGGGGATAATTCCTAGACCACTCACACAGCTCTCTCAACAGATTCAGCAGTCTCTTTCTTCATCAAGCATTCCCCTGGTTGCTGTGTGTCTGATCAGGTTCAGTGTTCTGAAATCATTGATTCTGATTTTTTTTCCCCCAGCTTAATGGTTGTTTGGGAGGAGGAACTAACTCCTGGAGCTTTCTATTCTACCATTTTCTCTGATGTCACCTATGATCTACTTTGTGTTAATTTTTGCATATGGTGTACTATATAACTCAAAGCACTTTTCCCCCACTGCATATGGATATCCAGTTGTTCTGGCACCATTCATTGAAAAGACTGTTCTTTTTCAACTAAATTGCCTTTGCACCTTTGTCAAAAATCAGTTGTTCATATATATGTGGATATATTTCAAGATTCTCTGTTCTGCTCCATAGATCTACTTTTTAAATCTAGACACCAACATCACACTGTCTTAATTACTGTAGCTTTATAATAAGTTTCAAAATCAAGTGGTATTGGCCCTCTAGCTTTGTTCTTCTTTTTCAAAGTTGTTTTAGCTCTTCTAGGTCCTTTGCATTTCCACATGAAGTTTAGAAGCACCTTATCAATTTCTTAAAAAAAAACAAACTAGCTAGGATTTTTATTGGATTACATTGAATCTGTAGATCAGTTTGGAAACAACTGATATCTTAACCACATTGAGTCATCTGATCCATGAACACTATCTCTTCATTTATTTGGGTCCTTAATTTCTCTGAGCAATATTTGGCATTTTTCAATGCACAGGTCTAGCTCCTCTTCTGTCAGTTTTATGCCTAAGTATTTCATTTTGAGGGGATGCTACTATAAATGTGTTTTTAAATTTTCAATTTCTTATTGTTTACTGCTAATTTATAGAAATAGCACAGATTTATGTATATCATTGTTACCTTATTAAACTCACTTATTCTAATACCTTTTGGTAGATTCTGTCAGATTTTCTACATAGATCATCATGTTGTCTGTGAATAGATGGTTTTCGTTATTTTTCAATTCTGATGTGTTTTCTTTCTTTTTCTTGCCTTATTGCACTGGCAAGAATCTCCAGTACATTGCTGAATAGAAATGATGAGTGGATGTCACTGTCTTGTTTCTAATTCTTTAGTCTCTCATCTTTAATTGTAATTTTTTTTTTTGGTTTTTTGTTTTTATTTATTTATTTTGGCACGTGGGATCTTTGTTGCAGCATGTGGGACCCTTCGTTACGGCGAGCAGGCTTCTCTAGTTGTGGTTCCAGAGTGCGCAGGCTCAGTGGTTGTGGAACACAGGCTTAGCTGCCCCGCAGCATGTGGGATCCTAGTTCTCTGACCAGGGATCGAACCCATGTCTCCCATATTGGAAGGCAGATTCTTAACCACTGGACCACCAGGGAAGTCCCTAAGTATAATGTTGGCTGTAAATTTTTCATAGAAATCCTTTATTGGGTCGAGGAAGTTCACTTCTATTCCTGGTTTGCTGAGAGTTTTTTTTTTTAAATCAGGAATGGAGGGCTTCCCTGGTGGCGCAGTGGTTAAGAATCCGCCTGCCAATGCAGGGCACACGGGTTCAAGCCCTGGTCCAGGAAGATCCCATTTTTTTTTTTTTCTTCAGTACACGGGCCTCTCACCGTTGTGGCCTCTCCCGTCACGGAGCACAGGCTCCGGACGTGCAGGTTCAGTGGTGCCACAGAGCAACTAAGCCCGTGTACCACAACTACTGAGCCTGTGCTCTAGAGCCCACAAGCCACAACTCCTGAACCCACATGCCACAGCTACTGAAGCCTGTGCACCTAGAGCCTGTGCTCCGCAGCAAGAGAAGCCACCGCAGTGAGAAGCCTGTGCACCTCAACAAAGAGTAGCCCCCACTCGCTGCAACTAGAGAAAGCCTGCGCACAGCAACGAAGACCCAACGCAGCCAAAAATAAATAAATTAAATAAATAAATATTAAAAAGAAAAATCAGGAATGGATTTTTTTTTTTTTTTTCTTCAGTACACGGGCCTCTCACCGTTGTGGCCTCTCCCGTCACGGAGCACAGGCTCCGGACGTGCAGGTTCAGTGGCCATGGCCCACGGGCCCAGCCGCTCCGTGGCATGCGGGATCCTCCCGGACCTGGCCACGAACCCGCATCCCCCGCATCGGCAGGCGGACTCCCAACCACTGCGCCACCAGGGAAGCCCCTTGGATGTTAAATTTTTGTCACATGCTTTTTCTGCATCTATTGAAATGACAACATGTTGTTTCTTTTTTAGTTTTTAATCTAGTGACTTGAATATTGAAACAACCCTGCATTCTTGGGATAAATCTTTCTTGGTTATGATGTATTATCCTTTTTTTTATATGGTTGGATTTGATTTGTGAAAGTTCTGTTAAGAATGTTTGTATTTATGTTCATGAGAGGTAACAGTTGGTAATTTTAATGTCTTTGTCTTGTTTTGGTACTGGAGTAATACTCTCATAAAATGAGTTTCAAAATATTCTCTTTTTAATTTGGGGGCAAGTGTTTGTTTAGAATTAGTATTACTCTTTGCTTAAATGTTTGATAGAATTCTTCAGTTTTTTTAAACAATTTATGTAGAATTGGTACTATTTCTTTCTTAAATATTTGGTAGAATTCCACAGAGAAAACATCTGGGCCTAGACTTTTCTTTCAGGAAAGATATTTAACTACAAATTCAAACTTTAAACTAGATATAGAGCTATTCAGGTTATCTATTTGGTAGCTTTTGTTTTTCAAGAAATTTGTTTTTTCTAAGTTGTCAATTTTTGGCCGAAAGGTGTTCATGATATTCTCCTATATACTTTTATTGTCTATAGAATCTGTAGTGATGTTACCTCTTATTCCTTATTCTTATTTTTCTTTTCTTCTTTTCCTTAGTAGTCTTGCTAGAGGTTTATCAATTTTATTGATCTTCAAAAAGAAACTAGCTTCTGGTGTTGATTTTTCTCTATTTTTTTGGTTACAGAGTATTCCATTATATGAATGTTTAGTCAGTCATTATCCTATTGCTGATATTTTGCATAAGAATAATCTTAATGGGAACTGTGTGACTAATTTATATGATGAAAATGACAAAACCTTAAGGATATTAATAAATGGACACAGATACAGTACTCCAGGATGGGAAGATGAAAGATGTAAAGATATATAAAGATGTCAGCTCTCAAAATAATTCATGGGTTTATTGTAATTCTACTCAAAATACCATTGAGCTTTGAGAATCATGGCAAAAGGATTCAGAAGTTTATCTAGATGATAAAACATTTGAGTTGATGTTAAAGTTCTGAAAAAAGAAGAATGGATGGAGAGAAACCTGATAGAATAAAACATAGTGAAACTATAACAATTAAAAAATAGAGTGCCAGCACCAGCATAAAAAAGACCAATGAGAAAATAGCCTGGGAATGGAACATGTTGGATATGAGGATTTAATATATGATAAAGGAAGCACACATATCCATAGGGAAGAAGGATTATTTAACAAATGGTGTTAGTATAACTAAGCAATTTGGAGAAACAAAAATTTATATTTTTAAAAAATATCACATACTAAAGTTCCAGATGAATTGATAATTACATAGAAACAACAAGCCAAAGAATTGAATTGTGTACTGATTGAACCTAAGAAGGGGAACAACACGAATTTACAAGGAGGTGGTTGACAGATTAGACTACATAAAACTTAACTTTTATATCATCCCAAAATGTAGCCAAAATGAAAAAACATAACAGACTGGGGGAAATATTTGCAGCAGATTTCCAAAGGGTTAATATTTTTTATATATGAAACTCTTATGCAGATGTAAAAATGGGCATAGACAAGATTAGACAACTAAATAGGAAGTTAAAAACAAGAAAAAAATTCTTAATACAAATTAAACTACTAAACTACTACCAGATCCACCCATTAAATTAGCAGCAACTCTGCAGGCCAGAGTAGGATGCATTTAATAGATGCACAAATTGCTAACGGTCTTATAGTGTTACAAGCATTTGCAAACCACTGTTGTGATATGTCAAGATTCATTTAAAAAAATTTCCATACTTTTTGACCCAGAAAACCCACATCTGGGAATTGATCCAAAGAAAATAATAGCTACCCCCCCACCCCCGTTCCAAAAAACAAACGTATAAGCCCTGTATACAGAGTCATTTCAAATAATGAAAAATTAGAGAAACCTAAATGGTTTATCAAGGGAGCAATTAAAATTTTCATACACCCCACAGATATAATACAGTGCAATAATTAAAATATGGTAATAGAGATTGTAATTGAAAATGTGATAAGAGTAATTTTTTAAAGCGAGTTTTTAAATTGTATGTGTAATTTGATTGGAAAGAGATATGTAAAAATGACAAGCAGTTACGATGAGGGTATAGTGGGTAATTCTTTTCCTGTTTTCTATGATTCAGTATAATGCTAGGCTGCATTAATAGAAGTACAGCACACTTAGATCAGGGGAGCTAATAGACCTATTATGTTTTGAGCATGGCTTTGGAAATGTGTAGATCTGACTTCCAGTTCGGGTTCTACTTACCTATGAGGCCTTGACAGTTGCATAACTACTTTGAACCTCAATTTCTAAATCTGAAAAGAGAGTAGATTTCTTTATGATTGTTGTGTGGATTAACAGTAGTAGATGGTAGTTGTTGATAAAAATATTGTTCTTGTCATTATCACATCTGAATAATAAGTCAGCTTACAAGCAATCATAAATTTCAATGGCAAACAACTAAGATTTATTTTTCACTTACGTTACTTATTATCTGTGGATTGGTTGTGGCTCTGCTCTATGTTCTCTCCGCTCTAGAATCAAGGCAGACTGGAAAGAAAAAGATGTTGAAAACCAGGGATAGTTCTTAAAGGTCTGCTCCACAGTGGTACACTTCTACTCATATTTCATTGACCAAGGCATCGGCGGCACTGGGTCATATTCCTCCTGTAGGGAATGGGCCAATACAGAGGGGCAGCAAATATTTTGGAGAAATAGTATGCTATGACAGAGTGTGTTGTTCAATTCTGGCTGTCACTTTAAAAGTGTGATAGACTGGGATATGTCCAGAGGAGAAAGATCAGAATGGTGAGTAATTCTGAAGTCTTGCCTGAAGTACAGTGGCAAGAGTCGATGGAGAGAGAGGGGGCACATTAATGCTATCTAAAATATTTGAAGAATGGCTATGACTGGATATGCTATATGACATCAGTGGGTGGGAGTTACAGCATTATATATTTTGATTCAGTGTAAGGGCATAAGGAGGAAGGGAGACAGAAAAGGAAATTGGTGCTTGTTTTAAATACCTTACCTCATTTAAATTTAAAATAATCCTATGAGGGTTTTTGTGTTCGTGTATGTTTATGTTTAAATATTGAAGAAAACAGATTCAGAGTGGATAAGTACCTAAGGTCACATGGCAAATAAGTGGTAAAACCAGTTTGGAATCCAGGTGTATGTGATCTCATCTCTTTCCACTAAACTTTGCTACTCTGTTGGGCTGCAAGCTTTCTTACAATTACACTGTTTATCACCAGTCATCATCTGCTTGACAAGGTGATGGCTTCTCTTCCCCCATCTCTAAAAGGGTTCAAACAAAGTATAAATGGAAGAATTGAAAGGAAGGTTGAACTCTATCTAGATCAATGGTCTGCAAGCTCATTTGATTATTTGTACCTTTCAGCAAATAATTTAGCATATACCATGTATATATTATATATGTTAAACAATTATATTGATATTGTATATGCTATAAAACACACCAAAAATAGAAGTTAAAAAAGTTAACATTTGACATAAAATTTTAGATATTTTTGTGAGTTAGATTTGTTTTTTTAAATAAATTTATTTAATGTTTGGCTGTGTTGGGTCTTCGTTGCTGCGCACGGGCTTTCTCTAGTTGCGGTGAGCAGGGGCTGCTCTTGGTTGCGGTGCGCGGGCTTCTCATTGCAGTGGCTTCTCTTGTTGCAGAGCACAGGCTCTAGGTGCGCGGGCTTCAGTAGTTGTGGCACGCAGGCTCAGTAGTTGTGGCTCGCGGGCTCTAGAGCGCAGGCTCACTAGTTGTGGCGCACGGGCTTAGTTGCTCCGCGGCATGTGGGATCTTTTGGGACCAGGGCTCGAACCCGTGTCCGCTGCATTGGCAGGCGGATTCTTAACCACTGTGCCACCAGGGAAGTCCCTGTGAATTAGATTTTATGGAAAATCTCAACTTTAGAAACTTCTATTTTACAAGTAGATATTTTTTCCTTTAACCCTATATTGTCTTGTGTACCCACTGAGATGCATACCCCCAACCTCGGAGGTCATTGTTTTGGATGATTTGTAAGACTCATTTATCAGTATGAAGATTCCATGTTCTGTTCGGTCTGAACTTTTCTGAAAGGGATAATGATAGCTTAATTAACTTTTAGAAAAGTTTTAAAATAGTCTTATCTAAGACCAAAACTATAAATTCACTGGCATTCATAGCAAAATTAAACCTGAAAATCAAATAGTACGAAAGATGCTTTTCCAGGTAAACAGTAATAACCCCATGAGCATTTATATATGAGGATGTAAAAAGGGGTTACTATTAAGTAATAAACCTGATTTCTAATTTTTTTTTTTTTTTTTTTT
>NC_041224.1:60603189-60627956 GCF_002837175.3 Physeter macrocephalus
GGACCGGGGCACGAGCCTGTGTCCCCTGCATCGGCAGGCGGACTCTCAACCACTGCGCCACCCGGGAAGCCCATAAACCTGATTTCTATGTGTGGCTCAAGAAACAGCCTTGTTAGTTTAGTCGTATCTTCTCTATCTGAATCTGCGTGTGTGTGTGTGTCCAAAACTTACTGTACTCATGTATTCTAAAATGAATGTGAAATTTTGCCCAGAGAATAATATTAATTTTGGTACTTGGGAAATTATTTTATCAATAGCATTGTTTTAGAATGGAGCCAGAAATCTAAATCAGGATAAGCCTACTGGACTAAAATCTTTATAGAGACATATTCTCTAAGAAGCAAAAGAAGTTACTTTCATTGCCTGACAGAGGAAACTGTTTGCTTTTCTACATTCTGGTCCTTGGTTATCTGCCTTTTGCCACATTGATGTTTCATGATTAAGATAACTTTCTGGTTAGTAACTGTTTCTTGGGGATAGAGTTTTTAAGAAAAAACCTTCCCAGATCACAGAAAGCAGAAAAGCAAATGTAGACCTTAAAAGATACTCCTATGTTGACAAGAAATTGTAGATCAACAGTATTCTTTTGCATTTCTTTCTCATAGTGATACATTTTTACAGCTTTTTGACATTTGTGTTTGGTCGTAATTTTGGAGGAAGTGTTGCTTGCAGGCAAATCATCCGAAACAATGACCTCTGATGTTGGGGGTATGCATCTCAGTGGGTACACAAGACAATCCATAGGGATAAAGGAAAAAATATCTACCTGTAAAACAGAAGTTTCTAAAGTTGAGATTTTCCATAAAATCTAATTCACAAAAATATCTAAAATTTTATGTCAAATCTTAACTTTTTTAACTTCTATTTTTGGTGTTTTATAGCATATACAATATCAATATAATAGTTTAACATAACATATACATGGTATATGCTAAATTATTTTGCTGAAAGGTACAATAATCAAATGAGCTTGCAGACCATTGATCTAGATAGAGTTCAACCTTCCTTTCACTTCTTCCATTTATACTTTGTTTGAACGCTTTTAGAGATGGGTTCAGCTCCTTTTTCTGCACCAGTTTTAGTAGCCCACAGGCCAGGAGTTCCTTGGTAATAACTTTCAGTGATCCATTTGTTCTAGAAAATTATCCTGGAAAAGGACAGTTTAAATAATTAAGTTTGATATTTCTTAATTTTCAGTCTTTTGTTCATTCAACAAACAGTCATTCAGTGCTTCTTTGTGCCAAGCACTGAGGAAATATTAGTGAACAAGAGGGATATTGACCACTGATTTTAAAAATAGACATAACGTGTATTAAAAGCCAATAGAAATATTGTTGCTCACGGCAGTGCCCTGTAGGAATCCCTGGTCTTCACTGACCTGTGCTTTCCTGCCTGTTCTCTTGCTCTTTTCTCTCTCCCCACCTCCACTTCCCTCCCTCCCTTCTCTCTATTCCCTTCCTTCCCTTCTTGTAGCTCCTTACCTCCTTTGAGATAGTGACCACAGGCACATTTTGACGTCAGTTCATCTAAGCATAGGAGAAACTATATATGATATTTATTGTATAAAACTTGGCATGGTATAGTTAGATGGGAGATGATAAAATTCTTAATTTGCCTTCAAGTCCAACTGTCATCTCACCTGTGCAGATCTCAAGGTGTATGTATATGTTTGTTACTTAGCTCAGAAGCCATGTATCTTTAAATGGGTTTATGTTATTTTAAATAAAATTAATATCAGCATGTTTTTATACAACTGTGCTTTTTATTTATTTATTTTTTTTTTTGTGGTATGCGGGCCTCCCTTTGCTGTGGCCTCTCCCGTTGCGGAGCACAGGCTCCGGACGCGCAGGCCCACCGATGGCCCACGGGCCTCAGCCGCTCCGCGGCATATGGGACCCTCCCAGACCGGGGCGCGAACCCGGTTCCCCTGCATCGGCAGGCAGACGCGCAACCACTGCGCCACCAGGGAAGCCCACAACTGTGCTTTTTAGATGCAGACGTCTATATGATTAGATATTTGGCACATATCTTATTTTTCAGTGTCTTAACTGAGTTGTTATCTAAACTCTAGAATCCGTCCTAGTTAATTAAAGGTGTGTGAATGGTTGGGTTTTTTTGTTTTGTTTTGTTTTGTTTGCTGTTGTGTTCTATATTGATGAATTTGAAGGTAATTAAAAATATAATTCTTTTCTTCTTTAGCATCAGACAACAGTCAGCGCTTTCGAGAAACCTGTTTTGCATTTGCATTGACACCACAACAAGTGCAGCAAATCAGTAGTT
Source organism: Physeter macrocephalus (assembly GCF_002837175.3). Classification (NCBI taxonomy): domain Eukaryota; kingdom Metazoa; phylum Chordata; class Mammalia; order Artiodactyla; family Physeteridae; genus Physeter; species Physeter macrocephalus. The sequence goes on from NC_041224.1 coordinate 60,605,470, forward strand.
CCATGTAAGTTGTCTTCGAGTGTAACTTGCAGCTTGACCTCCAGTTTTGCCTATAATAAGTGACTTTTTAAAACAGTGTATTGGATGAGTATTATTATCATGCAAATATTAGTATTGAAAATACTATTATAGTGTTAGTTACCCTAATAACTGTTAATATTTCTGATAAATTTGAAATACTTTCTGGATTAACAGTGTCTTTGAATCAGCTTTCCTCTGTGTATCTTTAAAGTAATTGTAGTTCTTACTCTGTCTTTTCTAGGGATATTTCTGGGACCAAATGTGACTTCACAGTGCAGGTCCAGTTAAGGTACAGTGTTGCTACAGTATATATCCAAAGTTTAAAAGTTAGTATTTCTTAAAGATTTAAAAAATCTACCTGATTTTCAGTAAGTATATTGAAAGTATTGGGTTTAGATGTTTGGGTGAGGGAAAACCTTTTTCTGTTATGATACATCCTAATTACTATCAAAGTTAGATTTTAATGTAGCAAGTCATGTGCCATATAGTTAACCATATTTCTCTATTTTGGTTGCCCTTGGTTGGTTGAGAAGCTCCAGCTAATGATATGTTTAAATATGGTGGTTAGCTCTTTAGAAGTACCAAGTTTTATGAAAGAATAGACCTTATCTGCATGAGTGGCAAACTATTGTAGATAAAGAACTAATACTTAGGTTAAGTCTACAGTGTCTCATGGACTAACAAGAACCAAAATAGTCTAATTTGTTTTGTCCTGTATTTTTAAACCATTAGTTTAAGTACTCTCTAATTTAGATTCCATGTGAGACATCTCTTGATAGATTTGTAAAGACGAAATTTGGAAAACGAAAATTTTCCAACATGCTACTGCCCATATTCAGTTTCTTTTCTTAGCCCATTTCTTCTAAGAATATCTAAGACATCTTTTATGTTAATATGTCTCTCTCTTGTTGCTTACATAAACCATCTTATGCTGTTCTTTTTACTCAGTGACTATCCTTGTGTAAACCTAAGTGCTCCACATTGTTCTTGTTGCAATAAGGATAGAAGAGGAAATACAAGACAGTTGTTTTCCTCAACAAGCTGTTTTCCCTATAAAGTGGGAAGGATAAGTCAAACAGATAGCCCAGTCTCAATAATCAGATACTAAGTTGTATGTACAGATTATAAATACACTAGGAGATCAGAAAAGAGATGAAAGCACCAACTCAGTGCTTCATGGAATAATGTGAAAAACTCTGATCTAGGTTCAAAAATAGTGTGATGAAAACTGAGAAAGTAGAGGAGAGGTTGAGGTCTTGGTTTTGGAAGGCACTGACAAAGGTGTTTCTGTGTAAAAAGTACTTTTTCCTCTGTCAGGGGCAGACTATGATAATGACTGAATAAATTAAAGGACTAAAATATGGTGCCTTCATAATTAATTATATATTGCTGTAATATTTTTTACTTCCCTGCCTCAGTAGTTTACATTTTGTTCATACTGATATGTGACTTTGTCCTTTAAAACAGTGGTTTTCAGACTGTTGCTTGGAGCCACTGTTTGGGGGCTACCCTCTGGCTACCATTCCACCTTCTCTCCCGCAACCCCCCCAATTCCCCCACCTGACACACACACATATACACACACTCTGAACCAAAGTAATGTAGCTTTGATCCGTTCTCCATGTTTGACTTCTGGGTTAGTTTTCATTTGAGGAGAGTATCCCAAGACTAAAATAAAGTTTGAAAACCATAGTTCTAAAACAAAAGGTCTAGTTACTATCCTTAGTATTAACGTACGCATGCATTCTTTAAAGCAGCAAGAGGTATGGTTCACATTCCAAAGGAAGGTTTTCTAAGATCAATTCAGAGATTCTAAGGGGATCTTGACGGTTAAAAATGGCATAGCCATCAAATTTATCTCCAGAATTTGATGAAAAAAGAACCATTTTGTATTATATTTGGTAATTTTTAGGTGGTTCTTTGTATTTTACTAAATTGTTTTCATCCCCACCCTCCTCACCCCCTACAGCAATCCCAGTGTATTAAGTTGGGAGCGTATACCTCCCACTATCCTAATTATAAGTCTTCAGCTAAAACATGAAAACAATTTGGTCAGAATTAGGATCAATATTTTCTCTATTAGATTCCTAATCTGTTTTCCTTTATCTGTTTCCCCTCCCCACCACCATGAACTCCTATATAGAAACTTTCTGCTCTTGTTCCCCATTTTTAAAATCTTTTTTTTCTCTTTGGTTTGTAAGGGTGATTTAGATTTTCACTTTTTACTTAATTGAATAGGAGTCAACTTGTCATATAAATTATTGCTTTTCTGTAGCTTCAGGCAGCCAGGTTCATGTTTCTAATTTATCTCTGCGTTGGAGTAATTGATTTAAAACTTTATGGCATCCTCTTACTGTTGCAAAGTAAAGAACTGGTCTGTAATAGAAGCTTCTGCTGGGCTTAGAGGTGATCTTGTGGGCTTTGACATCTGTTTGCTAAGTATATTTTGAGAAAATCTTTGTAGATTAGTAATTCGCAACCTTTATATGGATCTCTAACCCCTTTGAGAATCTAATGGAAGCTATAGATTGTCCCGGCTTAAAGATGACCATGTATTTATATGTACCCATAAAATTTTACATAGACAATTGTCCCATTTTGTGGACACTCCCTCACACAGATTGCATGGCAGGCAGATCAAGATGTTGAGAGAAGATGTTTGTGCATGATTAATATTTCACAGAATTCAGAGATAGCATTCTTCTTAACATGTAACTCAAAGGTGCTGTGAACATTCTGTAAAGTGGAATGAGCCTCAGCTCTATACTGGGAATAAGGAAGTATAATAATCAAGAATAGTTGTCTTAAATAGCAAATTAATAATTTATTTCTTGATCTATGTAAGAATGGAGTGAGAATGTACAAATTATGTAGTTGTCCTTGGTTTTCCCAAAAGATAACGCATTTAATTTAGAAATAAATGTTTTCATGAGTTTCTAAAATAGTATTCTAAACACATGTGGGTATAATACAATTAATGTTATTATTCAGCATCTTCACTTTTCAGGGAATAATGGTGTACCTGGGTTTGATGGACAGAACTTGATCCCGGGGATGGACTTCTAGCATTTTCAGTATAGTCTGCTGAGAACCAAAAAAATGTTTCACAGATAAATTTGGGAACTACTATATATTTATATTTCCCTCTTAAAAAGTTACAGTTATTGTTAGCCTAGCTCTGAGAAGTTCTATATGGAGGAAACAATTTAATTTTTTGATTCAAAATTTCTTAAATTTATTCAACCACAGAGCACTTCCCCACCTCCTCCCCCCAAAAACATGCTTGAACAAATGACTGGAAATATTATGAAGACAACTACAGGTTGGTAGTTGTGACCACTGAAACTCTACATTGACAGAATTATTTATTTTGAACCTATTTCAATACATTTATTCATGTATTCAGGTTTAGTAGTTTTTTGCTGTTGTTATTAAGTTTGACCATCTTTTAGATTAACTATGGAACAAAAATATTAATGTGGTGTCATCCTTTAATAAAGGTAATTAAACTTGTCCTTTATTGTTTAGGTTTTGTTTATCAGAAACCAGTTGTCCACAAGAAGATCACTTCCCACCCAATCTTTGTGTGAAAGTGAATACAAAACCTTGCAGCCTTCCAGTAAGTCCCAAAAGCTATTTTTTAAAAAGTGCATTGCCAACATAGCTAGCAAATAAGTCATCACAGCTGTTGTTAATCATATTTTTTCATTAAGAAAACATCTTTATTTTGGATATATATTCATGTGACTGAGTGAAGCACTTGTACCAACTATGTACAATTAACAGCTGTGACATTAGCTATGGAGACATAGTCTAGGAGTTGGGTGTGGTAGCTTTAGTGTTTTACTGAATTTGGGGAAGACGAGATTGTTTCAACAAAACCTCAGATGTATTCGTGTGAGTCTGGAAGCTTGTGGTTGAGTAGAGATTTGAAGAATGCTGTGCCTTTAACAGAGGAATGGGGGCTGCTGTTGTTCACCTTTAAAATAGTCCTTATCCAAGCTCTTTATGAATTCAACCTGATTCTTAAATTTTAGAGATTTTTAAGTTCTGCGACCAGTATTTTTCTCAGGCTTACTCTGAGACTGTATGGTTGTTTAGAGAAACATACAGGAAACTCTTACAAACGTTTGCTTCTCTACTTTTAAATGAAAATACTCATATTTTCTCATATGTAGTTTGTAGGTTTTTTTTTTTAAGGAATGGAAGTTTAAATGATTGTGGAAGTAGTAAGTAGAAATAAATTATATTTCATCCTTAGGGTTATCTTCCACCTACTAAAAATGGTGTGGAACCAAAGCGACCCAGCCGACCAATTAATATCACCTCACTTGTCCGATTGTCCACAACTGTACCAAACACCATTGTTGTTTCATGGACTGCAGAAATTGGAAGAGTAAGTAAATTTTTGTTTCTACCAGATTTTTGTATTATAAGGAATGGTTAATCTCCATGGCTACCTGAGCTTGTATGTAAATAAAATGAGTTGCAGAAGGATTTATTTTTGTCTCACAATGAATTTTCAACATGTTCCCATTTAAAAAAATGGGATCTTGCCATACCCAGTGTTTTATAACCTGATAACTTTCACTGAGTAATTTTCATAAACATCTTCCTATGTCATTTCATGTTCATCTGCATGATTTTAAATGGCTACATCATATTCCAATATGATGTTCCCTGTTGTTGAACATTTATTTGGTTGATTCATTACTATTTCAAAGAACATTTTGAAGACCATCGTAGTAGCTCTAACTTTGCATACATACATGGTAATTTCCTTAGAGTAAATTCCCAGAAGTGGAATTGCTGAGTCAAAGAGCATCAGAATTTAAAGAAATTTTGTGTACATTGGCAGATTGCCTTACCAAAAGATGTTGTACAGATTTATTCTCTGACTTTGTGTTTATTCATGTGCCTGTCGACGGACAACATTGAGTTTTATTTTCTTGAAGATCTCTACTAATTTTAATAGGTAAATAGTGGTACCACATTGTTTTAGTTAGTACTCCTCTTATTATTATTGAGGTTGGACATATTTTGTTTGTGATTATTCACATTTAAAAGTCATATCAATATCTATTTCTGTATTGCTGTTTTTATTGTTTATGAGTTCTTTATATATTGATTTAACCCTCTTTTACATGTGGCAAATGTTTGTTTCTAGTTTATTGCCCTTTATTTTTATTTAATGTGTAGAAGATTTAAATTATTATGGAGCCAAATCTTAACCAGTTTTGTTTTTCTTTTTTTCTTTTTAAATTTATTTTTTATTGAGTATAGTTGAATTACAGAGTTGTGTTAATTACTGCGATACACCAAAGTGACTCAGTTATACATATATATATACACATATATATACATTCTTTTTCATATTCTTTTCCATTATGGTTTATCACAGGATATTGAATATAGTTCCCTGTACGATACAGTAGGACCTTGTTGTTTATTCATCCTATATATACCAGTTTGCATTTGCTAATTCCAAACTCCCACTCCTACCCTCTTCCATTGCCCTCCCCCTTGGCAACCACCAGTCTGTTCTCTATGTACCTGATTCTGTTTCTATTTCATAGATAGGTTCATTTGTGTCATATATTAGATTCTACATATAAGTGATGTCATATGGCATTTGTCTTTCTCTTTCTGACTTACTTCACTTAGTATGGTAATCTCTAGTTGCACAATTTTGTTTCTTTATAGTCTTTCCAGTCAGCCTCCATCAAGTTTAGTCTGTCTGCCCTTCCCAATCTTATATAAATATTTTATATTTTTTTCTTGACTTGAGGTTTCTAGTTTTACCTTTAAATATTTAATCCATTGTGAATTTATGTGTAGTGTGAAATAAAAATTTAATTTTTTAAATAGCCAGTTCTAATACTATTAACTAAATAAATGCTAATTCTGAAGCCACCATTATTATATATTTGCTTTGATTTCTCCTCTGTGTGTTCTGAACTTTTCTGTATTGTTTCTTAGCCTAGGATTCTTTTTCTGGCACAATTTCAGAATATTTTTGATTATTACAGTTTTATGATATGAGCTCATGTCTATTCACTAATTCATTTGAAATTTATAGAATGTGTGCTATATCCCATGCACTCTGCTGAAAATTGGCAGTACCATAGTGAGAAAATAAAGTCCTGATTCTTTTGGAGCCTAGGATCTAGGGGACAGGTAGTCACACACGAAAATGTGAACTGTATTATAAGTAATATAAAGAAGAGGTGTGTGGTGATTTTAAAGTATATTGAAGGCCACTTTGCACTAGAGAGAGGTCGGGCAGGGCTTCCCTGAGGAAGTAATGACTGAGCTAAGAGCTGAGAGAAGGGTAGAAGGAATCAGTTAGGTGAAAGGTTCAGAGAAAACAACATTCAGAGTAGTCCACTGGCAGGTGTGAGCCTAGTTCTTCTTAAGAAACTGAAAGGGAGCAGGAATTGCTAGAGTACATAGAATGGGGAAGAACAGGATACAAGATGAAGCTAGAGAGGTAAAAAAGGACCAAACCATTTAGGGCCTTTGAGGTAATGTTAATGTTAAGGATATTCTCTTTTTAAGCAGAAAGTTTACAGGGCCATATTTCTGTTTAGAAAAGGCCACTCTTCAGAGTGGTGAACAGCTTGAATGGAGACCAGAGTCATGCATAGAGGTTACCTCTTACTATTGCTGAAGCGTTAGTGAGAGAAATAGTATATTAGTCTAGAGTGGTGGCACTGGGGATGGAGATAAATAGGTGGATCTGTAGGACTAAGTGATAGATTAGAAATAGGGGCTAAGAGAAAGGGAGAGGTCAAGGATGACTCCTTGGTTTCTGGCTTGAGTGACAAGGTAAATGGTAATTACTGAGATAGAGGAAACACTGAAAAAGGACTGAATATAGGTGCGTTTTGTTTTGATTTGCTTTGCTTTGAAGGAAGGAGTATTGGAGGACTACATGAAGACAATCATGAGTTCAGTTTTGAAGCTTTTGAGTTCGAGATGCCTTTCAGACATTCTGAAGAGGCAATTGGGCATATAGGCTCAGAGGATAAGTTTGGGCTAGAGAAGAAAATGAGTCATCTGCATATTGGTGGTTACTAGAGCCATAAAAGCAGGCTGACATTGTTTAGGGGAAATGTAACAAGTAAAAAGAAGAGAGTGTTGAAGACTTACCATTCTTGAGGAACTATAACTTTTAATACTGGATAGAAGAGAATGAACCTGCAGAGGACATGGGGAAATAGTACCAGAGATGTGGGGCAGAACTGGGGGTGGGTATGAGAAGCCAAGGGAAGTGTTTCAAAAAAGAAGGACAGGGACTTCCCTGGTGGTGCAGTGGTTAAGAATTTACCTGCCAATGCAGGGAACACGGGTTCGAGCCCTGGTCCGGGAAGATCCCACATGCCGCGGGGCATCTGGGCCCGTGCGCCACAATTACGGAGCCTGTGCTCTAGAGCCCGCAAGCCACAACTGCTGAGGCCCGCACGACTAAAGCCCGTGCTCCGCAACAAGAGAAGCCACTGCAATGAGAAGCCCGCGCACCGCAACGAAGAGTAGCCCCCACTCAACTAGAGAAAGCCTGCACACAGCAACGAAGACCCAGTGCAGCCAAAAATAATACGTAAATAAAATAAAATAAAATTTATTTTTTAAAAAAGGAGATGGTAAGCAGTATTGAACAGATGTTGAGAAGTCAAGTATGTTGAAATCTAAAAAAATACTTTTTGTATTAGAAACATAAAGTTGACTTTAGCATGAGCTGTTTTGGTGGATGGTGGGAGGAGAAGCCCGATTGTGACCAGACAGAGGTAAGGTAGTGGAGATAGTGAGTTATAGAAGGGTAGCTTTGGAAATAGATCAGCTGAGCTGGAGGGAAATTTGAGATGAGAGTTATTTGTTTGCTTTAATGGGAGAGTGTTAAACATGTATAAAGGATGATGGCAGGTATCTTCTTGGGAGGAAGAGATTAAATATACACGAGAAAAATAATAAATAGTGAATTTCATTAAGTAACTCATTGTAGCTAGGAGGGACAACGTCTTTATTTAGTGGAATAAAAGGATTGGATGCATGTATATGATTGGTACTGGAGAGGTGGTAAGTTCTGATCTGATGAATTCTCTTAAGTCTGTGAGATAGGAAGTGAGAGAAGTCTGCTGAGAGTGAGAGAAGAAATCAGGGCCTTGAGGAGAGTGAAAATGTTGAAGAAGTAATTGCATGGAGTAAGACATATTCCCCTGCATTATTCCCCCAAATCTTTCTGGGAATAAATGAGCTTGCTTTAAAATTTGTATATGAACTTAGAGAGGATTAACTTATTTACAGTATTTAATGTCCTTATTTCAGGAACTGTATGTTTCTCCATTTATTCAAATCCTCTTTCATGTTCCTCAGTAATTTAATAGGTTTCTTCTTACAAATTTTCCATATTTTTTTATTGATTCTTGTGTTGTTTATTATTATTACTGCTATTGTAAATAGATCCTTTTTCTGTTATACTTTCTAAAAAATGTATTTATTGTTGATTTATTTAAAAGCTAGTTATTGTTGAATATTTACTTAGTACATAAATTCACGTATTGGTTCTGATAGCTTTTTAGTAGGTTTCTTGGTATTTCCAAATAGGCAGTTTTGAGTCTGAGATGTATCATTATATGAATAATGATAATCTAATACTTATGCCATAATTTCTTATTATTGTTGTCTTGTGCTGTCTAGAACCTTCAGAGCAATGTTAAGTAATGTGAGTGCTAGTGGACATACTTGGCTTGTTCCTTATGTTAATGAGAATACTAGTGTCACAACATTATTATAATGGCTAGTAATTTTTGATAGAACTTAATTATAGCAATAACGTAATCCTATGGTCCTCTTTTTTACTGTATATCTTTGAGATAAATGGATTTTGAATTTTATCAAAATCCTTTTTTTGCATCTATCGAGGTTATATATTTTTTCTTTACCTAATCAGTATGTCACTATTAGGTTTTTAAAATCCTTATAAATGTTTTTTTCTAGTGTACCTTGGGCTCCCTGTTTTTGTCCCCCTTTTTGAAGAGGGTGTTGCAGATGTTTTGGGTTTTGTCTGTGTGTGAAAAGTGTATAAACACCAGGGTGTTTACAGTGAACTATGAAAGAAGTCAAACTGTGGGAGAGGAGGGAAATGTGGTTGCTGATATATAGCACTAGAGGAGAGGGGAAAATATTCTTCCATGGGAAGCCTTCCACACCTCAGAAAGAAAACAGTAATCTTCAGTGATTTGAAGGTCTCCCAGGTAAGATTTGTGTAGACCATGATCTACAAGTTGGAGACCTTCTTTTTGAAATAAAACATTGAAAGAAAATTATTCTTTTCTAAAGCCCAAAAGATAACTTATTAGATTGGTTTTTGATCCTAGTTTTATTCAGCTTGTGAAGATACTCTGAATAGTTCATGTAGGATCTCTTACTGTTTTGGGGATTAATTTCTGTATTATTAGTTGCCATTGAGAAATGTTAGCATTATGTCTTCAAAAGAAATAAAAGGAAGAGCTAATGCTATGGTGGTAATCGTCTTACAATATATTATAACTCTATGCAGTCAACATGTACACCTTAAACTTACACAATATTATATGTCAATTATAGCTCAATTTAAAAAATTGTAATATAAGAGAAAAAGAAGAGCTAGTACAGTGCTTGAAGGGAATAAGTGAACTATGTTGTAACTTCTTATCCTACCTCAGAGTAATCACTGCATCTAGCATTTATTAAACTGTCATTGTTTGTAGAGAAGTTATTTAGATACTGATGTAAAGGGCACTTAATGAGTAGATCATATCTTAATAATGAAGAAAACATCCTATAAACTTGATAGACAATTTTGAAGACTTTGAAAAAGCATTTGACAAAAACATCAGTGTAATGCAATATATTTCAGTAGTTGGAGTTAAGCAGTACTTTGAAGGGTTAGCAGGAACAATACATCATGTACCTAGGAGAGATATTATACCACTTTGAAGTTTTGGCGGGGGTTGCTGCTGAATCTCTTTCATGTGATATAAAATTTAATTCCATATTATCGGTACAAGTGGTGTTTGTTAATATCTGACCTTCTTTTTGCTTCCTTTTTTTTTTTTTTATTTCTTATCTGGTTACGTGTTTCAACTAGAGTGAACATATCTTTTCACTGAACTTGTAGTTTCTACTTGACCTCTCCTTAAAAATTTATATAAAGTCTTAGAGTGATTGCTAGTTCTGAAGATTCAGGCTGTAAGTATATATAATAATTTCACAGCATTAATTAGCATTTCTCCAGTTTCTATCATACTTGAACCATTAATCAGATAATAAAGGTTAATAAGGATTTTTTTTCTAAAAGGAGATTTTTAGTTTTATATTAGATTGGTATGTTGTATGTCTAAAATTTTAGTAAATTTTAAGGTTATTTGTTCCTCATTAATAAATTATGGGATTTATTAATGAAAGTAAATTAGCTTTTAAAAATGTATAATTTTTATTTTATATTGGCGTATAGTTGATTTACAATGTTAGTTTCAGGTGTACAGCAAAGTGATTCAAGTTATACATATACATATATCCATTCTTTTTCAGCTTCTTTTCCCATTTAGGTTATTGCAGAGTATTGAGCAGAGTTCCCTGTGCTATACAGTAGGTCCTTGTTGATTATCTATTTTATATATAGTAGTATGCGTATGTTAATCCCAGACTCCCAATTTGTCCCTCCCAAATTAGCTTTTTTGATACTTCATTTTTTTCCTGGAAAATGTAGCATGTGAACACGGATAGGTTTCTGAACTCTAAGTGAAAATTTTACCTTCCAGAGGGTATTGTACAATATATTCTCTTCTTGCCAAAAGAGGGGGATGCATTTTCCAAAGTGTGAAAGTAACTGAAAGTTGGAATGTACATTGGACTAGGTTAGGAGGGTCAAAGCAAATGGTATGTGAAATCAAGAACTATCGAGAACTACACTGGCCTTGGCCATTAGTCCATTGTCCTGACATCCCTACACTTTCCTCTTGATTTCTAGTGCCGCCTTTGTCACCAGGCAGGTGCATGATCATGAGCAGATTACATATATTTTTTAAAATTTAAAATTAAAAGCATTTTTGTGTGCCTCCATTTTATCAGTCCTTTACTTAGAAAGATACTTGCCCTACCTGTCTCTTACAGGCCTTCTTTGAGGTTTAAATGAAGTGGATAGTATTTATTAAGAGTGCGTGTAAAACTGTATGTAGCTAATAAATGGAAGATGGCAATAATTATTTTTCCTTTTGCTTCTTTCCAAATCTCTTGATCTTCCTCTTGATTCCAACACCAAGTGGAAAGTGGGCCTTCTCATTTAGATCTTTCTCTTACCCTTCATAAGCCTCAGCCCTCTTTTCTTCCTCTTATCCAGTCATGTACCCTTTACTTTGACTTTGCTTGTTGATAAAACTATTTTCTTTGTCCCCCTTCTCCTAGTACCATCTCTGGTAGTCCCTCTGCTGGTAATGGATATTCATCTGTTCTTTTGCCAAACCATCAGCTTCTCTTTGAAAATATTTAATATTCCCTCTGCTTGTTGTGATAATAGCCCAAGTGGGGTCTTTTCAAAACTAGTTAAAGGCATAGAGAGAGATTAAATGGTATAAATTAGGATGCCAGTCTAATTTTTTAAATAGCTACTGTTACCTGCTAAATATGTTTTATGATGACTTTGACATCTTATTGGCCTTGGTTTATATTTATTTTTAACAATGTTCCTTATATAAGTGCCTAAATTGATTAACTTCAAGCATAGGTAGTCAGGTAATACAGAAGCATGACAGACCTGGCGTTATCTCTTGAAAGTTGCAACATTAGAACAAGTTCTTTTACTTTTCTACACTTCACTTTCCTCATCCATAAAAATAGGATTACCTCAGCAGCTTTTTGGTTAAGATTAAATGAATTACCATTCATGAAAACACCTAAGATAGTGCTTGGCACACAGTAGGTGTTTTAAACAGGTGCTAATTTTCTTTCCCTATCATTTTGGGATTAAAATAGATGTACCTATTTACTTACGTATGTTGTTTGCTTTCTACATCTTTTTTTTTTTTTTTCCAGAACTATTCCATGGCAGTATATCTTGTAAAACAGTTGTCCTCAACAGTTCTTCTTCAGAGGTTACGAGCAAAGGGAATAAGGAATCCGGATCATTCTAGAGCTTTAAGTACGTATGATAACCTTATTTTATTTATGCAGCTGAACTATTTTGGTAAAGGTTAGAATAGTGTTTTTTCAACTCAAGAAATTTTAGGATTTATTTTTTTTTTTTACTAGAGCTTGTCACAGTGGATTAAAACACTGAAAACTTTGTTTTGTGAGCTAGAGTAATTCAAGGCTTAAGAGTAGTTTGGGGGACTTCCCTGGCAGTCCAGTGATTAAAGAGTCTGCGCTTCCACTGTGGGGGGCATGGGTTTGATCCCTCATCGGGGAACTAAGATGCCACACATTATGTGGCAGGGCCAAAAAAAAAAAAAGAGTAGTTTTAATATCTTTGTCATGATGTATATTTTATAATTTATATTTTACTGATCTTAAAATCAACTTTGTAAAGTCAGTACATGAATACAGAAGAATATTTTACCAGAGCTTCATAAAAATAAATAAATGTTCAGGAATTCTAGGAGATGGAAAGGAAATCTTGGCATATATTTTACAAGAATTATTTTATATTTAAGGTTTATCCAGGAAAAATGTCCAAGGATATGTGATGACAACATCCCTGCATAAACAAAGTAAAAAGAGAGTCAGTGGGGTGGTAGATATAATAATGAAGTAGGTTCTGCTTTTAACCAGTTATGTGGCCTTGGAAAGTCAGTCTACTCGTATTCTGAATCTCTTATTCTTCATCTGTAACAAGAAGTTTATACCACATATCTAAAGCTCCTTCAAAATCTAGGTTCTTAGGTAGGAATAACTAGATGGCTCCTCTTGTCCAGTTGAACTGGAGAGGTAGTAAGGGGCACGTTGACTCTTCTGGCCTCAGTGTTTGAGGGTTAAGGCCAGAGATTGGTGGCCTTTCCAAAGAGGTGAACCAAGTTCTTCCTTTATTCTCTTCCTTGTGAGAGATAGATGGATTGGGGGATGGGGATGGGCACTTGGAGAACAAAGCTTTTACAGATGGGGGTTCGATAGCTACCCTTTAAGGATTCTTGATGTGAGTTGATTAATGAAGCCCACTATCAGATTTGTAGTTAGGAACATTCTGGTAGAAAGAAACTAAGGTAGTAAGACCACCTTTCCTCTTGTTTCCCTTTGCGACATAGCTTTTATCTCTTTTTCTAACCTGTTTCTATGCCGGATTAAAAGATCCCATTACCTCTGAATATCAGTATACACTTAAGAGTTCATTGAAGGATTTTTCTGTATTAAAAGGGTCCTTTTAAAATTGAAAATATTCTGAGTCAAGAGGAGCACACTAGTGGCTAATGCCTCTGTAGGCATTCCTTTATAGACAGTGGAGAGCTAGAGGTCTGGTTTGAGGTCTAGGGGAGTGGAAGCACCTTTTGGCAAGGACAAGGAGATGAGTGGGGGATCTTGAAAGAAGAGGAGGGACAGACACCTGCTTTGAAGGAACACACAAGAGAAGAATTTTTCTTTTTTCACACTCCATTCCTGGTCATTCTCCTGAGAATCTTCGTATTTGCCACATAGTGTTAGAATTTCATTTAGTCAGAAAGTATTATGGAATTGTGTGAGCCTGTGTAGAAAAGGTCATACCAAGAAATAAAGCTGAAAGCTGATGAAGCTGTTATGTTGCATAATAATAATAAGGCAAGCTGTCTTTGCTCAAGCTGTAAACTCTTCTCCGCTTGCAGCTGTGACACCATCTGGAGGGAGAGTGGGAAGGTGAGCCTAGAGTTATTTTATTTACTAGAACAAACCACTGTTAGCCACAGTTAAGCAGCAAAAGCTACTTAATTCAAAAGCTGTTTATTTCATCTCTAATACATCCTGGAGGTGGAGAGTAGTTGCAGATTGGGTTGGATTTTTGTGGCACTTTGTATCTTATCTTGTTGGCTTGGGGAACCAACAAAACTTTAATTTGGATCCTACCAATAAAATATTTGTCATAATTGACTAAAGAACAGATTGTTTGCCTTTATGCTATCTCTAAAGAAATAACTTACCCAACAAATTGATTATGTAATTAAAAGATTGTGTGAAACAACTTGACAGAAGAAAATGTTGTTGGGTTTCTCAGATATTTTTGTAGAATCAAATTACCCACAAATATGTTCATTGTAAGTAATTCTTAATCTTATCAATGAATTCTACTGGCAAAATTTTATTAGTCAAATCAGACATTATTCTTGAAATAAAGTCAATGGTATTTAGACTTTTCACAGAGAAATCCACACTGATTCATTTGATTTAGTAGATTTTTGTATTGCGGTTTCCGTCTTTGTGTAGAGTTGTCCCCTCACCACTATCACAAAACAGTCCTTTACTAATTCTTGGTCAAGTTCCTGTCTCCTCTTCTTTTTCCCTTTAGCAATCACTTTAAACCTTGGCCAAACTTAAACAATATTCCCCCTCTTTCAACACTGTCAGCGCAAGAAAATTGGTGCTATAAGATGTGACTTCTCTAAATTGCCCATTTCTTCCTTAACTACTTCTTAACTTCTTCCATAACTACTTTTCAACTTATCTTCATTTGTACCCATCCTTATTTATTCTCTTCAATCTCAGGAGGAAATGTCCCGTTTCCTGCCCAAAGTTAATTTTTTATTCATTTATTCTTCTCATTCAAGAAATTGTATTAAGAGTCTACTGTGTTCCAGGCACAGGAGACTGTAGCATTAAACAAAACACATACTGTCTCTGCATTTGTCAGAAGTTTGCAGTCCAGTGGGAAAGACAGAATTAAATGATTGTACAAGTCATTAGTGAATTACAGTTGTGACATGTGTCTCAGAGAAGAAAGACAGGGAACTCTGGAGGTAACAGCAAGAGAACATAGTCCTCTCTGGTGCTGTGATGTTTAAGACAAGATTATAAGGATGAGGAGGACTTAAGCCCCAAGATGGGAGGAGAATATGCCAAGAGACAAGGCCAGTAGAGTTGGAGTGGAGAGAACAAAGGAGGAAAGTGGCCAGAGAGATAGCCATGGGGTGAGTTCATATAGATAATATAAAGATAGATGATAAAAAACCCTTAAAGGATTTTTAAGCAGAGTGGTACGATCAGATATGGGCAATAAAAAGTTCACTTAGAAGACTGAATTGAAGGGGAGCTAGGCTGATGTAGTGAGGCCAGTTAGGAACCTGTTCTACAGATAAGAGATGATGATGTCTTGAACTAAAGTAATGAGTATGGAAATAGAGAGAAGTTGATGGTTTGAGAGGTGTTAAAGGGGAGACGTGGTGACTACGTGTGGGAAGTGAAGAAAAAGAAGTGAAGGAGGAGTTCTAGGTTCCTTACTTACTAGGCACCAGCTTACGTGGTAGTACCCTTTACTGAAATGGAAAACGGTGTTGAAAAGATCCGGTTGCAGGCGCAAGATCAGAGTGCACTCTTGGACTTTTGGAATTTGAGATGTCTATGAGGCATCCAGATGGAGATGCTCCGAAACAATATTACGAGGCCTCTCTGCTCACTTATCTGCTATCTGTCCTGTATTTTCAGTTCCTTCCTCCACTCTATAGGCTCTTTCTGTCAACCTTCACTGTCGAGTCTTTTTCATCCTTTAGAAAATACAGAAGCAAGCTACTCTCTAGATAGAGATCTGTGTTCCTCCTGTTCTCATCCTAGTTTCTTCAAAGAGTCATCTACACTTACCTTTCTACCTCCTCACTGCAACCCATTTTGAACTTTTAACTCCCATCATTCCACTGAAACTGCTCTTGCAGATGTCACAAGTGACAATCTGATTGCCAGATTTAGTAATCTTTTCAGTTTATGTCTTAGATATTTTTGCTGCATTTCATACCAACAACTTTCTCCTTGAAATTCTCATCTCTTATTTCTTCTCAATCACTTGCCTTCAATGGATTCTCTTAAGGGTAGTATCCTAAATGTTTGTTTTCCCTGGGTTTTTGTCCTTGGTCTCTACAAGGACATACATACTTTCCCTAGAGATAATCACATTTACTCTTGTGGTTTAAATTAGCACCAACTCCCAAATACATATTTTCATTCCAGACCTTCCCCTGAATTTCAAATGTAGATACACATAGCTAACTGTCTTCACCGAAATATACCACTGGTTCCTCAGATTCAAGTAGTGAAAAAATTAGCACCAACTCCCAAATACATATTTTCATTCCAGACCTTCCCCTGAATTTCAAATGTAGATACACATAGCTAACTGTCTTCACCGAAATATACTGAAACTGATATATACTGAACTCACCAAGTTCTACCAGACATAAACCCTAAATATTTCTCAACTCTGTCGAGCTCTCTCTCTCCCTACCATCACTGACCTCATTTAAGCTCTCATATCCTGCCTTTATTTTAAAAACCTATTCTTGAATTATATATTCCTCTCCTTTCTTGGCCCCTCTTCTGGTAGCAATCTAAGTGATTAATACAGATCTAATCCAGATCTAATCTTACCATTTCTTTGCAATCCATGGCTTCCTAACACCAATGGGATAAAAACTCCAACTTGTTAGCATGACTTAAACATATAGCTTTCCATGGTGTGGCACCTGCTTATTACTTTCCGGTGTCATCTGTATTCATTCTTCTTCTCATTCTTTTTACTCCAAAAATAATGAATTCTTTTCTTTTCTTCAGTACTTTGCCAGTATTGTTCTCTGTGCCTCAAACTTCCCTGTTACCTACTTTGCCTAAATTCTAGTTATCCTTCATATTTCACTTTTTCCAGGAGGCATCTCAGAACCCCCAGAGTTGATGCATTGACTTTCAGCTAGTTTCCATTACAGCACATTAGAGAAGTATCTTTGCTCTCTACTAGACTATGAGTTCCTTTGGGCCGGAACTTAATCTTATCTTTCTTTGAATTCCTAGTGCTTAGCTCAGGGCCTGGCACATAGTAGATCCTCAGACTTTTGTTAAGTAAACTGATGAAAAGAGATCTTGAGTAAAAGATCACATCTCTGTGCCTCTGTTTTCTTGCTTATAAAATGAAGTACTGGACTTAATATGTTCAATTGTTTCCAGCCTTAAAATTCTAAAAAGGAGGGCTTCCCTGGTGGCGCAGTGGTTGAGAATCCGCCTGCCAATGCAGGGGACGCGGGTTCGTGCCCCGGTCCGGGAAGATCCCACGTGCCACGGAGCGGCTGGGCCCGTGAGCCATGGCCAATGAGCCTGCGCATCCGGAGCCTGCGCTCCGCAACGGGAGAAGCCACGACAGTGAGAGGCCCGCATACTGGAAAAAAAAAAATTCTAAAAAGGATAGAAATCTTTTTTGAAAACCTAGAACAGCACTAATAGAACACTCTGTGGTGATGGAAATGTTCTATATCTGCATTGTCCCGTGTGATAGCCACTAGTACTATGTGTCTGTTGAGTACTTGAAATGTGGTAGTGCAACTGAGGAACTGAATTTTAAATTTAATTAAATTTAAATATAGCCACATGTGACTAGTGGCTAACTCTCATAGCACATGACAACAGGGATTTTCAAAGATGAATTTTAAGTGTGGCTAGCTGTAACTGTATTATAGGTCATATAGTAAAATATTGTCACGGCTGCAACTCACAGTGACACAAGAAAACCTGAACTCCTGAAAGACGTACCTGGTGTTGGTTGATGCAGCAGGATGAATATTGATGTCTTATTTTTATTTTTCACTTTCTTACGAAATTTAACATAGTGATTCCCCCCCCACCTTTCTTCTTTTTTAAATTTTGTTTGTGTTTATTCAAGTATAGTTTACAAGCAGTAAAAATTCACCTGTTTAAGTGTACAGTTTGATGAGTTTGACAGGTGTATGCAATCATGAACTAAATGCCACAATCAAAATATGTAACATTCTTCACCCCAGAAAGTTCCCCTGTGGCCCATTGCATTCTGTCTCATCTCCTTACCCCCAGTTCTTACAACCATTGATGTGATTTCTGTCTCAGTGGTTTTTTCTTTTCCAGAACTTGAAATCCCACAGCATGTAGCCTTTTGTTTCTGGCTTCTTTCACATAGTATAATGCTTTTAGGTTCATTCATGTAGTTTGCTCTTCTTTATTATTGAGTAGTGTTCCATTTATCTGTACTGTAATTTGGTTATCCATTTATCAGTTGATGGACGTTTAGATTGCTTCCAGTTTTTCGTTATCATGAATAAAGCTGCTAAAACATTTGCAGTTTGCATATGAATATCAGCTTTGTGGAAATAGGTTTTCATTTTTCTTGGGTAAATACTCAGGATTAGGATTGCTGGATCACACGATAAATGTATAGAAAAGAGGTTGGCAGTTTCTTATAAAGTGCATATTCCATTTTTGCATTCCTACCAACAAGATTTGAAATTTAGAGTTTTTTCCCCATTCTCTCTAGCAGTTGATATTGTCAGGCTGCTTTGATTTTAGCTATTCTGGTCACTGTGTAGGTGATATGTCGTTGTGGTTTTAATATGAACTTTTCTAATGACTAATGATGTTAGGCATCTTTTCATGTGCTTATTTGCTATCCTTATAGCTTCTTTGATGAAATGTCTATTCAACTTTTCCCTCCATTTCTTTTATAGTTTGTGCTTTTTGCATACTATGAAATCTTTGTCCAACCCAAGGTCACAAACATTTTACTTCTAGAAGTTTTATTGTTTTATTCTTTGATTTAGGTCTACAATTTATTTTAAATAAATTTTTGTGTATGATGCAAAGTAAGCTTTAGAGGTTCATTTTCTCCCCATACAGATACCCAGTTGTTCCATAACATTTCTCAAAAATACTGATTTTTCCTTCATTTAATTACCTTGACACCTTTGTCAAAAACCAATTGACCATAGATGTATGAATTTATTTCTGGACTCCATTATCTTCCATTGACCTATTTATCCTTATACCAATAACAGAGTCTTCATTACTAAAGCTTGATAATAATTCTTGAAATCAGGTAGTCCTCCAACTTTATTTTTCTTTTTCAAAATTGTTTTGACAAATACAGTATATTAAAAGGTAATACATAGGGATCAAATAGAGTTTGTTCCAGGAATATTAGGTTCATACAATATTCAAAAATCTATCAATATAATTCACCTTCTCATCTCAGCAAACTAAAAAAGAAAAAATCATGTGATCATCTCCATAGATTCAGAAAAAGCAGTTGGTCACATTCAATATCCATTCATGATAAAACTCAGCAAAATAGAGAGAAGGGGGCTGCTGTAATAAAGGGTATTTACAAAAAGCCTTTAGCTAACATCATATTTGATGGTAAAAAACTTCACCCCTAAGACTGAGAATAAGGCAAGAATATCTTTCTTAATGCCTCTGTTCAGCATTGCCCTTAAGATCCTAGTCAGCACAATAAGGCAAGAAAAAAGAAGCATACAGATTAGAAATGAACAATAATTATTGTCTTTATTTGAAAATGACTTCATTGTATAGAAAACATCCCAAAAAATCTACAAAAAAGCTACTAAAGCCAATGTGTGAATTTAGCACGGTTGCAGAATACATGGTCAGTTTATAAAAATTGTATTTCTACTAGCTGTAAACAACTGGAAATTGAAATTCAAATAATAAGAATTTTAAAAATATGAAATACTTAAGAATATGTTACACAAAATATATGCACAATTTGTATGCTGAAAACTATAAAACATTGGTGAGAGTAATTAAAATAAGACCTGAATAATGAAGAGATACATCATGTTAATGGATCAGAACACTCAGTATTGTTATTGGAGAAATGTCAGTTCTCTCCAAGTTGATCTGTAGGTTAAATTCAATCCAGTCAAGATCCTAAAGTATTAAAAAGTATCTTTACAGGAAAGAATTGATTGAGTCTATAATGGCAAAGGTGAAAAGCACAGTTTTTTTTTAATAGAAATTGATAAGCTAATTCTAAAATAATTTCAGAAAATTCTTTCACCTCTGAGAGAAAATAAACATACAAGTCACATTTTATTTTAAGTTGCGATAACTAATATTTATTTAGTATAATGTTAGGTTATTTTAAAGCATTTTATTTGTATTAACTCATTTAATCCTTACAACAATGCTATGAGGTACTGTTATTATTCCCATTTACAAGATGAGGAAACTGAGGCACGGAAAAGTTAAATGACTAAGGCTGAATTACAGCTTAGGCTGACTCTAGATCCTGTGCTCTGAACCACTACCTCAGGTTGCCCTTCCTTTTTCATTTTTTTTCAAAGTACTAACACTGAACTTTGTTTTGCATAAGGCTGATATTATGATCTATGATATTGCTTCATTTAACTCAAAGTTTAAATAGATAAAATGTAAAGTCAGTTACTGTTCCCATTGCTGTGTGCATGGTGGGTGTTAGGAAATGGTTGGTGAAGACATGCAGAATGGTTAGTAATCACATTAGAATTCTATTTACATGTTTGTTTCGTATGGCAATTGTTTGTCACTTTTAAAAAGATACTGTTTGTTAAATGTATCTTTATAAGAAAGGTTGGAGTAAGATTGGGTCTATAATGGCAAAAGCATACTTTTCATAATTTACATATAATATTAATTAGCATAAGTGATATGATAACTATATTTTCCAAACTAAAACCCACGGATTGTGTGCCTTTTTATTTATTTATTTATTTATTTTTTTTTTTTTTTTTTTTTTTTCTGTTGTGGCCTCTCCCGTTGCGGAGCACAGGCTCCGGACACGCAGGCCCAGCGGCCATGGCTCATGGGCCCAGCCACTCCGCGGCATGTGGGATCCTCCCAGACCGGGGCGCGAACCCGGTTCCCCTGCATCGGCAGGCGGACGCGCAACCACTGTGCCACCAGGGAAGCCCCTGTGTGCCTTTTTAGATGTGATAGACAGCCTATGAGTTACATAGACTGTAAAATTTTTGAATTTCCAGGCCATACAATGACTTTTTAGTCTGTAATCAGAATCACATCTGGAGCTTTTTAAAAACTACTTAGGGCTTCCCTGGTGGCGCAATGGTTGGGAATCCGCCTGCCGATGCAGGGGACGCAGGTTCGTGCCCCGGTCCGGGAGGATCCCACGTGCCGCGGAGCGGCTGGGCCCATGGGCCATGGCCGCTGGGCCTGTGCGTCCGGAGCCTGTGCTCCACGACAGGAGAGGCCACAGCGGTGAGAGGCCCGCGTTCCCCCCAAAAAAAAAAAAAAAAAAAAAATTACTTATTAGTTTCCCTCTTTCCCATTTTGGTTCAGCGGGCAGTTATAAGTTAGAAAGCTCTATAGGTAGTTCTGATGTGCATCTTAGTTGAGATCCACTAGTTTATGGAGGCAGTTGGATAGAATATCTAAGATTTGGACCATTTCAAAAAAATCCAGACTCTGTGATCATCAAGTTTAATAAAGGCAGAATTCTTAATTCTTTTTTTTTTTTGAATGCAGGGATTATTTTTTCAATGCTTTTTCTTTCTTTTATTTATTTTTGGCTGTGTTGGGTCTTCGTTGCTGCGCGCGGGCTTTCTCTAGTTGCAGCGTGCGGGCGGAGCACGGGCTCTAGGCGCGTGGGCTTCAGTAGTTGTGGCACACGGGCTCAGTAGTTGTGGTGCGCAGGCTCAGTAGATGTGGCGCACGGGCTTAGTTGCCCCACGGCATGTGGGATCTTCCCGGACCAGGGCTTGAACCCGTGTCCCCTGCATTGGTAGGCAGATTCTTAACCACTGCGCCACCAGGGAAGCCCAGAATTCTTAGTTCTTATAAATAGTTACCAGTTCAACAGACATCTGAAATTATTCTTCCTTACCCAAGTACTTTTCCCCTTTCCATTCTCTTGTATCTTTCTTTCCTCCCTCCCTCCCTCCCTCCCTCCCTCCCTCCCTCCCTTCCTTCCTGTCACATTCAGTTGTGCCTCAGCTCTGAAATTCTATGATTGACTCCACAACTACTCCACTTATGCCCCCTTACACATATAGACTTTAAAGTTATTGTGGAACAGCTTCTAAAATTATCAAAATATTACGTTTAGGCATTTCCAGTCTCACTTCTGTGCTGAAGTTTAATTAAAGTTCTGAGGTTTTCAGAAGTAACATGTCTCAGGTTTTCCCATGAGAAGTATAAAGGTCCTTGTTGGGCTTCCCTGGTGGCGCAGTGGTTGAGAATCTGCCTGCCAATGCAGGGGACACGGGTTCGAGCCCTGGTCTAGGAAGATCCCACATGCCATGGAGCAACTAGGCCCATGAGCCACAACTACTCAACCTGCACGTTTGGAGCCTGTGCTCCGCAATAAGAGAGGCCGCGACAGTGAGAGGCCCGCGCACTGCGATGAAGAGTGGCCCCCGCTTGCCACAACTAGAGAAAACCCTCACACAGAAACGAAGACCCAACACAGCCAGAAATAAATAAATAAATAAATAAATATATATATATATATATAT
>NC_041224.1:60628112-60685608 GCF_002837175.3 Physeter macrocephalus
TTTTTTTTTTAAAAAGGTCCTTGTTATGTTAGACTGACTGAGAGTAACAGAACAGCTTTAGAAGTAAAATTACCAGTGCCTCCTCTCTTAAGAACCATAGGAAATTTGAACTGAGAAGACGTGGAGATTATCTAGTGTAGGCTGTTATTTTCCAAGAAATAAAATTAAGCTCAGAGAGGAGGACTGACTTGCCCAAGGTAGCATAATTAATTAGGTTATGGATAAATAAATATAAAGCTCAAATAATCATATGGTAAAAAAATCAATTGAACTTTTTTCTTTTTATAATTTGAAATTAGAATTAATGTGTTTATAATAAATATTTGTATTATATGAGCATTGTAAAAACTTATACATGTTAGTTTTATAGTTGTTTTTTATTAGTTTCTTTTAAAATAATATTGTCATAGTTTAAAAGAAAGAAAATCTTTATCCAGTATCTTAGAGTTATAAAAGGAAGATGGTCTGCCATCAGCTGAATATATTTACCTGCTATATAAATTTCCTTTATGTTAGTTCAATGCAGTTTTCGTTTTGTGGGTGAGAAATAGGAGACTTACAGGAAATGTAGTCAGTCTATAGATATACAGTTGTTTTCCTTCCTTTGCTTATTATTGTAGAGATTATGAACCTTATAATTGTTTTTATCTTTTCATTCAATTGATTGGAAAATAATTGAGCAGATTATTTTTGAGTTCTTTTTTTTAAGTTCCTCATTCTTTTTCTTATGTTGCATCATTGATGTTCTTTAATAAACTTCTACTGTTTGTTTGTTTTCTCTTTGATGAATGTCAGTTAAAGAGAAATTGACTGCGGATCCAGACAGTGAAATAGCTACAACCAGCCTGAGGGTTTCTCTACTATGTCCAGTAAGTGTTAACTAATATTTGCTCTCCAGGAGGCTTAATATACATTTTCTTTGGTTATTAAGTATTTCCAGTATTTAACAAGTTCTGTTAAACTGAAACATGCCCACTTGTTTGTTAGAGTTTATGAAAAGTAAAAGACATCATGTAGTCTTAGGATTTGAAATCTAAACAAATTTATGTCTATAAAAATTTTCTGCTCTTAGTAAGTTATATTTAAATATTGCTTGTGGTTATTAAATGACTTTCTCTCAGACTTAAGTGTAAGATCTCCACATAATGCATTTTATTATCTTAGTATATTTATTAAAATTTCATTTTTTAAAATAGTATACTTCTGAATAAAAATCTGGCCATGATTATTCACACATTCAATTTAACCATTTTGCCAACAATGAACTATAACAACATTTAAAAACTATTCTATTTAGCCTGAGTAATTGAATTGGTTATGCATATAAAAATCAACTAGAAATATTTTTAAACCAGAAAATGAGATCAATTTCAGTCATTTCTACAAAATAAATATAAGGCTCAAGACATACCAAATGATTAAACTGGTGGTGAAAAAGTTTCCAAAAATGTGTTAAGGTTTATTTCTTAACTAGTTTGATGTCAGGTCCACCAACAGTAGGAATGGTAGTTGAATGATGCTTTCATACAAAAATATGTGAAAAACTGAGAGTAAATTACTTTGATATTTTGATTGCCTTTTGTTCTGTAATTAAATTAATCATATTTAAATTTGGGGAGAAAGTATGGAAAATAAGAGGACTCAGCTCTTTCCTGATTTGCCAGGATTGTTCAGGCAAGCCTGATATTGAAAGCTTTTAATATTGAAATCCTACTAATCTGAGATGAAGTTATTTATTCTTTTGTGTGTGTGTGTGTGTGTGTGTGTGTGTGCGTGTGGGTGGCGGGCCTCTCACTGTTGTGGCCTCTCCCGTTGCGGAGCACAGGCTCCGGACGCACAGGCTCAGTGGCCATGGCTCACGGGCCCAGCCGCTCCGCGGCATGTGGGATCTTCCCAGACTGGGGCATGAACCTGTGTCCCCTGCATCGGCAGGCAGATTCTCAACCACTGCGCCACCAGGGAAGCCCGTAGTTATTTATTCTTAAACAAAAAATTTAAACAAAAATTAAGTGTTATTTGTCTTATATCTTAGTCTTTTATAATTTATAAAACCTCAAACAATATGAAAAAGTCAATAGCTCATGAATTAGTTTATAATAGAGTACTTTGCATAGCTCTTTTTAAAAAAAACTTTTTTGTTTTATAATTGCTAAGAGAACTCCTGTTCACTATTAAACATCTATAAAGTACAGAAAGAAATACAGTGAAGTTAATAAAAACCACCAAATGTATAATTTTGTATATATCCTTCTATCTTTTTATTCCTTACTATAGCCAGTCATTTTTATAGGGAAAGTATTTTGACTCCAGGCTTTTTATATTATTACTTTAAATTTTTAAATTCTTTTCCAAATATATATAATGCACTCATTGACAGAACTAAAGGGAGAAATAGACAGCAACATAATAATAGTAGTAGACTTCCATACCCCACTTTTGGTTATGGATAGAACAGCCAGACAGATGGTCAATAAGGAAACAAAGGACTTAAACAACACTGTATACCAATTGGACATAACAGATATATACAGAATACTGCACCCAACAAAGCAGAATACACATTCTTCTCAGAACACACACAACATTCTGCAAGACAGAGCACATGTTAGGCTACAAAACAAGTCTTAATAAATTTAAGATTAAAATCATTATAAAGTATTTTCTCTGATCACAGTGTGATGAAACTAGAATTCAGTAACAGGAGGAAAACAGGAAAATCCACAAACATGTGGAAATTAAACAATACATTCTTAAACAACTAATGAGTCAAAGAAGAAATCACAAGGGAATTTAGAAAATATCTGAAGACAAATGAAAATAAAAACACAATATACCAGAACTTACAGGATGCAGCAGAAGAGGGAAGTTTATAGGAGTAAATGCTTACATTAAAAAAGAAGAAAGGGCTTCCCTGGTGGCGCAGTGGTTGAGAGTTTGCCTGCCGATGCAGGGGACATAGGTTCGTGCCCCGGTCCGGGAAGATCCCACGTGCCGCGGAGCGGCTTGGCCCGTGAGCCATGGCCACTGAGCCTGCGCGTCCGGAGCCTGTGCTCCGCAGTGGGAGAGGCCACAACAGTGAGAGGCCCGCGTACCGCAAAAAAAAAAAAAAAGAAGAAAGATCTCAGATCAACAACCTAATCTTATACCTCAGGAGACTAAAAAAAGAAAAACATACTAAACCCAAAGTCAGCAGAAGGAAGGAAATAAAGATTAGAGCAGAGATAAATGAAATAGAGACTAGAAAAACAGTCCAAAAAAAATCACGAGACCAAGAGTTGGTTTTTTGAAAAGATCAACAAAATTGACAAATCCTTAGCTAGACTAAGAAAAAAAGAGGGAAGACTCAAATAGCTAAAATTAGAAATGAAAGAGGACACATTATAACTGATGTCACAGAAATTAAAAAGATTATAAGACACTACTGTGCCAACAAATTGGATAACATAGAAGTGGATAAATTCTTAGAAACACATAACCTACCAAGACTGAATCATGGAGAAATAAGAAATCTGAACAGACTTATAACTAGTGAGGAGATTGAAGCAGCAATGAAAAATGTCCCAACAAAGAAAAGCCTAGGACCCTATGGCTTCACTGGAGAATCCTACCAAACATTTAAAGAAGAATTAACACCAGTCCTTTGCAAACTCTTACAAAGAATTGAAGAAAGAATACTCCTAAACTCATTCTGTAAGACTAGCATTACTGATCCCAAAACTACATAAGGACACAACAAGACAAGACAAAATGAAACAAAAAACCCCCAGAAAACTGCATACCAGTATTCCTGACGAATATTGATGCAAAAACCCTAAACAAAATACTAGCAAACTGAATTCACCAACACGTTAGAATGATCATACACCAGACCAAGTGGGATTCATAGCTGGAATGTAAGGCTGGTTCAGCATACAAAAATAAATCATTGTAATATACCACATTAACAAAATGAAGGACAAAAACCACATAATCATCTCAATCGATGCAGAAAAAACTTGACAAAAACATTTGACAAAATTCAGCACCATTTCATGATAAAAACACTGAGCAAACTAGGAATAGAAGGAAGCTTCCTCAACATAATAAAAGTCATATATGAAAAGCCCACAATGAACATCATACTCAGTGTGGAAAGACTTGAAAGCTCTTCCTCTAAGGTTAAGAACAGGGCAAGGATGCCCACTGTCACCACTGCTGTTCAGCATAGTACTGGACGTTCTAGCCAGAGCAATTAGACAAGGAGGGAAAAAAAGATTGGAAAGGAAGAAGTAAAATAATCTCTGTTTGCAGGTGACATGATCTTTTATGTAGAAAACACCAAAGATTCCACAAAAAAAACCCAAAATAAACCTGTTTGAACTGAATTCAACAAAGTTGCGGGATACAAAATCAACAGTCAAAAATTAGTTGCATTTCTATACACTAACAGTGACCAAACTGAAAAGGAAACTATGAAAACAGTCCCATTTACTATAGCATGAAAAAGGATAAAATAGGGCTTCCCTGGTGGCACAGTGGTTGAGAGTCCGCCTGCCCATGCAGGGGACACAGGTTCGTGCCCCAGTCCAGGAAGATCCCACATTCCGCGGAGCGGCTAGGCCCGTGAGCCATGGCCACTGGGCCTGCGCGTCTGGAGCCTGTGCTCCGCAACGGGAGAGGCCACAACAGTGAGAGGCCTGCGTATGGCAAAAAAAAAAAAAAAAATAGGGCTTCCCTGGTGGCACAGTGGTTGAGAGTCCGCCTGCCCATGCAGGGGACACAGGTTCGTGCCCCAGTCCAGGAAGATCCCACATTCCGCGGAGCGGCTAGGCCCGTGAGCCATGGCCACTGGGCCTGCGCGTCTGGAGCCTGTGCTCCGCAACGGGAGAGGCCACAACAGTGAGAGGCCTGCATATGGCAAAAAAAAAAAAAAAAAAGGATAAAATATTTAGGAATAAGCTCATCCAAGGAGATTGAAAACTATAAAACATAAAAAAGACTTCAGAGAAGATAGAAATAAATGGAGAGATATCCCATAATTATGGATTGGAAGACTTAATGTTGTTACAATGTGCATACTACTCAAAGTGATCTGCAGATTCAGTGTAGTTCCTATCAAATTCCAATGGCATTTTTTGCAGAAATACAAAAAAAAATCCTTAAATTTCTGTGGAATCTCAAGGGACTCTTGAGTAGCCAAAACAATCTTAATGAGAGCAAAGTTCAAGCCCTCACACTTCCTGATTTCAAAACATCCTACAAAGCAGTAGTAATTAGGATGGTGTGGTACTGACAGAAAGGTAGATAATATAGACGAATGGAACAAAATAGAGAGCCCAGAAGCAATATGGTCAAATGCCTTTCTACAGGAGTGCCAAGACTACATAATGGGAAAAAGATGGTCTCTTTAAACAAATGGCATTGGGAAAACTGAATATTCACATGCAAAATAATGAAGTTGGACCCTTACTTTACACCATATGTAAAAATTAACTCAAAATGGATTAAAGATCAAAACTGTAAGACCTTAAACTGTTATGCTCCTAGAAGAAACATGGGGGAAAGGCTTCAGTTGAATCTGGCAGTGACTTCTTGGATATGACACCAAAAGCAGAGGCAACAAAAGCAAAGACAGACCAATGGGAATACACCCATTGGTCTTAAAAACTTAAACTTAAAAACTTAAAACCTTTTCTTGCCAAAGGAAACAGTTAACAGAGTGAAAAGACAACCTACGGAATGGGAGAAAATAATTGAGAATTTTATACCTGATAAGGGGTTACTATCCAGAATATATAAGGAACTTCTACAACCCAACAACAAAACAAACAACCTGATTAAACATAGGTAAAGGACTTGAATAGACATTTCTCCAAAGAAGGTATACAGATGGCTGACAAGCACATGAAAAGATTAACATCGCTAATCATTAAGGAAATGCGTATCATAATCACATAGATATCACTTCACACCCATCAGGATGGAGCTTATCAAAAATATCAGAAGATGACAAGTTTCAGTGAGGATGCCACAGACACTGGAACCCTTGTGGACTGTTGGTGGGAATGTAAAATGCTGCAGCCATTTGGAAAAACAGTGTGGAGGTTCCTCAGAAAGTTAAAAATAGAATTAACATATGATCTGTCAATTCTTCTGGGTATATATCTAAAAGAATTCAAAGCAAGATCTTGAAGAAATAATTTGCATACCCACGTTCATCACATTATTCACAATAGCCAAAGGGTGGAAGCAGCCCAAATGTCCATCAAGAGATGAACAAATATGGTATATATACATACAATAGAATATAATATATGGAACATGAAAAAAGAAGGAAATCCTGTCATATGCCATGTGGATAAACCTTGAGAACATTACAATAAGCAAAATAAGTGAGTCACAAAAGCATAAACACCGTATGATTCCACTCATGAAGTATATAAAGTAGTCAAAATCATGGAAGCAGAAAGTAGAAAGATGGATCCAAGGGCTGGGGAAGGGCAAATTAGTGGGTGTAGAGTTTCAGTGTTGCTAGATGAAAAAGTTCTAGAGATCTGTTGTACAACAGTGTGAATATACTTAGCATTACTGAACTGTACACTTTAAGATGGTTGAGGTGCTAGGTTTAATGTTAATGCTTAATGTTTTTACCACAATAAAAAATATTGGCCGGGGGGACATGGGGTGGATTCTTAAGTAATCAGATGTTATAACAGACTATGGTGTAAAGGAATGTGGTATTTTTTAACATTTAGAAAAATGGTTCACAGACCAGCTAAGTAGAGGGTGGGAAGACAGTTTGTTTTTAAGGTATATACCTATCATACCCTCTTTCCTCCAAACACCTCTTTATCCACCCTCCCCCTTGACATGATTCCTTGCCGCCCCATTCCATTATAAAACACCAGTTCAGAGAACATGAGAAATTTAGGAACGTGCATAAGCTTCATTTTCCATTCAAATCACTGGAAGGAGTCTTGTTTTTCTGCAGTCTCATTTTAAAAGTGTTTACAGTTGTACTAATATATATATGATGTTTATATTATTTAACATTTATATGAAGCATTTATTCATATAAATAAGGACTACAATCTAAATCTTGATGTTCTTATTTATATAACTAGTTTTGAATTTCATAGTTCAGGTGATCTTTATATTATTAGAAAATGTTAATCATGTTTTGCTTGTTGCACCTCTTAATTTAATCGGCGAGCTTTAAATTTTTCTTTCCATATCCCCCTGCTCCTCCCTTTTTAGTTTCAGCAGTTACAGCAGTTCATTTTAAATTGACTTATGCTTTCAAAATTCAGATTATAGGAAAAACAACTATATATATAACCCATAATTATAATACTTTTATGGATTTCTATTTGGCCAAAGGGACAATCCCTTTACAATTATTCTGGAACAGTAAGGCAATATATTTTAGGTATGTTTTTACTCTAAAAAGTAAAACTTTGTAATGGCAACTCATCTATATATCAAATTTATAGAATAATAAAAGAGATTTGTTCCCTTTGAAATATGTAAATATGATGTCTGACTGTGCATTTGAATTACCCTTGTTGTGATACACACAGATCAAAATAAATGAGTTTCTGTTTTTGTGTGCTGTTTAGCTAAAGGCAATGAAAATAATTAAAGATGTTTTTGCTCTTTGGGAATTTTTCAGTTCTAATTCATTAAAAATAGAGCTGGAAGAATGTTTGTGAACCTGCTTTGTGAGATACTCCCTAGACCTGTAAACTCAAATGCAAATCACTTGGAGTTGATAGAAGAAAAAAAAATAAACTTGGGAATTTATTCATGAAATACATATCATAATGATGATGATGAAAAAGTTATTAAATTCTCAATATCACACTACTTTCTTTTTATAAGGAAAAAGTACATATATTATTGATGTTTTGGGGGTCCTTTGGTATAAGCTGATTTGAACTTATATCTAAGTAGGGTATTTTGTCTTGAAGTATCATCAGTTACTATTATGTTATAGTAAGGTTAATGGCATTAGAAAATTTATTTGGGAGTTGTTTTCAAAGTGTTTATTTGCAAATGATGCAAATATCCACCCCATCCTATAAAGGGAAAAGGGGAATTTGTAATTACAGGATGAAGATGTTCAAAGCTCAGCTTCTTTTCTGAAGTTAGAGAATTCAGTGTCCATTCATAGATAAGTATTTAGAATTTAGTGATGATTTTTAAAAATCAGAAGTATGAGGGTCATGTAACAATTACTTTGTAATTCTTTGAAGCAAGACATTTGTGTGATGGCTAATAAACCGCATTTGAAATTGAACTTCTCCTTTCCTATACCTATTTGTAAACGTCCTTCCTGTGCCATTCATGTAGCAGTGTTCCTTAAAAATTCTGTAGGTAAACTTGTCAGTGTGGCTGATCATATAAGGGCTTGAGAGTTGCTCTCCCAACGAAAAGATGAACTGACAGCTGGGAATTATAGGGCTAAAGTTACGTGAGGTGACGGTCTTTGGAGAATAACTGCTTTTCATAGTATAAGTTCTACAGCCTATGGCTTGGATTCTGAAACAATCTTTGTTTCTTATCTTATCCGTTGTCTTCATAAACTATCAGAAGTAGCCTACTAGTTCTGCAGTTACATGAACCTTGTCTACGATGACTGTATTTATCTAGGATTTCTCTACTTAGTATTAAGGCAGTAGCAAATATACCTACTCAGTAGGAATTTTCACTTCACAGATAAGTTAAGGTGTGACTTAAGACATAAAAATGTAATTTAGCACCACCACCTAGATCGTTATTTGGAAGATGTTTCTAGACTAACGCAGCATGTCTTGGCTAATGGTAAATAGATGATATTTCTGTTATAAGAGTTAGTTTGTTCTTTTTGTGTATGTGCCTTTTTCATCAGGTACTTAGGTAAATCAAATCATAAAACCTGAATAGAAGTGTAGAAAGGGAGTAATGGAGTTGTTTAATACTGTGTGAGCATAGAAGAGAAGACTGACTGGGCTGAGGTTTGAGTGGGTCTCCTACTAGCTTACAGAGTGATTTGAAGCAAATATGTTTCTGTACCTTAATTAATAATGGGGGACATATATTGAGTACTTGCTCTGTGTCAGGCCCTGTGCAATAAATATAATTTAGACCCCACAGTCCTATGGTATAGATGCTATTTTTATCCCCATTTTCTGAAACTAAGGCTCAGAGAGACTAAATAACTTCCAGGATTCATACCCTCAATGAATGGTGCCTCCTAGAACTACCCAGCGTGCATAGCTGAAGCCTGATCAGTACACAGGACCATCTTCTTGCTGTATGTATAGCAAGTACCTTTCCCAGTGCCAAGGATAAGGTGATGAGCCCAATGTGTTTCTAGTAGGAGGAGAAACACATAAATAAATAGTATAATCATATGCAGTGTAGAGTTGGGAGCACAGAGAAGGAAGCTATCAGTTTTCTCTGCATCCCTCCTGTCCATACTTCTGATACTGTAAACTGGCATTACTCCCTTCTCAAATTGATGACACATTCTGGGTCCTTTTTTATTCTTCATCACTACATCCTGTTGAAGTAAGGAGGAAACGATGTTACTTCAGAGATAGAAAAAGAGGCCCAGCAAGGTTAAGTGCCTTTCCTAGAGGCACAGTAAATCACTGGTGTGAGAACAATAATTTAGGGCCCCAAATGACAGTTAATTTCCTTGGTAGACTAGGAAATTGCACATTTCCGTGAAATTCTCCTAAGCCAAGAATCTTTTCCTCTTTTTTTCCTCATTTAACTCATATCCTTTCCAAGGCCTTATGTTTTTCAAGCTCACAAACATGTGGAAGATCTTTTCCTGATATTTAGCAAAAAGTGTGGTTACTGAAAGTAGGTGACTTCTATACTATATGGCCATTGTGACCTACGGGGACCCCACAGTGGTTATTCAGCTGTACTGTACGAAGTGTCTTCCATGCAAGGAGGTCATGATATGGTAGCTCCCTGGGCAGATCTCTGGACAGCTTCTCTGCTTTGGTCCAAAGCTGGCAGTTCAGGGACCAGATGAAGCAGATTTCATTGTTCGTAGGACAGACTCAACCTATGTCAGCATAAGCACTATTTGCAGGGCAAGAAGAGCAAGTCTCATAACATGCTAGAGATGCTAGAGGTCCAGAGGTGTTTGCTGAATTGCCTGTGATGGTGCCCAGTGAGGGAAGAGAGTGTGCACACCTGGGTTTCTTCTCAGAGCTGCCGTTTGGCAATTTTGCCAAGCATTGTGGAGAATGCTTATTCTGTTCTGACCTCTGAATTACAATCAACCTGATATCTTAATGAGAGTATCTGTATCTTGAGCATTTAATAAGGCATTCCTTTTTCCTTTCCCAATACCTAGTAAAGTGGTTCTTAACTTTTTTGGATTAGGGACTACTCTAAGAATTTGATGAAAGCACTTTCTCTGGAAAAATGCACACACTTAACAAGATTTTGCATGTAATTTCAAGGGGTTCATAGTTCTTCCCCCTAAAAACAGATCTGTAAACTGTGGATTGAGGGTAAATAACCTCTGCTGTAACTTTCCATATAATATCCAAAGAAATATTGTAATTTTTAACCGGTAGATGTTTCACAGAAAATGTGTTAAAAGTAAATAGAATACGCTTTAAATTGGAATACATACACTTTGTGTTTCAGGAAAAATTTTGTATAACAGTTGTCTAATATTTACTTTGGTCTCCCTTTTTCAAAGCTTGGTAAAATGCGGCTGACAATTCCATGTCGGGCCCTTACATGTTCTCATCTGCAGTGTTTTGATGCAACTCTTTATATTCAGATGAATGAGAAAAAACCAACTTGGGTTTGTCCTGTCTGTGATAAGAAGGCTCCATATGAACACCTTATTATTGATGGGTATGTCAATTTAAAGTTTTTCCTTGTACTTCAAAGTAACCATCTATTATTGGTTTTGTTATCCATCACGTTTGGGATTAAAATTCTATAGGTAGTGTTTTCTGAGTTATGTATTTTTAGGATTTTCATGACTGTAGAAGTCAGTAGTTTTCTAAGTAATTAATATTGTGAATTGTGAACATTTTCCTTTTTAACTTTATGTCCCCTTGTTTTGAAAATGTGTGCCTTACTCTCAGTGCCTCCTGACATTTACCATTTTAAAGCACCAATGGTTCTAAGTAGGGTGTACTTACACCTTTTCCTAACATGAATCCATCTATCCCTAGACATGCAGACCATTTTGGAGAGAGAATGAAAGAATTGTGAAACTCTGGTTAACCTAACTGACCAGAAATTGGTCTGTTTTTGGAGATTTCCTGGTGCTTCAGTTGTGGGCCAGCATACCTACTCCCTACCATAGAGGCTCCTAAAACTGATCAACACACTCAATAGAAGCTCTCTTTGTTTTTCTGTTTCTGTAAAATACTTGTCTTTGTCTTTCTTCTCCACCTATAGCATCACAACAGTTGATTATTTTTTTAACACTCTGGTGTTTTATCTGTCCTTCCAAACATCTTCGAATAGCCCTTTCAGTTTTCTCCTATTCTCTAGCCTCCTTTTTTCCTTTTTGCCGCTGAACAAAAGTAAATTGTGAAAAGAAGGATCTTCTTGAGATTTCCTGTACTCTTTAGAAAAATGCTTAATACAACTTACCTATAATATTTGAGAAAACATAGAAGCCTGAAGATATAACATAAGGAATGGAATACATTTAGCAATAGAAGTGTAATCCAGAGCTTGAAAGATGTCAGACCAGTCATATGGGGAGAAGTAAACATGTAACTTAAATGTTTTATGTTTGATTTTTCAGAGACGTCAGTGATCACTAATAAATCAGAATTGAATAATATTTTACCAACTCTGTATATTATGTAACTTTAGATGCCTGCATCACTTGGGATTATTCTTTCTTACTATAAAAGCCACACACACCCCTAAAGAAAAATTGGAAACATATGAAAATAAAAAGCTGTTATGTTATTTTCTGATTTTTTTCCCCATATTTGTGATTATACAGTATTAGTATTTTTTATCCTTTGGTTTCATTTAACATTACAACCCGAGAATTTGATCATTAATTTTACACATTTTTGAAAATCTCATTTTTTAAATATCTACATGGTAATTATCAAGGAGCTTTAACTTTCAATACATATTTTTGCATGTATTTCTTCAGTTATCAAATAAGATGTGCTTATTGTAGGCAATTTGGATTATGTTGAAAAGTATAAAGAAAAAGAATAAATATCCACAGTGTCACCACTGAGAGATAAGCACTATTTATATACCACTCACACACAAAATTTTATTTTTAAAGTACAGAGTTTTCTTGGCCTCTTCACACTTTCTGTGAACATATATTTCCCCTCATATTATTAAAAAATCTTTGGAAACCTCATTTTTCATGGTTACATAATATTTTCTTGCATGCAGGTACCATAATTTAAGTAACTATTCTCCTATATAGCCCTAGATTTTGAGAACAAATATACCTTGTCTGTTACACTTTCTTTCTCATTTATACTTGTACAAAACATAGAAGGTCTGAATGTTTTTTGAATAGTAATAATTCTAATTGGTCTTTCTTTAGAATGTGATATTCAAAGGACAAATTGTTTTTTATAGCTTGTTTATGGAAATCCTAAAGTACTGTACAGATTGTGATGAAATACAGTTTAAGGAGGATGGCTCTTGGGCACCTATGAGATCAAAAAAGGAAGTACAGGAAGTTTCTGCCTCTTACAATGGAATTGATGGTGAGTGTTAGTTTTCCAAGAGTGGGGCAGTCTCCCTGTTGTTGTAAAGCCTTGGTTTTCAATATTAAAACACATAAAATTTTTAAGAATACTCAGCAGTTTATGGATAGCTCAATAACTCTTATTAAATTATTGATTAAATGTTCAGAAGTAGTGAAACTCTAAATTCACTTTCTGCCAGCTTTTAAAATTTTGTGGTATAAGATTTCAGAATAACATAATCTAATAAGTTATTTGTAAAGTCATGCTTTTGAAATGGTATCCTTTTAAATTTTTTACAGACTCGGTACAGGTTAGTGAATGTTCTTTTTTCACTTACTTTTTTTTTTTTTTTTTTTTTTTTGCACTACATGGGCCTCTCACTGTTGTGGCCTCTCCCATTGTGGAGCGCAGGCTCAGCGGCCATGGCTCACGGGCCTAGCTGCTCCACGGCATGTGGGATCTTCCCGGACCGGGGCACGAACCTGTGTCCCCTGCGTGGGCAGGTGGACTCTCAACCACTGCGCCACCAGGGAAGCCCTTTCACTTACATTTTTTTCCTGGCTTTTTTAGTATGTTTTTGCTGGAAGGAAACTGACTTTTTAAAAATGTTACTATAACATTTCTTAGTATATCAGGTATTGTACAGGTAAACGTGTAATATATAGTGTTTGCCCTCAGACTACTTTTATTCTGAGGTGGACATATATTTTGATTGTTTGCCCTAATTGAGAATCGTTTTTCAAAAAAATTCTTTAACAACCGATAATAAATAATAGTTTTAAGCTTAGGGGAACGGAGCTACTGTTGCTTTTGTATTCTTGGACCCTAGCAATATACTGTAACTGATAAAGTCTAAACTACAACTGATAATGTAATCCATAGGCTGAGAAAAAGAGAGATGTTACAGGTCTTTTTTGCCTTGTGTTTCAATCATTCCCACAGGATGCTTGAGCTCCACATTAGAGCACCAAGTGGCTTCTCATCACCAGTCCTCAAATAAAAGTAAGAAAGTAGAGGTGATTGACCTAACCATAGACAGTTCATCTGATGAAGAGGAGGAAGAGCCATCTGCCAAGAGAACCTGCCCTTCTCTCTCTCCCACATCACCACTAAGTAATAAAGGGTAAGTGCTGAGGTCTTAAAAAAAAAAACAACTCATTGTGAAAGTTAATTTTGCAAATAGGGTTAAAAGATCTCCTAAATAAAATGACTGTAAAACTTAACTTAGTAATGATTGTAAAACTTAGTAATCAGAGAATAGGTTGAATTTTTCTCAGGTGTGTTTCTTAAGGGGTTGGGATAATGCATTAAAGGGGTCACTTGGATATGGTCTTCATCGTACCAAAAGATGATTCTAGTACAGTGGTTCTCAAACTTGGAAATACATTAGTATCACGTGAAGGGCTTATTAAAACACATTGCTTCCCTAGCCCCCATGTCTGATTCAGGAATAGGAACTGAGAAAATGTGTATTTCTAATAAGTTCCCAGGTGATCCTAATGCTGGTCGTAGGATTTAAAATATTTACTCAGACTGGAAAATGTGTGCTGTAAAATTAACCCTAAGTTGAGTGTTTCAAGCAGAAAGCAGAGGAAGTCCAGATGAATGCTTTAAACCTGCCTCAGAATGTATAAGACTGGCAATGAAAGAAGTGTAGGACTTAAGTTGCAGTACACAATGCTTTATGTTTTGCAGACTCATTTCCCATGCTTCCCATTAGTCTCATATCGGTAATAATGTATCTTGGTTATGCTTCACGTCACTGCATGAAACACTGTTACCTACTTTATGTAAAACACGCTTTGCTAAACATGGGTGATAATAAAGTAAGTAAGTACAGTCCCAACCTTAAAGAGTTTAACATTTTGTAGAGGATGGTAAAACAAGTAGCTGACTCTAGCTGAACTCTTAAACAGACTGTTAGTCTTATGAGACACTTCGGGGATTCTCAGCAAAAGACTTCATGTTTTGCTGAGGCACAGTTGTAGCACATCAAAGGTAAATCTAGAAATCCATGTGTGACCCCTTTTAGGTATATATCAGGAGAGTTATGTGGCCTGATGTAATTGAATAGGAGCTATTCAGAAAATCTTCCAGCAAACTGTAGTGCCTGAAGGAAGAATGTAAGTGAGGAAGGGAAAGTCTGCAGAAAGCATTGTTACAGATTTCAAGGTTAAAGAGGGAAAGTAAACACCAGACCAAGAGCAGGCACTTCTGTGCTTGGAGTCAAGTTATTTTCAGGCTTGATATTGTTTGATGAGATAAAAAGATCTTCTATTTGAGTATATTTGTAGTTACTTGAAAGATGAAGTTGCAACAGTAAAAGAGCACGATTGTGATAAATGTGGCTCCTCTCTCATTAGAGGACTTTGGCTATTTCAGGAATCTTTATAGTACAACCAGACATATGACGCAGGTTGATATTTTCACTCTAGAGTAGCTTATTTTATCATAGAGACAGAAATAAAAGACATTAAAAGCAGTATCATTATTCTAAACAAAATGAATATTTAAACACTAATTCTGCTTTACATCCTACTTTATGAACATTCACCTCTGATGAAGGCCTACGTTGATGGCTGTTATCCAACAAGCCCGACCGTATTATTATACCAGCTTCTTTCTTAAATCTGAGTTGTGGGTGGGGGGCAGGGAGGGAAGAAGAGTCAAATTAGCAAAAGCTGGTGTAGTTAGAGCAAATATCTGTAGAATTTTGATTCTAAGATATTTTATGTTTTATATATATTTTTAAATGGTATCTTTAACATAGCATGACCAAAACATATCATCATTTTATTACTTTAAATGCCATAAAACAGCACCTTAAAATATATTTCATAAATCTGAGTATATAAATACTTTATGGATTAAATGCATCATTATATATACGTTAGTTCTGCTCTTTAGTATATTGATAGTAGTCATACATATGTAAACACTTTTCCTTAAAGGAAACTTTCTGAGTGTTTAGAAATCTAATTTTTCTTCTTTGAATATTTGCTTTGCTGTTTCTCCAGAAATAGTTTGTTTATTATGTTTGGGAAATTACATTAGATGCATTAACTACTTCCTGAGCTTCCCAGTGACTAATTGAACCCAGATAGAGTATTTGCTAAGGCCAGACCTTTCTCTCTTGATTTTCAGATAAAAACAAGCAACCTGAAAGTTTATGACATTTTTAGAAGAATAGCACCATATTCAGTACCAGTGACCATTTTTCAGTAACGACTAGCCAATAAATACAAACCTAAACCCAGCATATTGTATTTGTTATTGTGCAGTGTGAAGGTGGAAATGCATTTTAGAATATTATCATAAAATTGAAAGAGAAGGAACCAGCCAGGAATTAGAAAGAGGCAAAGATTAGTAAATGTAAAACATTTTGCTGTCTTCAGCTGCTGAGTGTTCATCCAGAAATTACCTTTGCTGTTTGGTATACCAAGATGTTTTCAGAGACTAGCATTTCAACTCCTTTTGTCTCTCTTGTAATCCCTTAGGTATTGTCAGAGGAGATAGCTAATGGAAAATGGTACTTTCTATAGATGTAAGAGGTTTAGTTAAGTTTCCATTAGACAGAACATTTTTATGAGGTGGATGGGAGTATATTTTATGCTTCATATCCCATTCATAAAGATATGGTAGAAGGTCATAACTAAAACTCTGTTCCTGGAAATCCAACCTTGGCATCTTTTGAAATATTCTTTACCATTGAAATTTCATCTCCATACCCTGAGGACTTTATGTGAAGTTTTAAAAACAAAAGACAGCCTGTTTGTACCTTCTTTTCTCTTTATTTTCTATAACTTATATGTCTATTAGCCTCTTGCATGGTTGGGATAGCATATGGCCCTTATGTTTTCACTCAGGACTATTAGAATTCTTTCTTCTTCTTTTCAAAATCATTTTAATTCTTCCTTTCCTTTTTCCTTTATTTCTCCCTCCTTTTTGCTTTTCCTTGATTTTTGGTAAAGAAAAAATTATTTACTCAGCTACTTAAACATTTCACTCTGTTCTTCCAGAATCCCTCTCTTTGTTATTTTTTTCTTTTTCCATTTATACTATTCTCCCTTTAAAAACGCTGTACCACCTGTTCATTATGGAGCATCTTTACTCCTTGTCTTGCTGCCTTCGTTCATTCAGCAGGCCTTTTATGTAAATAGCGTGATAATGACTGTGCCGGGCATTGAATATACCAAGATAAACAGTACCGAGTTTTTATTCTCATAAATCTTACAAGTCTGAGGGCCACTGTTAACTCCTCACTGCTCAGATTGCTGCATTCCCCTGGTCTTGTTATATGTGTTTTCTTTGCAAGGATTTACCTAAACTTTTTACTAGCCAGCACTCTAGTGCTTATTTTTTAAAGGTTTCAGAATTTTGTCTGCTGTAGATACTTTTCACTCATATTCCATTGAAGTGGCTCAGCCATGCCTTCCCCCTGCATTCTGAAAGTGTAGATGACGTTGTTCCAAGGACATGTGATTTATGAATGTTGGATACCATTGCGTCCATCTCTTTTTCCCTATAGCCTCTGAAAGATGCTATTAAGTATACAAATTATTTCCTAATAATTATGGTAGTCTAAATTATATATTGCTTTACTTGTCTTTTGTTTTTATTTCCAGCACAAAAACTAGGACTCATTGTGAGATGCAACCCTTTTTAAAAGTTCAACTGACTCATGAAAATTTTGCAAACCTTTTCTTCTTCTAGCATATTAAGTCTTCCACATCAAGCATCTCCAGTGTCCCGCACCCCAAGCCTCCCTGCTGTAGACACAAGCTATATTAACACATCCCTCATCCAAGACTACAGACATCCTTTCCACATGACACCCATGCCTTATGACTTGCAAGGTGAGTCACCGGTTCTTCTGTGTCGTCACATAGCATTGTGAATGCCTTTGATCTATATAGTCTTCTTCTGGGCAAGTCTAAGAAAGGTCGAAAGATTAGGAAAAGAGGGGGTTGGATCTAGGAAACTGGGAGAAATATACACTGTGGTCATAAATAAATACAGACTCAGTTCATTGTTAGTACCTTCATCAGTAGCCAGTGTTTTACTCCCAGTGGTAAAAACAGTGCAATGATCTTCAGGTTTTGTGCGCTTCAAAGTAGTCTGCAGGTTGTTTTTTAATGACTTCCGATATGTTGCTTTAAATTTTGATATTTATGACAATTATTTTTTGTTCCCTGAATACAGTTATAATGCAGCAGGCATTGTGGGTAGCTATGTC
The DNA here is from genome assembly GCF_002837175.3 of Physeter macrocephalus. NCBI lineage: Eukaryota > Metazoa > Chordata > Mammalia > Artiodactyla > Physeteridae > Physeter > Physeter macrocephalus. The sequence goes on from NC_041224.1 coordinate 60,646,038, forward strand.
ATATTGTATTTTAGATAATGCAGAATTGAAACATTGGAAAGCTTTAATTTTTATTAAAATTTATTAATTTTTATTCCGGTGAACCTGACTTTTCTTTTTGAAAGTAATTTGAAATGTCAGTATACTCATTTCTACGATGTATTTTGAGTTCATAATAATCATTTACATTATCAAAAAGAATTACTAGTTCTCATTATCTTTGTAATTTAATAATTTGTATATTAGCCATATAGTCTGAGAACATTTTTTAAATTACAAAAAGCCATATATGCTCATTGTAGAAAATATAATACAAAAGCACAAAGTGCCTTCCACCCATTTCCTACAGTAAAATTCAGGGTCACTGGCAAGGATCTTGGGAGCTGAGATAGTTGAGTGGATTCTTAGTGATTGTTATGAAAACCCTATTTCAGCTCTGTCCAATAGAACTTCCTGCAATTAGGGAAATGTAATCTGACCAGTACAGTAGCCACTAGCCACATGTGGTTATGGAGCATTTAAAATTTGGCTAGTATGACTAAAGAACTGAATTTTTCATTTTATTTAATCTTAGTAAATTTAAATAGCCACATCAGGTGGTTAGCAGCTACTCTGTTAGACAGTGTAGCCCCGTTTCTCACTGCCTGTTAGCCCACTGCCAAACTCACTATCAAGAACCGCAGTACTGGGACTTCCCTGGCGGTCTAGTGGTTAAGACTCCACGCTTCCAGTGCAGGGGATGCAGGTTCGATCCCCAGTTGGGGACCTAAGATCCCACATGCCTTGCGGAATGGCCAAAACAAACAAACAAACAAAAAACACAGTACTATACATTTTGCAGGATCCTTATGTTATAATCTGTTCTAGTGTAGACAGTGGGTGGATCCCCAAAGTGTTCGTGTTGTTGTCATATTTTTATCTACACCTGCTTGTTGTACTTTTCTCCAAGTTTAGATATCATAATGAGGCATTTTATTCATGTTGGTTTACTTGCTCTTCGTCGCATTACACATTGGGCAATATGGACAAGAATGTGACTTGGAAGGGGCCAGATTACAATGACTTCCTGGCAGCCAGGGATGAGAGCTGATCCTTCTGTAATAGCCTCCACACCAGCAGTCAGACACCCCCTCAGATCTCTTCCCCTCTCATGTCACTCAGGAGTCTCTGAGTTAGAATCTGGAACAGATAGTGGGAAATGAAGGAATTTGAGAAAGAAAATCTGTCTTACAACTTGCTTAATGTAAAAACGTTCTTATCCACAAAATGAGACCAAAGTAATTACATACCTCATGAGGTGCTTGTGAGGAGTAAATTCGAGTAGATTGAAAGGTGACTTTAGGGGAGTCGATGACAGCATCTGGTGAAAAGTGCTCTGTCAATTTAAGGGATCAGTGTTGGACTTAACAGGGCAGCAGTGGCCCAAGTCCCACAAATGGAGTCACCGGGAGTGCAAATCATTGCTAAAGCTTGAACTCTAGGCTTTGTAATCTAGAGATGGGAGAGATGTAAAACATTCAGCCCAACTCTTCATGTTTAAATAAAACTCTGAATGAATTTAGAATTAGCTTTTTAAGATATTGTATTTGTTTTTGTAGTATTGGGGCATTTGGAAGGCTTTTTCTTTCTTTTCTTTCTTTTTTTTAAACTAAAATAATTTTTTCTCCCACAGGATTAGATTTCTTTCCTTTCTTATCAGGAGACAATCAGGTATGTTATATGAAAAAAATACTGTTATTTTAATTCTAAGTTAAAATACTTTAAAAGTATAATATGTAGCCAAGAAAAAGAAAATAAATTTCCTTAGGAAATTCAGAGTAGTTATACCGATTATTGTTAAGGTTTTAAACATTTAAATAAAAGTCCCTTTGTTTCAGCTGTGCCTGAATATATAGTAACTACAGTGTCTATTTGTTGGTTCCCAGTACTGTTTTATAAAAAACAGGGCAGTGAGTCATATTGACTGATAAATTTCTTGGCCATATATCTCCAGAAGAGAAAGAAAGTGGACTCTCCTGTTTCCTGCTGCTTCTGAGTATGACTCTTTGGAAATAGCATTATGAAAATTGCTTGCAATACAAATTAAAACAAAAAAATAATATTTTTATTCCCTCCCACAACCCCCCCCCAGTTTCAGCTACAAAAATGTCTCAATATCAGTGATGTGCCAGTAAAAATTTAAAAAGTCAATGATGTGATCATTACATAAGACCATTTGATTTTGCAAAATGTTTTACTAAATATTTCAGAAACACCAGGTACTCAGAATATACTAAATTTAGGACTTAGTTCTGCTAAGAAGAAAGTTTATTAATTTATAAGTATAATTAACTTTATTTTCTGTCTTTTGTTTCCCCTCCCTAGCATTATAACACCTCCCTGCTTGCCGCCGCAGCAGCAGCGGTTTCAGATGATCAAGACCTCTTACACTCGTCTCGGTTTTTCCCATATACCTCCTCACAGATGTTTCTCGATCAGTTAAGTGCAGGAGGCAGTACTTCTCTGCCAACCACCAATGGAAGCAGCAGTGGCAGTAACAGCAGCCTCGTATCCTCCAACAGCCTAAGGGAGAGCCATAGCCACACCGTCGCAAATAGGAGCAGCACGGACACAGCATCCATCTTCGGCATCATACCAGACATTATTTCATTGGACTGATTCCCTTGCCCCTGCTGCTCCCATCCCTACCCCAGATTAAATGAACTTGGTAGAAAGAAGAGAACTTTGTGCTATGTTTTACCTTATTCTGTTTAGAAAAGTACACAAGCGTGTTTTTTTTCCTTTTTTTTAGGGAAAAAATTAAAAGAAATGTACAGAGAACAAAACTATATTTTCAGTTTTACTTTTGTATATAAATCTAAGACTGCCTGTCTGAAAAAACACTTGTAAAAAACAAAAAAAAGGAAAGAAAAGAAAAAAAAAAGAAAAAAAACAAGTACCCACAAACCACCTTCAGTTCATTCTTTCTGGATTCTGAAGATTTTTTTTTCATCATTTGTCCTATTTGGTTTTATTTTACTTCAATGGCATTATTTTATTTGCAATAACAGAAAAGGAATTGCATGTATGAAGTTTTAAATTGTGGGCTTTTCTTTGTTGTGGGGAGGGGCTGGGGGGGGATAGTTTTAATTTCCATTTTCTAAAAATGACAGACTTGGATTCTGTTTGTGTGTGTGCATATTTTATCCAGCCTTAAGTTATAAATCTCATCTGTCCCTCTGCATTCCCTATGTATTTTCAGGACATAGCTTGTGGGTGTGTGTGTGTCTGTGTGTATTTTTGTGTCGTTACTGTTCCTTCTCCCGAGTTTGCATTCAGTTGATAAATCAGTTGCCTGCTTCTTTCAAAGTGCTTTGAAGGTCTTGAACTCTCATATGAGCATCTTTATCGACTGTCCCAATTGCATGTTCTCCATCACATATTGTCTCTTATTTGCTAGATACCCCCTGAGAATATGTTTCAGAGATTGGAGTAGGGCTATCTGGGTAAGGAGTAGGCTTAGCCGACCTGTGAATAATACACTTTAGTCTAGTTCTTTATTTTAAATTTGGATTGCCAGTATTATGTATTTAAACCAAGTCTGTGAACACCTGCTTTTTTGGCCACAGGGTAACAAGTTTTCATGTAAGATCTTCATACCAAAGTAGGAAGTAAAAATACCTTAGAAAGCCCTGTTGGATGTCTTGTGCAGCTGACAGAGGTAAGGCTACATCACCTCAAAAAAGAAAGACAGTCAATTATCCTTAAAAGTAAATTCTCTTTGGAAAATACAGTGCACCACACATGTCAGTCTGTAGAAATCTATCATCTGATAAACAGTTGAAATTCAAAATGGGCTTGATCCTTAGTCATTTTCACTCTCTGGTTCTGAGTGTACTTATTTTTTTAGCCTAGTTATCTTGTTTGTTTTATATTTTTCTTCACCTTTTAAAGACAAGCATGACATAGGAAAGTCAAATCTTTTTAAGAATTCATGGATCAGTCTGATCTACTCTTATTAATAATGGAAATGTAAATATATTGAAAACTGTTTTTCAGGAAATGAGTGAGGGTTGGAGGGAAGGAAAAAGTGGTTCTACTTGTGTTCCAAAATCCTCGTCAGAGAAGGTCCGTTTTTCAGGTAATATCTGAAGATGTTGAAAATATTGTTTATCTAATTGAAAGGTTTAGCAGGTTTAACAGAAAAGATAAAGAAGGGGCATAACGATTACCAATTTTCCAGACTGGATTTTTATATCACAACTGTTAATGTTCTCAGAGTTGTTCTCAGAGTTGATGAAGGACCACCTTTGTGTATAAAATTGTCATTTTAAACCTTGCAGTGGTAACAAATTGACCTACTTTAATCCAGTTAGAGTGCAAGATGGCTGTATCTTCAGTTGTCTGATGAAATTAATGGTTCACATGACTGTGTGGCATCTAAACATACCTGTTTTTACAGTATCTCTCTGCCACCAAATTGTTGACTTGAATTTTGAAAAACAAGTTGGTATTGATATGTATATGTGTGTGTGTATATATGTATTTATAGACAAGTGTGTGTGAGTGACAACTGAGTTATATAGTTTTCCCTACGCATGTGTATTCCACACATACATGGCTGAGTTATAGTCACTAAACAATTTGCAATAAAAAAAATTCATTGTCAGTTAAAACAGGAAATAGTTAAGTTTTTAAATGAATCTGGTGTTATGTGAGTACACACTTTAGAACTCTCATTGCCATGTTAACTTAGGCTAATATCTAATAGTATTATAATTTGTGTCTAAATTCAGATTGGGATAGAAATTACTTAAATTGTAGGGAGTTGCTTCTTATTTCACATTGTAATAGGAAACGTTTTTGTTAATTCAGCTACCTAAGATAAAATTAATAGTTTTGTTTTTCTTTATTTGTTGTCGTTAGTGGTCTCAGAATTCTGATCAATAACTTTGTGTATGATGCTGAATAACAAACTCTTTGAATGATCCAGTTGAAAAACCGTCCCTCTACTTTCTTCAGCCCAGTTTTGGAGAGGGTAATTTTCCCTCAGGGTCTTGCGTTATACCAACCGAAGGGAAGAACAGGTAACAGGGAGAAATAAATGTCTGTCTAGTAGCTTTGGTCGTGTCTCCACGGGAGAAACTAACCATTCAGTTTGTCTTTTTATTTTAGTTCATTCCACTCTTAAGGAGTTTGTTCCCTTCAGCTGTTAACTTTCTAAAATGTTGCAGTAGTAGTAGCTATTACTCTGTTGGTCTCATGGCCGCTATTAGTCAGTCAGGCTTTTCATGGTCCATAGTAATTATTAGTGGAGTCATGCACTGCATCTTTATCTTCTAAGTTTTTGTTTGTATGTTTTTAAAGCACAGTTATTTCTTTTTTCCCTAGCCCACCATCACTCCCCCACCCATGCTAATATTGACATGCTGTCTGTGGACAAATAATGACTCTCAGAATCTTTAGTCAAGTTACCACCATCCCCTTGCCTTGGTCACTCATAATAGGTGCGCATATGTTTGTGTGTCTGTACAGTACTGTGGGTGGGGGTGTGTGTGTATGTGCACACACACACACATCTTTAGTATAATAGCTGTTTGATTAGCAGGGTTGAAGTGGCTTTTAATTATTTTGTGGGCATTATTGAACACATGTTTTTAAAAGTATCTGGACCTTAACCATGCCACGCTTGGTTGACTAATTTATTTTGAGCATTAAAAATTTTCTACTATTAATGTAGACATTATCACAATTCTCTATTATTACTGACTTAGAAAAGATACACTTAAGCTTCTGAGAAATGTGATTTCTTGGCAGATTTTCCTTTGAGTCAAATGTCTGAAACTGAATGAAAATACATCCCAATTTTAAATTACTAATTGTGGAAAGAACATTGTTTTTAAACAGCTCCATTTTTAAACACATAAAACACTTAAGATCTTTAGGATTTTAAAGCACATTTGAAATTATTTTAGTAAGAGTTTTGTTTTATCAATACATGTTGAATTCTGTTTTTTAATTAAAAGAAAACACAAAGCTTAGATTTCAGAAAGAGAGAGGGAGAATAGCTGGTGGTCCCAGAGTGTGCTGCTGTTAATTGTTTAATTAACAAAGGGGAAAAATGTATATAAACAGATATAAAAGTTACCATAAATTCCATGAACTTAAATCTGTGATTCATTGCCTTAAAACTTTCTCTCTTAGAATTTCCATACCGCATGCCAAACCAGTAAAATGGCTTTTAAAAATGTATAGTAGACCAATGTCAGTTTGTATAAAAGTACCAAGTGAAAATATTTATTACATGCATTGGAAAAAAAAATTGTTTACCTATTGAATGTTACCTGTTTATGTAGAGCTCTTTAGATGTAATAAAAGAAAAGCCTTCAGTTAATTTGTCTTCTGTAAAATACACTGCTGCGTATACAAGGGGACAATCCCTATGAGAAAAAGTGACAATACTTTGTGCTTCCAGAGCCCCTTTGATCCAGAGATTTCAAAGCATGACAAGTAACTCATTCTCTTGCAACATGCTTTGAGGTAAGTAATGAATATACAGCTATCATTCCCCTTTCTTACTGAAATATGGCTAGCTTTGTAATGAACCACAGCATCCGTTTAGTCTTAAATCTGTTTAATCTGCAATTTGATTGTTAAGAGCACTGTGGCCTTTTTTTGCAAACAATACTTGGTGCTAGGTAAACCAACAGGAATTTCAGGAATGAGCATGAAACCCAGACATGGGGTAGTGTCAGAGTCTTTCCTGGGGCAGAGGTTTAAATCAGAGCACATCCCAGGATCTTGGAATCCTACCCACTGAACACCCTTAATGAGGAACACTGAGTCAGTGGACATGAGCCCCAGGTTCTCAAAGCCGTTACGCACCACTTATGTTTTTTTGGCAAGGTCTACTTCAGATTCCTGTTAGGCAAATGAGATTCATAAAACTTGCTTTGAAACCATATGGGTACCATTCAGTGGCATATAAAGACAAAGCTTTGAGGGAACGTACCCTCGTTTATGGTTATAGCCCAGAACTTCCTTTTCCTGTCCCATCTAAATCACAGGTATCTACTGTCTAATCCTTGGTATTCCAGAGTGGCTGTGCAGGACTAACTTCCTCAAGTCCATGATGAGTTAAAAAGAAATGTGGCGCACTAGGACCCTTGAGCCTTGCCTGAAAGTGAAATGTAGCAGTTCAACATGCGGTGCCAACATCTGACCAGCCCTCAGATGGATTTACCATGAAGGTAATGAAGTTTAAGCACCAGGGCCCCTCACTTGCTCTGGTCTCTTCCAGGGTCCCAGGAGCAGCCCTAGTAATTCTATATTTCTACTGTAATATTCTTAAAGAAGGCTGCCGAATTGTATAACCCTCAGACCCCCACAAAACCTGGATCTGCCCATGTACCGTGTGAGCCTAAGATCCTCAGCCCGACGATCACAAGGTCACCTCCTTGGTGTTTTGGGGCCCATATACTGCCTGCCCCCACAGAAGCCTCCTCTACAGCTCCTAGGAATTCCTACTCACTTCATTGGCAGTTACACTGTTGGGGAAATGAAAGCGGCACTCCTTTCTCAGGACCTCCATTTGGTCTGAGGCCGTGCAGCATCGTGAGATAGCTGCACTAAGACTGTGACTGTTTTGTCCCCTGAAGTTTCCCTTGTTCCTGGCCCTTAGATTTGTGTTCTGTGTAAACCTCCCCAGAGACACACCTCCCTCTTAATTTGGTTTTCTTTTGCTTTAGCCACTAAGGCACAATTAGAAAAAGCCACAGCCCAGAGAGCCCAGTTTGATACATATAAGGATGAAAATCTCTGTACTTAGAGTTCTGCCCTGCTCCCCCCTCAGCATGCTTGCTGGTGTGTGACTCCAGCCCGTTTTAGGGCTGTGCTGGCGCTAGCAATGGATCCACAGCTTTGATGAGTGCACAGGCAGCACCAGCCTGGCACCTCCTGGCTACATAACTAACTAACTAACTTAAAAAGCCACTTGAGCTGGAAAAGCTCCCGGCAGGACCAGTACCCCTACTATTGTTTTCCAGGGCTCTCGCTGGGTCATGGCTGTGGCCTGTTCCATCCCCTTACTTTCCATTAGTCCTGAGGAAATGGCTTGAAGCCATTATCAGTTTGGCCCACTTGAGCAGACCATCCTAGTCCCATGAACCTCTCTGATAATGGGTCAGGGAGGAGCTCAAAATTCTGACAGAAGCATCATAACAGGTTTTCTCAAGCTCTGCAAGGCCTCAGTGAATGCAACTCGTCACATCTGGTTTCCTTTGGCTTGGGGTGTAATCATATCACTCTTCCCAGGGTTTAGCTGATGCTGCCTTGTTTTAAACCTGTTTTTTTATCCTGTTTATGAATGAATATCCTGAACTACATTAGTATGCACTGGGAATGAGAATTGGTATGTGACCCTGTGGTGCTGCAAGAACTGTTGCCATAGTTTGAGCTCTCTGCTTGTTGCTGTTTCTCAGCTAGCTTTATCTTGGAAATGCGGAAGATGATTCTAGCACCCAAATACAGAATATTAGTCTTTCGGTAAATTGCCCTTTTTAGGAGAAGCACGACCATGGCAACCCAGGATTACACAGTGCTCTACAATTTGCAAAGGCCTTTTGAAGCCCATTCTCAACAGGCTCCATGAGGTAAGAAGTAGGAATCCAACCTCATTGAGGATCCTAAGCCTTTGAGGGGTGAAATGATTTGCCCAAAATCACCCGACTCGGAAGTGGCAGAGTCAGGACTGGAACCCTGGCCCAACTCTAAACCACAGGCTCTTTCCATGATATAAAGGGCTAGACTGATGGTAGTTAGTTATTAAAACAGTAAAAATCTTTTATTAAAGACATGCTAAAACTGTAGCTGAAATCGTTTCATTTCCTTGCTAAGTTAGTTACCCTCTGCTGTGGTCAGGTATGTCATCTTGCTGTGTTTGCCATCTCCCGCAAGTGAAAGGAATGCTTTTCTTTTTAAAGATTCATCAGTCTGAGTTTTCCGGCCCAGGGGAGGCTCTCTTGCTTTCTCCTCATTCAGTAGTCCTGCACAGGACTGGTGATCTTGTGGATAAATTCGTCATACTTCACTTTGCCATTAGGTTCAATATCTGCTTCCCTGAAAAGATCATCCACTGCAATAAATCACATTAATTTTTCAGTTTGGCTATAGCGTTACGTTATAGGACATCCAGTTGGGGGTTGGGACTCCCTGGACGTCTTCCCTGAGCATCTAATTGACTGTTCCCGTAGATGAGGAAATAAACCAGTGGAGGGAACAGGACAACCCACCCCCTACCCCTTGGAGACCATGTATCCAATTTTGAGTTCATCAGGCTTTCTGCAGGGGCCAGGGTAGGGGTGTAGTGGTAAGGATTCAGTCACTGAAACCACCCTGTGCTTTTTTTTTTCCCCTTCAGAAACTGTCTGGCCCCTGTGCCAGTATTTCCAGAAAGCTTTGGCATGAATTTTACCTTCTACAGCCCACCCTCTCAGCCCCCTGCAGAACAGACAGACACCCTCTGCAGCTCCATCCCGGGCCCCCCAGCCCAGTCTTTGGCCTGCCCCTGATCTGCCAGTCTGCCTTCCAACTTGACACCACCCCCCCCCACACACACACACACACACCCCGAGGGGGCTTGGTGACAAGTGGTACCTGCCACCATCACCTCTTTTAAAAAGTGTGCGTTTCGGGGCTGGGGTAGTGTAAGAGAAAATATATTCAACTGTGTCTAAGTTCAAAGCCTACAAAAAACTGCCATTGTTCTCTAATGTTGCTCAAAAAAAGAAAAACAAAAACAAAAACCCTACATTTACTTGTTCTGGATCCCTGGGACAAAATACTTGCTTGTCCCGGGAGTTATCGAGAAGAGCCATTTCAGCTTACACTTTTCCACGGTGGCTTCTCAGGACCATCCTCACCCTCTTACAAAACTATCTCACTGCTCTGTGTTAACTTCCCTGGCCCCGGGCATCCCCAACATAATCCTGGGTAGTTGTTAGAAAATATCCTGTGACTTCCTGCTTAACCATCCTCTTCCAAAAATGTAATTACTGTGCTCTGTGCTTAAGCTGATAGTACTTCTGAGTATTTTCAGAATGTTGAGACTGTAATTTATCTTATTTCATAGAGATGCTTCTACCCCTCAACCACTTGGTTAAAACCGTCCCAATGGACAGGTCTAACACCAACCACTGCAGCCTCCAACTGTCCAGAAGAGGGGCAGCTGGAGTCTGATGATGCCTTCTGGGTAGAACGGCGGTTCCCTGTGAAGCCACAAAGAACCAGGTAGCAAAGGAGGCCTCCCTCCCAGCCATCTCAGCAGCTCCAAGGATGCTTCTGTAGTAAAACTGAAGCTTTTCTTTCAATCACTGAGGGTAAAGGAGTCTGTCTTCTAGTATCATCTTTCCTTCTCCCACAGCCAGAGGAAGGGACATCAGTCTCTGTCTGGAAGACATTGTCAGTTTCTTTGTAATGTTTCTTTACTGGTTAAACAAATGAGAGAGATGTTTGAGTTGGGGGCCATGGTATTGCTTTAGACAGAGATCATTAACTGTAAGAATTAAGGCCCCTGCTGGCCCTCTGCTAACAAACACTCCACTTGGTATATACATAAAAGGCCAAGCAGTGTCCTCAGAGCCGGGGAGGGAAGGAGAGCCCGTGTTTCCCTGTTCACATTAAAACAGCCACAATGAAAGACGAGATCGTGATAGCTGCCGGCCTGAAAAAGCGGGGGAAGCTCCATCTGCCTTCTGTAGAGCTATTTTTACATGCTTTGCGCTGTGCCTTTGTGCCTGCAGATAAAATCTCAGCAGACTGCTTTATAGAATGTTGGCTCTTGGAGGGACCTGAGGGATTGTCTATTGTAACCTCATTTCCCAATGAGGAAACTGAGGAGGGTGAGAGAGGTTAAGAAACTCACCTGAGGTCCCCCAGAATGAGGGGGAGCCAGGATTCAAGTCTGTTTGTTGTGATTTAACCAAAGGCTAAAGGCCCATCACTATTGAAGGCTTTTTCCTCCTGCCTCAATCATAGGCAGTGGGCCAGCGGCCTAACTAGAAATCGCAGCCTCTGGGGTTGGTGGGTGTGGACTCTGGCGGCGACCTGGCATGGCTGCCGTGGCTGGACCGAGGGGCCCACGAGGCAGGCTGGGAGAACACCTGCAAAGGGCCCAACATTGGGGTCGCCCTTACCATGGACATTGGGCTTTCCTAGAAGACCCAAGCCTCTCATCCTCTCTGAGGTAGGAAGGCAGGGAAGGTAGGAAGGCAGGGAAGGTAGGAAGGCAGGGAAGGTAGGAAGGCAGGGAAGGTAGGAGTCAAAGACCACCACGGACACCCTTTCTGGAAAAGCTCTTAGAGCTGGCTGAGTCGTGAGGAAAGGGAGCAAAGTAACATCTCAATTTAGAAACTTGGCAGCAGTAGCAGCTTCAGGAGACAGCTGTGGTGAGAGGAAAGAGCCTGAGAGGGGCTGGGGGGCCGGGGTCCGAGTGTCTAATAGATCTGCATGTAGCTCCCAGCTCTGTTACTAACAAGCCACTCACTGCACCTGTTTAATCAGTATGAGGGGGACACTAGTGCTCCCAGAGATGTCATAATCCCTAAATGAAGGCCCCCAGTGAAAGTTTAGAACACAGTGTGATGCCCAAGTAGATCATAACTGGGTTTCCCCAAGCCGTCCCTTCGCCCTGGCTAATTTCTCCTGCCACCCACAGGGTCCCTAGTTCTTTTCTGGGATCCAATCCAGAGCTCACCAAGCCCAACATCTAGTCAACAACCTTCTGGGGCATCCATCAAATGCAGTGCCTACATAACCCAGGTGGCATGGATTGGGCTTCGGTGTCCTTTCCCCAACCCCTTAATCACCTCCTGCTGTTGGGAAAGAGGGACCCAGGCCATTACCTTCTTTGTGGGTGAGCTTCTCTCCCAGTTTCATGAGTTTTGACCGCAGTTCAGACGCCATGATGTAGCCTTTCTTCTCCTTGTCCGCCATCAACATGGCCAAAAGAATTTCCTTCTCTGGGTCCTCTTGTTTTATTTGCATGTGCATAATGGTCAGGAAAGTAGAGAAATCCAGCTCTCCATTTCTGTCTAGGAAACCCCCAAACACAGCGGAGTGAGCAGGAAGGAAAAGGCTTCTCTTGAGGAAGGCAGCTGGGTTCCTGCCTGCATGGCCAGCTCAAGGGCCACCTAACTCAGGAAGCACCATGAGGGAGGCAGTGGTCATGGGGAAGAGGACGCAGCCTGTCCTGCTGAGTTCCCACCATGGATACGCCTCAGTTAATCCTCTCAGCAACCCCGTAGTGACTGGTTATCATCGCATTTTGCCCACTAAGGAGACAGAAGTTCAGAGCCTAGAGTCACCTCAGAGCAGTGGCAGGACCAGGATGAAGCACCGCCTCCTCTACCCCCTTCTGGATGCTTCTCTCCTGCCCTGAACTGGAGGGAAGTACACCAACATGTCTATCCCCCTTTTTGGCAGCCACTGTAACACATCTACAAAGATGGACAGATGACCCCCACCTGGGTCCTCAAGCCTCTGTCCCACCCAGGCTGTTCACCTCACTGCAGCCTCACTACTTCCCTCACTGCGGCCTCCACCCCAGTCCCCCCAGCCCACACCCCTCCTCCAGGCATGCCTGGGGACCTCAGCCCAGGCCTCGGCTGGGCTACAACTGCAGGAAGTCAGAACTGCCCCTGACCACAGCTTCCTATTTGCAGGAGACAGAAACCAGAGGAAACCACCACCCCTTCGGAGATGGAAGCAGCGGATCTCAGTTGCTGAGCGCCCCGTCACCGGGCTTGAGGCCTTCAGAGGCCCCCCAGGCCCAGGCTGGCCTCAGGACAGGCTCCCAGTGCTACTTCAGGCACCCTTGGATGGGACCTCAGGATAATACTAGCAGATGGTGGGAACCCATCTGAGAGATGAGAAAACTGAGGTCCCGACGGGCTCTTGATCAGGTGTTCTTTCCAAGCCACCCTTCTTTCCTTCCTGAGTGTCCAGCCACCAATGCAAACAGCCATCCTGGCTTCTGACATCCCTCCCTCTTTTTCTTTAAAAAATAAAAACCCACCACCAGCAACAACAAAACTTGTTTTTGGTTATGAAAAGTCCTGTATATTTCTATTGTCAAAAACAGAGGAAACAAGGGGAATGAAAACCCCATAATCGCATCACCAGAGAACCACTTGGAGATCAGAATTGGGTTCCAAGCCTGATTCCACCATTGGCCTAAGCACTTGGGGAAGTTACCTAATGGGCTCTGAATCTTGATCTTTGTCTGTAAAACCCGGATTAGGATAGTGCCTCCTTCATTGGGTGGTTGAGCTAAGCACATGACAAATAGTAAAGGGACGTTGTTCTATCAAAACAACTTTGGGATCACTTAGCACTATCTGGACTTCAGGTGTGTGATAACCTTGTTGGAATGCCTAGATCCCTTGGTCCTCTGGGATTGGGGGTGTCACCGGTTGCTGTGAGGATTCAAGGAAGCCCGAGTGATACACAGCACACCTGGCCAGGTGCCTCCACAGCACCCAGCCGGTGAGCTCCAGCTACAACCTACCCCTCCAACTTCTGAGCTGTTTACACCCCGATCATCTGCACCTGCCTGCCGGGCCCTCCCCAGGACCACAGCTGTGGGGCTCAGAGCCCACCCTCAGCCCAGACTCCTTCCCTAGCAACTGACCCGGCCCGGCCCACTCACCTATCCCGTGAGTCTGCAGGTGCCGCTGCACCTCCCCCGGCGTCGGGCTGGCCCCCAGGCACCTCATCACCATCAGGAGGTCAGTGGCTTTCATCTTCCCCCGCTGCTGCTTGTCGTACAGGGAGAAGCATTCCTTGTACTCTGCCAAAGCCCAGAAGGGAGAATCAGGAGCCCTCTTTCACCCTCCACCCCGCTTCTCCGTCCTCTCCCCTTCTTTCTGCCCCTCCCCTTCCTTTTGCCTGCTCCCCTCTCCTCTTCCCCTCCTAGAGTGGCCAGACAGCAAAGAAAAATCCAGGGCTGCCAGGGAAAACCGAATTTCAGATATTCTAAAAAATGTATTCATTGTTTAAGTCGATCCCAAGTTTTGCATGGGATATACTTATAAAGGTATGTGTTGTTTATCTGAAATTTACATTTAACTAGGTGTCCTGTTTCATCTGCCAGCCCTCTCCCCTCCCTCTCCTGACTTCCCTTCTGCCTCCTCCCTCTCGCCCTCCCTGCTCCCTTCCTCAGTCGACTACAACCAGAGGAAAGCTCTCTCTCACCCTCCAGGGCCAGCCCAGGGAGACAGGAGCCTACAGCAGGGCACCAGACTCCCAGGGGACCTTGGCAAAGACAGCTTATGTGGGAAACAGGGACAATAATGCTTCAGGGCTACTGGTCCTCCTTTCTGGGAAGGACCAGAAATCCCCTCTGGGCAGGCCTGGCAGAGAGGCTCTCATATGTGATGACAATAATCACAGCTGTGGGCACTTCTGAGTCTACTGCTCCAGCCGCCGGCCTCCAGGCTGCTGAACTCTAAAGCTGCTCTGACACAGGCCCTGGCCCCCTTCAAGACTTCAAGAGGTGCTGCCAGGAAGTCGTCCCAGGCTCTGCTGAGATCCTGCTTGCTGCTCTCCCCAAACCCTCTCTTCGCTGCTCAGGGCGAAGTAGCCTCCAGATCCACAGCCCCCCAGGCCCAGCAGAACCGACCCCCACCTGCATCTCCCCCGACCCCCAGCCCTGGAGGCACAGTGAGGCCAGCTGTGAGCTTGGGAAGATCAGGGGCCCCTCACAGAGGTTCTGACCACGGGCTGTGGGTAAGGCTCTCATCAGAATTGGTCAAGACTCCCCTCTCGTCCAGTCCCTGGGGCCCACGGGATAGAGCTCCTGCTTGAGCCCCGCTTGGGAATGTGCAGGGCCCTGTGCTGTACTCAGCACCCTGCTCTCTCCCGCTTCCCACACCCAGCTGGTTCCTCAGAGGCCTAGGCCAGTGGCTCCTGAGCTGATAATAACAAAACCAGCAACCGCAGCTCCCGCTACTGGCACTTGCCCCCCAGGCCCTTGTGTAATCCTCACTGTGGCCCTGTGGGGGTGGTACCTTCGTTATTCCCATGGCGCAGATGGGGCAAGGAAGGCTGAAGCAGCAGAAGACACGCGTGGGCCGCCTGCTCTGCCCGGAGGCCACACTGGATCGCCACTCCCTGGCAGAAGCCACCAGAGGGCAGCAGAGCAGGAGAGACGTCAAAAGGAAGCCCAGGCCTAGGGCCCTTTCATGGTTCCTCCTTAAGACCTCTCCTGGCAGCGGAGGATTTCAGGGAGGTTGCTAATCAAAGGCAGGCCAGGCAGTGGGGTTTAGAGACAATTAGCTGCTTTTGTGCCTGTGGAGAGGTTGAATGGGAACCTTCCACCCTTTCAGAACTTTCCAGAGCCTGAGCTTCGGAGGGGCAGACCACCAACAGGACCTGGTGGCAGGGGCTGGAGTGGCCCAGGGGAAGAAGGGCCAGAGCCTGGCCTAACCCCCGCTTTGGTTCCTGCAAAACCTAATTCCCTCCAAGGCGGCCCAGTGCCAGAGGGGATGGGGGCAGAGAGAGAGGGCCACCATGTGTGCAGGGCTTAAACTCAGCTCTCCCCCTCCCCCTCCTGGGGACCGCTCTTGGCCACCCCACCTTGTCTTCTGTCTGGTTTGCCTCTGCACGAGGGGTGGGCCCGCTGCCTTCCTGAGACCTCATCCTATGACAGTTGACCATCTTCCGACAGTGGCCAGGTGGGGACATCACATTCTGGGGGCCTGGAATCCACCAGGCTCTACAGGGGGGGCACACTGCCCCCTGCCCCCATGCCCTGCACCACAGGGGCCCGTGGTCCCTGATATCAGCAGGGCTAGGGTCAAATGGGGGCCCATCTCCTCAGTTACATAAAATGTGTTCTGCCTTCCTGCCTTTAGATATCTGGGAGTCTGGCTCTGAACTTGGAGTCCTGTGCTGGAACAACAGGGCTCTTCTCCTTCCACCCCCTGCCCCGCCCCCCGAGACCTCCACACCTCCTTCCTTTCCCTGCCTGGCTCTCCTTCTGATAGGCCAGCCGGCCATCCAACATCCTGTTTATTTTACTACTTTCCTTTGTTGTCCCCCCCCATCCCTACAAGGTGAACCCTGTGAGCACAGGAGTTTGGGGCTGTTATGTGCACTGCTATATTTTTAATGCCTAGAATTGGGCTGGCACAAAGAAAGGACTCATAACTGTTGAATGAAAGAACAAATTGGGTTAAATAAATTGAATTTAAAATCCCCTTTAGGTTTTCCCTTTGAAAATACAAATACCCCAAGGCAAGAAAGAATCCTCCCCAGGGCCTAGGATAACACCAGTTGTAGGCTCGGAATGTAACAACCAGCTCTGATGATATGTACATAGTTTAAGTTTTATAGACTTAAGGATGTGCAGCACAAATTTACAAATCATAAAATATACTCTTGATTATAAATTCCATCTAGCCAATTGATTATCACAGTGAGTTTTGACAGCTCTTGTAGCCATTGCCAACCTACAGTTTTGATTTAACCATAAGTGAGGGAGGCTGCATGCCAATGAATGCCACTCTTTTCCCAATGACTATACTATTATTACATCTGATAAGTGATCTACTATTAAACTACTTCTCGGCCTTTGTGCAAATTATATTCATTAAACTGAAATCTCTTTCAAATCTTCAGCAGTATTGACTGCAAGAGATTTCTTTTATATATATATAAATTTATTTTGGGCTGCATTGGGTCTTTGTTGCTGCACGCAGGCTTTCTCTAGTTGCGGCGAGCGGGGGCTACCGTTTGTTGTGGTGCACAGGCCTCTCATTAAGGTGGCTTCTCTTGTTGTGGAGCATGCGCTCTAGGCGCGCGGGCTTCAGTAGTTGTGGCGCACGGGCTTAGTTGGTCCGCGGCATGTGGGATCTTCCCGGACCAGGGTCCGAGCCCATGTCCCCTGCAATGGCAGGCAGATCCTTAACCACTGCGCCACCAGGGAAGCCCCAAGAGATATCTTTTAAAAATGTTTATACAGATGGAGGGATTGGAGCATTCTTTCATCTTCCATTATTTAATAATGGCTGATTTTAACAACCAGTTCACAAATTTCTTAAAACCATACCATCTGGCTCACGCTAGCAAGAGCAAGCTGGCCCAAGCGTACGTCTGGGTGACACCCAGGCCCAGTGTCAGGCACGTGGCTGACATCTGCTGTCTCTCTCACTCACAGCAGCCTGGTGAGGCAGTGTCATTAGCCCCACTTCACAGATGAGACAACTGAGGCTCAGAGGTGACTGGACCCCAGGTCCACTGCCTCCAAGGTCCCTGGTCTTCCCACTCCAGTCTTTCATTCATTAACGTTTGTGGTCACTTTCTTTGTGTCAGACATTAAGATACAAAGGGGAACTTACCTTTTTCCCTTCTGGGAGGTTCAGAGGCCCCAGAGGGAGGGTCAGTGAGCCTCAGAGCCAGGTGTTGGTGGGGGGAGGCTGAGGCTGACAGCTGGTCTCCAACCCCGAGACACCTCAAGTCTTGCCTCGAGACCTGGGCAAGAGGGGCCCCTGCCCTGGGCCTTGTGTTTTAAGAGCCCCTGCTCTGTTCCCCCTCGTGGGGTAAGGATATCAAGGGGTCTGTGGGGAGGTGCCTACAACCCACCCACCTACTCTCCCTTATAGAGCAAGCTCCTGGTACCCAGAACTCTGGAATCCCTGCCCAGGTAACCCTCAGAGTTCATCTCCCTACTTGAGCTCCGATGGGCCTCCCCAGCCAGGTCTGGGCCCCTGAGTTCTGTGTAACCCAACTCTGTTGGCTTGGCCTTGTGGAAACAGAACCATGCACTGCGGGAAACTGAAGCCTGCTTGGAGACCAGCAGGTCAGGGGACTCCGGGAACAAAATGCTCCAAACACCAAAACTAGGCTTGCTGTCAGGACAGAAGGGACCTCAGAGACCACCTAAGCTGACCTTCCCCCCTTTACAGATGAGGAGACTGAGGCCCAGAGCGTAGAAGCATCCTGCCTGAGAGTACAAACCTGGGCTCCTTTCTCTTTCTCAGCCAGTTACAAAGCCCCCTCCTTTGGTTGGGTCCTCAGCCACAGCCAGTTACCGGTGTCTCTCTGTCCATCCCCTTTCCCTCTCCTTCCCCAAATCCATCAAGTTCTGGAGGAAAACCCAGTGAGCTCCCTCTCCTATCACTCCCTCTTGTAAATCACACTGACAAGTGTAACACCAACATCTCTTACCTCCGAGCTTTGCCCCCTACCTGCACCTCCAGCCCAGCCCTTCCCTGCAGCAGCTGGCCCCTTGCCTGCGGGTGGGCCCAGCTCTCCCACCAACTCCTTCCCTCCCACTAACAAAAAATGAGCAGAGCAAATTGCCTAACGAGACCCATATTTTGCTGTGAGTTGCTAATGAAAGAACAAACCAAACCTACCATTAATTTGGTCCTGGGAAAGAAACTTGGCCTGCAGCAGAGAGAGGAGAACAGTCAGGGAGGGACTCCACAAAAGCCCCCCCCGGCCACCCCAGCCCAGGACAGCCTGACAGGGACACACAGACCCTCACTCACCATCGCGGGGCCTCCGGCTGCCACCCGTGCGCTCGCTGCTCCCAGAACCGCCTTCCTGTTCCCCTTCCTCCCGGCTTCAAGTCTTCAAGTCGAAAGTCCGCCAAGCTGGGTGGAGGCCCCGGTTATAAATCCACGGCTGCCATGGAGACCAGGCCCAACGCCAGGGGTCAGATTCCAGCTTCCCATGCACTGCTGATGCCAGCCTGCCTGGGCTAGTGGCAGGTTGGATTTTGAGAGACTGGGGCTGCACGAGGGCTTCCCCAGCACTCGATCCTGCATCAGGAGGCTGATGCTCTGTAGCCAGAGGACAAACGCTGCTGTTCCTTCCTGGGAGCCCTCTGTGGACACTAAGAAGGAGTCAGTGACACACAGAAAGGGGGTCCCTGGCCCTGCCTCCGAGGGTCTTTCCTCTCTGTCTCCGGGGACTAAGCTGGGGGCTGACAGGCTCCTCCTAGGTGTCCGGCACCTTGCACACCGCCTTACTAAATTAAGGCTCATCACACACCACCTTGTAGGTGGAAGGAAACCCCAGTGAGACGGCACAGCCGCCTCCACTGCCAGAGCCTTGGGATGCCTTATGCAGAAGGGACACAGCCACTGTTGCTCTAAGGCCCGTCTGCTGAGTGACTCTGGCATGTCACTTCACTGCTCTGTGCCTCACTGTCCTGGCTGGGCCTCGTCACAGGGCTGTTGATGGTCAAATGGCCGGTACACCATCAGTTCTCAGCATGTGTGTCAGTTCTCTCCCCTCCTTCTGGTGGGGTGGGGGGGCGGTTTGGAGTGGGGATGCAGTAGATGCCTGTGTTGCGGTCTCCGGCCCCACCACAGGCTGCCCAGGGGGCTCAGAGGGAGGCCTCTTAAGTGACTTTCCCGACCAGGAAGTCTCCCCCCTTTTCTTCCTTTCCCCTCCTCTCCCCACCGCAGCCCCCACCCCTTCCGGCAGAAGCTGCTGACTCCATTTCTCAGTGGTTTGTGCTGCCTCCCACCCCCATCGAGGAAGTGAGGGGGGCGGTTCCCTGGAGCTACAGCGCTGGGCACAGCTGAGTTCTCCCCGTTCTTCTCCCAGACACCTATTATATCCCTTGTCCATGGCTAGTGGCTGTCCTGCCTGTGGGCTCCGACTCCAGGGTCCACCCACTTTGTCAGGACCAGCACGTACGGCTGCACATGTTGTGCACTGTACCAGAGCTCCCGGACCAGGGACAAGTGGGTCCTAGAAAGGGGCTGCACGTGCGCAGAGGGATGCGTTGGTAATTGGCACATGGACAGCTGGGGCCCTCCTCTGTCCCTTGACCACCTCCATGTGGAAGGTTCTCTTTTCCTCCACTTCGTGTCTCCCGAGTCACCTGTTCACACCCGTTTCTAGACCCAGAGAATTTCAGCTGGAGGATTCTCACTCTTCCCGGTTGGGCTGAGTAGAGGAGAGACTGGAGGGAGGCAGGAGAGGAGGGGAACTTCTCACTAACAGCCTTACGGGAGAAGAGGAGACGGGATGTCAGGTGGGGGCTTGGCAGGGTGGGGAGCACAGAGCAGAGGCCTGGGGGGAAGGCCGGCAGGGCTGGGCCAAGTGCTTACTTGGAATCACCCTGTGTTTGGCAAGGGTCTCTTGGAGGACACGTGACTGTTGGGCCTTATAGTAGCCCAGCCTTGAGACCGAAGAGCCCAGAGGCAGCGACAGAGATGACAACAATTTGTTGGATAGGGGATCTTACGTGTCCAAAACAACATCCTGGAGCGACTCCCCACTGTGGATGGAAGACGATAGGCAGGACACGGCAGCAGTTTTCGCTACTCCAGGGGAGGAGGCTACCAGTTACAGGGGGAATTGACTTCAGGTGGGCTCCTCAGTTACCAGGCAAACCAGCAGCTGGGGCAGGGGCAAGCACATAGGTAGTTAGTAGTTACTGATTAAGGCCTATGATTAAGAGGATTAGATGGTTATGTGAGTGAAGCAGGGCCTGGTCGAGCTGGGGATGTACAGAGAGCAAGAGAACACCCATCTTGAGCGGCCTGACCATACACTCCACCCCTACACACCCTATATGACCCTTACAATCTTGGTCTGACCCTCTTCTGCCATATCCCTGGGGTCAGGTATGCAGAGGGCACTGCAACCAAATACCACAAATGCAACAGAGCCAACAGCTGCTAAGGAGTATCAAGAGTCCAAGAGGTGGGCAGACTTTGGAGCCAGGTGCTTATTGGGTCCACTTTTCATGGCAGTCCAGAGGAGGATGACAACAGCATCTCGCTGTAGACCCAGCGGTCAGACTCACCAATGGCAAGGCCACCATTGCTGTCCACTCCACAAACAGATTCCCTCTGCTCAGGCTAGGGACGAAATAGATGTTTTACAGGCACAAGACAGGGGGAAAATCATGACCCTGAAGCCAAATACAAGCAGTAACAGCATTCTGAGATCACACCACCCCTACCTGTGGTCTGCGTCCCAGCCTGCAGTCCCACACCGTCTGTCCACCCTCAGTCCCCACAGCCCGTGCCAAATACTGGAGAGGGCGTATAACAGACCATAGGGTTCATATAATGGTGCTTTCTCCAGTAGGGGCCTGGATTAATTACCTTAGTGGTGTTAGGTAGGGCCAAGTGGAGGACAGGTGAAGCCTGTAAGTCCCTTTCTAATCCTATTCCCCATGAAGCGGCAAACCCAAACCACTGGGGACCTACCTGCCAGTCCCAAGCCATTTTGTACTGTGTTCCCCTAGGAATAGGTCCGGTGGCCAGGGTGAAAACAAGTTATTGTCCTGATCAGTACTGGTCCTTCGGTGGTCAACAGTTGAACTTGGATGGTGTTGACTAGTTGCTTCTGGGTTAACGTGCTGCAGGCACTGGGTCGACTGCTCCTGGTATGTTCAGTTATAGCTCGGAGGGGCTGAGTTAGCGTCCTGGTCCACATGTCAAGAGAGCGGGTTTCCAGTCTCACTAGCTGGTTAAGTGGTCCATTCATCCCTCCGCTTAGCCCGGCAGCCGGGGCATTGTAGCGCAGGTGGCAATGCCACTGTCTGTCATTTTTATCGGCCCATGCCTGAATTTCGTGGCCCATGAAGTGGGTTCCTTGGTCGCTATCGGGGTCCCTTCCCCATAGGGTCGCCCTGCCACCATCCACTCCTGGGCTATCCACTGTATCCATCCAGATGCTGTCCGTTGCAGGCTGGCTGGCCACTGCTGCCCATCTGCACCGATTACCCCAGGCCAACCCATCAGTGTACGAAACCTCCCAAGGGATGGAGCCTGTGCCTTCTTCCACTAAAGGTGGTATCTCAGGAGGATCAGCTGTCTCCGTTAGGCCGGTGGGGTCCTCCATGGTGTAGGTAACCAGGCCTCACCATGTAACTGCACTCAGTGGGCCAGTAGGTCAAGGGCTACGTTGACTTCAACAGACATGCCACTTAGTTATGGTTTGGACTTGTGCATGCCCGGACTTGGGCTTTGGAAGGTATCCTTTAGCCACTCAGCTGTGGGATCCTGAGTACGTACAGTCACTGAGGTGTCTTCTGGGATGTCTTTCACCTGTTGTGAAGCATTGTAGATTGCACAGAGCTGTTGTTCCATCACACGGCATCGTTATTCCGCCCCCTTCCATGGGTGGGACCAGAAGCCCAAGGGCACTCTTGTGATTACGCTGTTACCACAGGCCCCAACCAAACCGTTTCAGGTAACTGGCCACGTCCAACTCACAAGCCTGTCCCTGAGTTCATATCCCTAAATCCCTGGATCTGTTTACTAGCCACCTTGGCTTGGGTGAAGGCATCTTCCTCCCCCGGGGTCCTCTCCCACTGAGCTCCCTTCTTTACAGGCTTGAACAAGGGTCAAAAAGTTTGGGCCAAGGGCTTCCCTGGTGGCGCAGTGGTTGAGAGTCCACCTGCCGATGCAGGGAACACGGGTTCGTGCCCCGGTCCGGGAAAATCCCACATGCCGCGGAGCGGCTGGGCCCGTGAGCCATGGCCGCTGGGCCTGCGCGTCCGGAGCCTGTGCTCCGCAACGGGAGAGGCCACAACAGTGAGAGGCCCGCGTACTGCAAAAAAAAAAAAAAAAAAAAAGTTTGGGCCAGATGCGGGATGAAAGGCCTCCAATAGCCCAACAGCCCTAGCCAGGTCTGTAATTGTTTCGGGGTGATGGGTCACAGGTGTGCTTGCATTTTGCCAGTAACTGCTGAGAGTACCACTTTTGGCTTACCTGACCAGATAACACCCAAGTATTTGACAGGTCATCCAGGTCTTTGCCTTCTGTCTGCATTCTCCAGCCATCCTTCTGCTGTCAAATGAGCTCCAAGCGTGGGGGCTGCTACTTTGAAACGGGAAACAGATCCTGAGGTTAACAGAATATCATCATTATGATGGGAGAGAGAGGCATCCCTCCTGATGGTCAGCTGCCTCCGCTCTGGGGGAGAAAAGAGCTCTTCATCTGTGCCTGGGGGACAGGGAGCTCGATGACCTCGTCCCAATCTTCTTCCTCTTCATCAGTGCTCTCTGTAGGGTCCCACGCCTTGGGGTTCCCATTTGGACGGGCCCCAACCATCTGGACTCCCTGTCGGGGAAGCTGCCTTCCCTTCAGTCACACGGCGTGGCGGGCTAAGTGTCTGCTTCCCATCTTGTTCCCTCAATCTGGCCATTAACGTTCTGGCAGTTTTGGTTTGGGCCAGCCTGGCATCCCACCTGTAGGCCCCTAACCTGAGCCTCGGGCACTTGCTCAGTGTCTGTGGCCTTTCTCAGCCTCCAAAGCAGCAGCCAGCCCACAGCCACAGCCACCCCTTCCACCGTCTAGCTTCTTTTTCCCCACAGTAATGGCAGCGACATCTCTGCAACACCCTCGGGGTGCTCTATGGATTCGCCAAGTCTCTTGGCGGCCCCCATTTATCAAGGACAGACGCTGCAGGGCCCCGCACACGAGCGGATGCCCACCCCCGGATTCCTCACAACTTTCCATTCCCCGTCCTTGTTCCCCGACATCTCGGTGCGCCCGGGAGTTTCCTTGGCTTCTCGGCTGGCTCGCCAATTGGGCCGCGCTCCCACAGGCCTGCAAGGCTTGTAGTGGCCCAGCCTTGAGACCAAAGGAACAGCCCAGAGACAGTGACAGAGACATCAGTGATTTGTTGGATAGGGGATCTTACACATTTGAAGCAACATCTTGGAGCAACACCCCGCCGTGTGCGGCAGACAGGACTCGGCAGCCATCTTTGCCGCTCTGCAGGGGAAGGAGGTTACCAGTTATAGGGGGAATTGACTTCAGGTGGGTTCATCAGTTACCAGGGGCTAGTTAAGCCCTACAATTAAGAGGATTAGATAGTCATGGGAGTGAAGCAGGGCCTGGTCGAGCTGGGGATATACAGAGAGCAAGAGAACAGCCATCTTGAATGGCCTGACCATACACGTGACATTTCCTTGAGTTTAGGTCAGTGTGTGCTAGAGTTTGGGGCTGTGTGTCCCCAGAGGCACACCAACTGAGACACCCTGGCCAAATCCTTTTTTAGGTGTCTCTAAGGGGTGTTTCTCATGATTGAAAACACCTGCACGGGGTGGTGGCTACCTGAGGGTTCACTATACAAAAATTCTCAAGGTGTATGCTTTACCTTGTTGTGTGTAGGCTACACTTAACTCAGGACGCAAAACAGAAACCCCCTCCAATGCCACTTGGGGGGCTGAGATTTTGTTCACCTGAAAGGCCCCATCACCAGGATTTCTGATTCAGCAGGTGAAAGGGGGAAAGAATCTGCATTTTCTTCTGCCATCCAGATGCTGCCAGTCAGGGCCATACTTTGAAAACCATTGGCCTAGAGTTTTCTAGGTGGAGGGAAGCCAGGTTGCAATTAGAAAGTATTTCTAGGGCAACATTTTCAATAAACTGCCCAAAGAGATCTTGGTCAAGAGGGACATGACTCTCCAAGGCTCCAATAACTTGCTGTGATTTCTTTTCCATTCTAAATACTCATTTTCAGACCTAATTTTTTATTCACTTTTTAAAAAACTGTTTTCTTATCAAGCACCCCCCAAATTGTATTAGCTTCAGACCCCACATAACCAGGCCTATGCCTGCTCAGACGATATCCAGTAAGTCCTTCTATGGAGAATAGGCCTGGAGCAGGCTTTGGAGTTAACAGTGGCCTTGAGGTAAGGAAGGAGCCAAACGAGGTTGCTGGGCAGGTGGGGGCCCTTGTGTGCTGAAAGGCCGCAGCTGGCTTATGAATTAAGAATGTGCAGACTTGTGCCCTGCTAAGTCAGGGGGCACAAGCCACCCACGCGGGGGTGGCAGGCAGCTCCCTCGGCATCCAGCTCCCACTCTGGGGAAATGAAACCCACGGGGTCCTTTTGACTGAAGGCAGTTTCAATACATCCACACGGAGGA
Source organism: Physeter macrocephalus (assembly GCF_002837175.3). Classification (NCBI taxonomy): domain Eukaryota; kingdom Metazoa; phylum Chordata; class Mammalia; order Artiodactyla; family Physeteridae; genus Physeter; species Physeter macrocephalus. Next base: position 60,670,907 of record NC_041224.1, read on the forward strand.
AGTAGAGCCACAAGATTTATTATTTCAGATCCCAGACACCAGGGGGCGCAATGAGCCAGGGGAAGGACCATCCTCCGTCCCAGGTCCTGAGGGAGAAGAGAGCAGGGTACCAAGCACCTATCATAAAGCGGTAGAGGCGGAGGTCACCAGCTTTCTATGGGTTTAAACGCTGAGTGGTTATTTTAAAAGGTGCCTGGGAAAAGCAAAGTGGGAATCCTAAACTCCAGTCTTTATGTCCACACTCTGGGTGTGAGGAGGGTTACCGTGCTGTAACATGCCGCAGCAGCAAGCCTGAAAAACAAAGCTGCTTTCCTCAAAAGGTGTTTCTCTCATCACAACATGGCCTGCAATGATGCGTCTCCTGTTCAGCGTGGCCCTCCCCCATGTTTTCTAGTAACAGTAGCCCACAAAGCCCCTGGTGGCTGTGTGGTGAGGCTGAGACCCTCAAAGATCAAGAGCTGAGGCCCCGAGGGATTAAACAACTTGCCCAAGGCTAAGTGCCAACCTCCCACAAACCAGGCTCGCCACCTTCCCCCAAAGGGCACCCTCTCTGCTTCAGCCCCTGGAACGGGCTGGCAGCACAGCTGGGAGGCTCAGTGGGACATCTCTGAGGGGCAGGTCTGGAGATGCCCTATGCTGGTCCCCACCCCTGTGACCCCCCCCCCAGACTCCTCTGAAGAGAGCTGGGACCTAGAGGAGGCCCTTCTTGCTCCTGAGGTGACCCCCAACCGCAGGATCCTACTAAGTGGCATGGAGGGCCAGCGGACAGTGGCAGCACCTGCTCTCAGCCACACGGGGCTGAGTGGGCCCTTGGGGTCAGCCCGGGGCTCCTGCCTGGGCCCCAGGCCAGCCACTCCCTCCCCTGCTCCAGGGACCGCCCTCCTCCTGCCTCCCAAATTCACTCCCAAATAAGAAGCAGCAGCAGCCAGCCAGGCTGGGCTCCACACCGCCTTCAGTCACACTTCTCACCCCTGATGCTGCCAGCAGACGGGGACTGACGGGGGCTGGGGGACCCCTGGCGAAAGGAGGCTCTGAGGCACAGGGCTCCCTGAGAGCACAGGAGAGGCGGGGCGGGGGGAGGCGAGGCAGGCCCCCGAGACCCCTGCGCACACGCAGGCCGGCACTGCTGGGAAATGAGGCCGTGGGCCCACAGCCGAGGGAGGAGACCGGGCCCCAGTGCCTCGGGGGAGGCGGGGGAGGGGGTGTCCCATGGGGAACGAGGGCCCCTTTCCTGGGAGCAGGCAGAGACTGAGGCTGAGACAAGGCTGACTGAGGAGCCTCGCGACGTCCCCACCCCTAGTGAGCGGCTCAGGGAACGCTGCAAGTGCGTGAGAACTCTGCCTTCGGCAGCCACTCAGAAACCTGCAATCAGCCTCACACGAAAGGGTGCCACGATCCTGGAGCGGGAGGGAGAGAGAGCTTCTGGCAGAAGATCAGACTACTGCCAGACCCTGAGATCAGGCCGGTGGGTGGCGGGGAGGGCTGGCCTCTGGCTGCCCACGGTCGGGTGGCTCGACACCCCGTGCAGCCTGAGGTTGGGTGAGGATCTGGGGTGCACATACCCCTCCCAGGGTCAGAGAGGGCAGGGACGGGGTAGAACTGCTCACCCCTCCTAAGGGTGCCCCAAGAGGAGACTGCAACCGGTCCACAAACCCACTTTGGGACCCTGGGCCCAGGGAAGGGATGTGCTTTGCTCATTAATACACGGCCAGTTCATGTAACCCGTGTAATCTGGCCTCCAGGGTCAGGGCGGGCCTGAGGAGTGAACCAGGTAGTAGGTGAAAGACCAAGTCCCCTCCCAACCTCTGCCCCACCCAGGCCTCTCCGGGCTACCAGAAGACAGCCCAGGAAGAAGAGATAGCCCCGAGCAGTGGAAGGGAGAGGGCGTGATTCCATCAGATGCACAGGAAGGCAGGTCCCAGCTCTTGGCCTGGACACACTGCCTCAAACTACATCCCATCCTGAAGAGGCAAACCGAATGGAAACCTGACCAGAACAATTCAGTCTCACAGTGATGCGCTCTGCACGTGTGTGCGTGGGCACGCAAACATACACACAACCACACGCACGATGCATACTCTCACCCATGCTCTAAGCCATGCGTTGCACACAAGTGGGTGCGCGCGCGCACACACACACAGACACACACACACACACACACACACACACACACACACACACACACTCCCCATGTTCAGATGCCCTCGATGGCCCATCTCCCACCCGGCAGAGCACCAGTGGCCAGTGCCCCAGACTCAGTGTCGGCTGCTGACATGGAGGGTGTAGAAGGCCCAGGGCTCAGGGACGTAGATGACGCCCGGGTACTTCTTCCTGAGTACGGGGTCATTCCATAGCCAGGCGACCCAGAGCGCCACGAGCAGGAGGGTGAGGGCAAAGGAGGAGAAGAGGAAGAGGCCGTTGCTGTCCAGGAAGAGGCGCTTGCGCTTCTGGTGCAGGACAAGGGCCAGCATGGCGAAGAAGGTGAAGATGAAGAGGATGAAGATCTGGCCCTCGGTGACCAGGTACCTAAGGAGGCCCGTGGGTGAGTGGAGGTGGGTGCCGTGACAGCCCATCCTGCCCGGCATCCCTCCCTCTACCCAAGTACCAGGCTGCCCACCCAGTCGGTCAGAATAGCACGTCAAGCGAAGGGCTCAGGCAACCACTTCACTTTGAGCCATGGCCCATACGCAGCATATTGATTTGGCTTGTAGAGTTACTATTTTTTAAAGCGTTGAGTTTGTTGCCAGTATGTAAATAACAGATTACCTGCCAATGTGGAGTTCTGGTTTCCTTGCTCACGTTAGGCTTGTATTCTCACATAACAATAACTGATGAGGAGAAAGCAGCTGCTGCCTTTAGAGAGAGCATTGTTCTGCAGCTTGCCACAGTCCCCACCACTCCCTACTGCCTCACTTGATGCCTGCTTCATGCATTTCTGTTACCAGCTTGGTTCCTAAAGGCATCTGGGTTTGGGAATGCAGTTTCAGCTGATGGGAGTTGTCATTATTGTCCCCTTGAAGGCTGGGACAGTCTCATCTCCCAGGGTTCTCTCCAGCTCTTAAGGCAGTACCTAGCATGTGGCCAGGAACTCAGTAACACTGGCTAGAGGGCTTCTGAGAGGTTATCTCGTCCACTCCCCTGCCTATAGAGAGAACCGCAATGCTGACCCATCCCACTCAAGGAACTACATAGCTCTGCAACTTAGTGGCTGTGTCACCTTGGGGAATTTACATGACATCTTGGAGCCTCTGTTTTCTTGCTCATAAAGGGGGCATAAATGGCCCTATCTCTCAAGAACTACGTACTTGGAAAAGCATATTGTTCAATAAACGGCCTCCTGTGGCTATCACTCTGGTAGTGATATGGGTAAGAACGGGCCGAAGCTCCTTCCCACGTCTCACCTCTTTCCCTCCAGCTGTAGCTGCCACCCATTCCTGTTAATCCTGCCCTCAGCGGGCATGTGGATTTTCCCTGGTGGAACCCCACTGCTGGCCAGGGGCAGCCCCTGGAGGTGGGCCGGAAGGAGCTGGCCCCAGGAGAGGAGGCCCTTTTCATTTGGCTGGAGCCTTCCCACCAGAGAAGGGCTAGTTGTTTCCAGGAAACCCACAATCCCCAGGGGAGCCTTTCTGCAGAGCGGAAGTGATAGAGGAGGGGGTAGGAGCCTGGCTGAGGCCTGGATCCTCTGGAATGGGAAGAGAGAGCTGGAGGGAAAAGGAAACCAGGCAGGGAGCCCCTGAGGCCATGGAATTCCCCACATATCTGTCCTTGTCATCTCCATGATGCTTCACAGTTTACAAAGCCCCTTTCTCTCCCCCTGGATTCTCACCATGTCCTAAAAGGGAGACAGGCGGGTATTATCCCCATTTCACAGAGGAGTAAATTGAGGTCCCAAGGCCTTTACAGGGCCTGATGTCAGAGATGGCTTCTATTGGCCCCAAGGTTGCACTCTGAATGTGAAGAGGTCACACTCAGGCCTGGCTTCCTGGTCACAGAGTGGCCACCATAAGGCAGTCACAGTCCCCACTGAAAGAGGAGGAAGCAGGGACCTCAACAGGGAGAGTCTCACCTGGGGTCGCATAGCAGCCCTGTGGTCAAGAGCACATTTTCACTACCTGGCTCACTAAGGGCTCCCACGCTCCCCGCACCCCAGGTCCAGCGTCCACTCACCAGTAGTACAGGCCACTGGGCACCACCAGGAGCAGGGCTGCCCCTGGCATTGAGCTCTCAGCTTTGGTGGGAGTGAAGCAGCCGCTGAAGTACATGAAGAGGATGAGGAAGAAGGGGATGTACCTGCAGCAGGGAAGCCAGTGCTGAGCCGCCCAGCTGCCCCACCCAGGGCCTCTTCCCCGCCCATCCTTGTACTGGTTCCCTGCACCATCCTATGCAGTCTCACTTCATGGTTTACAAAAATGCCTGGTTCGGGTGGCACTCTTCCCTGGCAGCCCTTCCCGAGCAGGGGGTCCAGGAGGGAAGCAGGAAGATGAGGTCTGCTCCCTGAGCACATGCTGATCAGAGCCCTGCAGGCTGGGGGGGGTGCAGGGAGGGGCAGCTCCCTCCCAGGTGGCACTGGCCACCCCACTCACTCCGTGTGTGTGTGTGTGTGTGTGTGTGTGTGTGTGTGTGTGTGTGTGTATGTGTGTCTGCCTCATGTACGCTCCTTCATTTCTCCAGGCCTCTCTTCCTCTCTGCTCCTCCCGTCCCCAGCCTTCCAGGAAGCCCCTGACCTTCCAGGCCCCCGAACAGAGCCTAGAAACACAGCGTAGGGCAAGTGCGGCAAGAGTAAGCCCACCTCGCTCGGGAGTGGAGCCACCCAGGCCCAGGGCTGGCTCTCTCACTAGCTGTCAACCCATGGCCAAAACCCCCCCCACTGGCCCCCGCTTATCCTGTGTAAGGTGTGGGCCTGGAACAGATGACTGCCCCCAGCTTGGGCCCTGCGTCTCCTGTGGCTGAGCCCGCATTCGTGAGGTTTCCTCCACTGCGGGTGAAGGGGTGGGAGGGAGGCGCTCCCCTGGGAGTTCAGAGGAGCGGGGGCACAGACAGCACCCTGCCGCCGCCCCACCCCCGACCTAGTCCAGCCGGACCTGCTCATCTTCCTCCCCGCCTCCATGCCCAAGACCGCAGCCCGACACGGCGGGGTCCCCATCCCCAACCCCAGGGTGGGGGAGATGTTTATCAGCGCTGCAGCCTCGGCCCAGGGAGGACAGCCACTCGCTGCCCTCTAGTGGCCGCCGCGGGCACCGCGGGCTGCCGGGAGCGGAAGGCGGCGGGGCGGGAGCCAGAGCTGAGTGACAGCGCTCCCGCCCGGGAAGAGCACGCCATTCCAGCCGCTGCGCTCGACACCTGGAGACCCCAGGCCCTTGTTCAGTGTCACCAAGGCCGGCGGCAGAGCTGGCTGGGGCCACGGGCCCCATTACTCACCACATGGAGTGGCCCAGGTACTCGTCGTAGTAGTAGAGCAGCTCAAAGGAGTCGATCTGGGGGCGGCAGAGGCGAGGCAGGGGCAGAGGGGGAGGGACTTCGGGGAGGGGCTTCAGGGGCGGTGCGGGACCCACGCAACCCGGCGGCCCCCCTCCCCACAATGCCCAGGCCTCTCCCAGCTGCCCTCAGTCCCTCCCTACCCGGAGGGGAGGGCCCTGGTGGGAGCCTACGTGCCACTTCCTAGTAACACAGGAGCATCCTAGCTTGGCGGGGCGGCCTGCCCTCATCTAGGGCACCGTGAGAGGTCGGGCAGCCTCTTTGGGCCCCAGGACGGACCGCAGTGCCGGGGTGGAGGCTCACCAGCGTCTCCGGCTTGAGATTCTTGATGATGGGGTTGTCGCGGACTGACAGGTGGTTCTGGTAGCCACTGAAGATCAGGCGGTGGTTTACAGAGTCACCCACCAGGTGGATGCTGGCGCCCATGATGAAGGTGATGATGCTGACATAGATCATGGAGCGCGGCAGGGTGCGTGGGGACCGCTCGATGAGCTGAGGTCAGAGGGAGGCCCGACAGCATGACCCCCGCCTCCACCATGATAGGAGACGCCCTCTGCTTCCCTCCCTCACACCCAGAGTGGGATGGATGCCGCCAGCTGGAACGTCACTCTCAAACTGGTGGGTCCCTTTAGTGGGGCCAGTCCAGCCTCCAGAGTCTCACAAGATTCCTGTGAACCCAGCAGGGGCCAGGGATCAGCACCCTCTTGTGCTGGAGAGGAAACACACTCAGCAGGGCCAGCTCTGCCCAAGGTCACACACACCCACGGGCTGTGCTGGAGGTGACACAGGCATCCAGGCTCCAGGCCCTGCCCTCCCTCCACCCCCAGTTCTGCTCCTGGGTCACTGGGCTGGCCTGTTGAGGAGACCCTCCCATTTCTGAGCAACTGAGCAATCCAAGCAAACAAAAATGAAAACGACAGGGATGCGGCAGGTGCTTCTGAAACTAAATTCTTTTACTAAAGACCCTCTGAATTCTGAGATTACACCTTCCCTATTTTTTGGAGATCTGAAATGTCTCTCTAAAAACAAAATGATGGGGACAGTAAACAGTGATAGGTTTAAGAGCCCTCATGTGGCAAAATGCAAAGCCAGCATTGCCGAGAGCTACCTTGGAGATAGCCATCACCCAGATATCTATCTCCCGCGGCTATCTAGGAGATAGCTCTGTGTTCCCAGTGGTATCTCAGAGTCAGGGATCTCCAGGTCAGAGGAGAGAGTTCACCCTCCTTTGCTGCCCTTCCTGCCACCTGGCCCCCACCTGCCTTCCCAACTGGTCCCTGACCTCGCCCTGGGCGATCCAGCCACTCCTTCCACCTCAGCCTCCCCAGATGTATTATGGCTCCTCCAGCACGGCCTTGTCTTCAGGTGCTCCTGCCTGAAGGTCTCTCCCAGTTCAACCCCAAGCACACCAGGCGGAGGCCCAAATCAAATGCCCCTCCTTGGGGAGGCCTTCTCCATCCCTCCCGGCCAGAGGCAGTCCCACCTCTCCTGGGGCTTGACATGTCCCTCTATCACAGCCTTCGTCCCTCAGAGCCAGGCAGGGGACAGTCTGATTCAGGGCACTTCCGGGGCTCGGCACCAGCTCCCTGCCGGGTGGAGGAAGAAATGAGGGTGGGAAGGGAGGGCAGGGAGCCTTGGGCTGTACCTTGAGCAGGAGAAAGGGCGTGATGATGTTGTAGGCCATGTGGAAGTAGTCCCCCACGCTGGGCTTGTTAAGCGGAAACCACTCGAGAGGAAACACCAGCTGGGGAACAAGGGGAGGAATGATATTTACTAGGCACAGCCCCATGAGACCCTCAGAACCTCTTCTGCACAGGCTTCATTCTTTCTGTGATCTCTTGGGATCCTCTCAGCAGTACTGAAGTGAAGGTGTTTTCAGACAGACAAACTGAGTCCCAGAGAAGGTAAGCATACAGTAGACACAAATCCAGGGCCTGACCCTGCGTCCCTCTCCCTGTGGGTACTAAATAAAGGTCCCTGGGTACCGGCCTGAGAGTTGGAGGCTCCTTTGGGACTCAGTTGTGCACCAACTTTCTGGGTGACCCTGGGCAAGTTCTTCCCCTCTTCAGGCCTCAGTTCCCCCAATCTGTAACACGAAATGTGGCCCAGGTGATCTACATGGACCCTTAAGGATCTGGCACTCCAGGTCCTAGGATGATGACAAGATCTCCTGGCCACCCAGGTATGGAAAAACACTCTGTCCACTGAGCAGGTCGAAACTACACCTTATGAAACAAAGGAGAAAATAAGTGAGTTCTACAAAGATTCGGTTCTTCCTTTTCTACCTTCCCTGGTAGAGGGAAGTGAGACCCAGCCTTGTCGGTGTCAGTAGGAAAACCCCTATTCGAGGTCAAAACACTTCACACCCTCCGCCCTGCCACACCGTACGCCCACTATCTGTTGATTGAGAACACGTGTAATGACCGTGAATTTCGATCAAAAATTCACCCTGCAGAAATAAAACTCTCAGGATACAAGAATCTCAATCTCTTTCTCTTTCTTACTTGCTGTGTGCATGTATCTCTGTATCTTTATCTATAGCCAAGATATATATGTTGGCTGAAACACTCTTTGATAGCAAAATACCAGAAATAGGCTGACTACTTGAATACACTACAGTACATCTTTTCTACAGAAGGTTAAGTAGCCATTAACAGAAATGCCACCTCATATGTACTGACATGGAGAGATATCCATGATATATTCTAAAGTAAAACAAGCAAGTTGTAAAATAAAGTATAAAGTAAAATCTCATTTTGGTTAGAGAAAAAAAAAAAAGGATGTATACATATGTTTGCATGAGTAGAGAAAGGAGTGGAAGGATGAGCCTCAAACTGTCCGGGGTGGAACTGAAAAGGGAGTCTCACACTTCTTTATACCCCTGGGTATGAACTGACTTGTTATAACTATGATATATTACTTTTATAACTTGTAAAAGGTTTTATTTTCTAGTTATTACAAATTTGGGACTATCATGGGTACATTTGAAAAGCTCCAGTGTATACATAAGTTTTTCAAATGTATATTCCTGATGAGCCCACTTAGGGTTATAGTGGCCACAGCAACTCTGAGCAGGATGGGGGAAGTGATTTGCCCTGCAGGAGACCCCTATGAGACCTGATGAGGCTGAGTCCTAGTGAATGAGAAGAGCCATGAGCCTGCCCCTGGCCTCATCTCCCCTCTCCCTGTAACACCAGTTTGATGGGCAGCTCCTTTGTCCCCCAGTATGTGGAACCTTCATGCTGCACGGGGGCTCAGAGCAGCTAGTCCAACCAGTCTTCTTACAGATGAGAGAACCAAAGCCCAGATGACACTGACTTGCCCAAAGTCACTTATAAACCTGACTGGGTGCCCTGACTCCTGGCTCAGTCCCTTTACTTTCACCTACATCAGAAAGACATGTAAACCTTATGGCAAGCCTGCAGAAATAAGAATCAGCAGCCACCATAGCTCCTCCCTGACACCATTGCCAGGAAGCTTTTCTTCATCCCCTTCAAGTCGTTGATCCCATGTATACAAGACTGTTAGGGCCGTTACTAATTGGCAGGCAGTCAATATGCATGCCACTTAGGCCTGTTTTTTCTCCTTAAACATTCCAGGTTGCTCTAGAGTATTCATAATTCCTGTTTAATGCCCAGGTAGCATCCTCTAGACTGCGTACAGCAAAGCTGATTTACCCAGTCCCTACTGCTGGACACTCTAGTCCCTTCCAAGTTTTGGCTATTATAACAACACTGCAATGAACACCTTTGGTACAGAGGCTGTCTTCTTGCTGATTAAATCCTCAGGGCAGATTCTTGGAGGGGGTCGTACTGAGTCAGGAGGGATGAACATATTAGGGTTCTGGATAAAATCATGATGGAAGGGGGTGGGCTCTGGGGGCAGGTGCTGGCTCCTCCACTTGCTGGCTGGGTGACCTTGAGCCAGTTATTTACCCTCTCTATCCTCGAGTCTTCTCATCTATAAAATTGAGATTAATAACAGCATTGATGGGAGAACTAAATAAGTTTAAGCACATAAAGAGCTTAGAACAGAGTAAGCGCTCAATGTATGTTAACCGCTATTTCTAGCTTACTGTTATTATTCATTCAGTACAAGTATACTGAGCACATATCTTGCTAGGCACTATTCTAGGTACTAGTTATCGCCTTGACAAACTGCTTTCCCAAAGGGCTTTGCTAATTTGCATGAGCACTAGCATGTATGAGGTGTCAGTTTCAGTGTTGGATATTGTTATTTTTACCACCCACATGCAAAAATTAACACCTTAGTTCTTGGTGGGAACTCACTCAATATTTTTCACCTTCTGTTACCTGTCTGTCTGTCTGTCTATCTATCTACCTTATTCGTGACCAGTGAGGGGATTTGGTGCTCTTCCAGTATTAATCTCCATAGAGGCGCCCACTGTACACTGATGCGTGAAGTAGCCTTGGAGGGAAGGGGACAGTTTCACCAGATGACACTAAAAATTACCCAAGGCTCAAGTCATACATGATATGCAAATTCAGCCTATACTCTTCACCTCCAGAAAAACAATACTATCCCAAGGCTGTGGGGAAAGCTGGTGGGATCCTTTCTCATACCCCACTGTCTGAAATGGTGCTTTGGTTAAACCTGGGTGTGAGATATGGGGGGCGCGCAGTATGACTAGTCAGGCCCTCCCGGATCCCCCACTCGCTGGCAGCTGCCGCACTGGTCACAGTCGTAGAACTAAAGGACGTGAAAGCATCCAGACCTATTCTCATAGTGTACTGGTAGAGGCAATGACTTGTCTGAGGTCACTCTGACAAGTCAAGTCACCCTGTCTCCTCACTGCTGGTCAGGGCTCTGTCCACAGCTTCACACTCACCATGGCAATGGGGCGGCCAAAGTCTAGAACCCAGTTCTGCAGGGTGAAGTAGAACCAGAGATCAAAGTGGAAGGGAGCCGTACTGGCAGCCTCATCAGCCTTGACGGAGCTGTGCCTGGGAAAGGGGCAGACAAAAGGGGTCAGCTCTTCTCTCCTCCCATGGGAAGCTTCCCCACGAAGATGAGCCACAGAGATTTGGGAGCAGGAGGAAACACACATGATTAAGTTCTAGGAAAAGGTTTTGCTGGAAATACTGTGGTCCATGGGAAGGTATCCTGGGAGTGGACTCCATCTGCCCTGACCTTTGCTTCTCTATGATTCAGGCAGGAAAATGCCCAAAGGGTATAATAACTGTTGGGTTTTTTTTAACCTATAGAATGATGGGGAAATCAGATGGGGCAAAGGATGCGAATGTGGCTGAAAAGCATGAAACATGGTGATGGATGATGATAGCTAACCTTTATCGAACACTTTCTATATTCCAGGCACTACTATAGCTGTTTGCATGTACCATCTCATTTAACTCTCTTAATTCTCACAGAAACCATCTGAGGTTAGAATATTACCCCCATTACACAAGTGAAAAAACTGAGGCCCAAGATGTTAAGCAACTTGCCCAAAGTTACACAGCTAAATATTTGAACCTAAATGATTAGTTTCCAGAGCTTATATTTTTAGCCTCTAACCCATCATTGTATCCACAGTGATTGGTCCACGGGATGGGCATGTGACCTGAGCTGGATCAATCAGAGCCCTCTGGTGAGATGTGCCTTACAGACTATAGACTGGGATGAACAGAGGATCTCCCTTTCCCCTGGTTTCTGAACCATGAGGAGGTAGGAATGGGGCCGCAGGTGTCCTTTTCTCACCAATCCACAGTGAAACCTAAGAAGGAAGGCAGCAGGGACAAGGTGATGTGAGAGATGTGGCAAGAAGAGGAGAACCATCTGACAGCACAACTTTGGATGCCTGTCTCTCCTGCAAAGCAGTCAGCCATCTGCTCTTCACAAATGAGCTGAAGCTAAAGGGCCAGTGCATGTGCCACCTCCTCCAAGAAGGCTTCCCTGATGAAGCTTTTCCCAAAGCCCACTGCAGGGAGTGCATCATCCCTAACTCCCACTCAGGCCATGATATCACAGGGCTGGAGTTTTGCTCGTATCTAGACCCTCAAGATGAAGAGTGATTTTAAGGTTCTCTCAACTCACCAACCTCCCCATCAGAGTACAAATCCTCTTTACAGTGTCCCTGCCACTACTTGCATACCTCCAGTGACAAGCAGCCCACTCCTCCTAAGACTGAGGTGTAAGTTGTACTGCCCCACTAGTGCCAAGACCAGGAGCTGTGTGATGTGAGTCCATATTCTCCAGAGTTTTCAGCTCAGTACCTGATTTATGCTCAGTGATTACTGGCTGATATAAAACAATCTCAGTTACCAGTTACTCATTCGTTTTAGTGGCAAACAATAGCTTAGAAGCACCATGAAGATTTTCCTCTGTCAACACTGCTATTGCTTCCAAAACTTTCTGGGATCCTTTTTAGCCAATTCCAAGTATGGTCCACACTGGGCTGCTAGAGCAACCCACACACAGAGAGGCAAGCTCTTGGAGGATCTCATCATCCTCCAGCGGCAGGCAAGGCGGGTGGAGTGGGCCTTTCCTAGGTCAACTAAGTCTTCCTGTCCCCTCTACTCAGTGCCCACCACTTACTGAGTGCCGACTGTGTGCTGTGCTAGGAGTTTCACCAGCACCATCTCATCTAATCCCCACAGCCATACCAGGAGGCTGTTACCCTCCCATTTTACAGATAAGGGTACTGAGGCTTAACCAAGGTTACCCCCGCTGCATCAACTATTCCTTTTGTCAGCCTTCCTACTCCCTCCTTCTGGTGAGAGATGATGTATCCTGAGCCACAGGGAGGGCCGGTGACCCAGGCCGGCGCAGTGGGACTTTTCTAACTAGAGTTGAAAAGAGCATCTTCCTTTCTGGTGCTGGGACGCTAAAGATGAGAGCGCAGGGCTGCCTGTGGCCAAGGTTCCAGCATCAAGGGACAGCCAGGTGAGAATGAAGCAGCCCTGCAGAGAGGAGCAGGGAAAAAGAGGAGAAGAAGGCCTGAGAGGGTTCACATTCCCCGTTCCAGGCATCCCCAAGGCAATGGTTTGGCCACAAGAGCCAATACATTCCCTTTTGCTAAGGGTGCTGTAGTTCACACTGGCTTTCTGTCACTCGCAATCCAAGAGTCCTGAAAGGCAGAGAATTCAAACCTGGGTCTATATGGATTCAAGACCTGTGCTCTAAGTAGCTTGCTATTTTGTTGCTGATTATTATAAGCTTTGTGGCATATCAGGAGATCAAGATAGAGAGGGATCGGTGTAGCCTGAAGCAGTATGCAAAACCTGCAGGAAGAAAGGGAGCCTGGAAGCATGGATGGGTGGATTCAAGTAGGCAGAAAAGCAGCAGGAGAGCAGGATCAAAGGCCTGGAGGTGGAAGTGAGAAAAATGCCGAAGGGAGCTCAGATGCCTGGCTTATCGGTGGAAGGAAGAGGAGGGGCTGCTGGGCCTTGGGACAGGGGCAGACATTCAGTCACTGTCTGAGACAAGTGACTGGTATAGAGGCCCCACCATGCCCCTTCCCCTTTGTGACCATCAGGGCAAGGCCTCAAAAAGCAGATGGTGGCAACCTCCGGGCCTGAAGAACTTTGATGGGGAAGGAGAATGACAGTCCTCAGTGTTTTATTCTGGAAACCTTCAAACTGGGCAAAGAGCAGGATGTTTGGTACAGGAAATAAGGGCGTTTTGAAAGCCTGGGAAGCACTTAAGTGTGGGTCTCTGGAAGCTGTGGATACCAAGCACACACTAGGGGCTCAGTGACTATTTCCTCTTCCACCTCAGGAGGCACTCAGTCAGTGGGGATCCCCGTCATGAGTCCAGCCTGGCTGAGCAGAGCAGGAAGAAAATGGGCAGGTGCTGGGCAGACACCTAACTTGGGAATCAAGATTGGTGTGCATCTGACTGGTGTTCTCCTGTTGGGAATCTGAGCACAGGAGGCAGATCATGAAGGGTGAAGGCATCCTGTCCCCCAGCCCCTCTCCTGGGGATGAGCATCCTCAGACCTAACCCGACTTTCTGACTTCACACACCTAGCCTCCAGCCATGCCAGCTCTAGGCCTCAATCATCAGAAACTCCTGCTGAGAACAACAGTGAAGGCACAATGGCAGGTAACCCAAGACAAGGATGGCCTTTAATCTCCTCCACGGCTTTACAAGTCTACCATCTGGAAAAACTGATACCATGACAGTTGGGGAGCGCATACCATACAGCAGCGGTCCCCAACCTATCTGGCACCAGGGACCAGTTTTGTGGAAGACAATTTTTCCATGGACGGAGGGCGGTGCGGGGTGGCGGGGGGGCGGAGATGGGGGATGGTTCAGGCAGTAATGCGAGCAATGTGGGGGATGGTTCAGGTGGTGATGGGGAGTGATGGGGAGTGGCAGATGAAGGTTTGCTCACTTGCTCACCTCCTGCTGTGCAGCCCGGTTCCTAACAGGCTGTGGACTGGTACCGGGGATTGGGGACCCCTGCCATAAAGCACATAACATATAGATGAAATATTCAAAGTGGTCAGCAGTCTCAGCCATGGTGGAGTCAAGCAGGGGCCTATGGATGGGGACTATAGAGGGACTGATTTTGGTTCTCTATACACAGTAGTGAAATACCTGACATGATGACAAGTTTGAACAAAAAATGAGAAAATGAAGGCAAAAAATAAGAGAAAAAAAGGAAAGGCAATTAGAAACTCCAGGAAAAACAAAAGCAATATAAGAAAGCAAATGTAACTGTTAAACTTACTGGACTCTGTAGGGAACAATATTTACATGGCTTAACTAATAAAAACATTGTATACTGATTTTCAAAGTTCAGAATCAATCCACAAACAAAACATGGAAGGCAATTATGGTTAAAAAACAGCAAGTAAATACTACTGTTAACCTTGACAACTTGAAAGTAAAACTATAGATGACAGGAGTTGGGGAAAGGGTAAAGAATGCTAAAGATTAGGGTAGGAGACTAATATTCTTTTAAAAAGGAATCAAGAGATACTGCCCCTATTGTAAATCAACTACACTTCAATAAATAAATAAATAAATAAGTAAACTTTGGGGAAAAAAAGATATTGCTTTACAGTTGACCGAAAAAGAAATAATGGTATATATATATTCCTTAAGGCTACAAAGGTAACAAAGAGCAAAACTAAAAATGGTGATACAAAACTATCTTTTTTTTTTTTTTTTTTTTCCGGTATGCGGGCCTCTCACTGTTGTGGCCTCTCCTGTTGCGGAGCGCAGGCTCCGGACGCACAGGCTCAGCGGCCATGGCTCAC